>NW_008360317.1:7595526-7668498 GCF_000622305.1 Nannospalax galili | reverse complement strand
TATATACACAGGCAAAAACACTCATGCACAAAATAAAAATAAATCTTTTTAAAAAAAACCCATACTTTCTGCAAAACTGAGTATAAACCTTAATTTTTCTAATACAGTACATTCCGGAAGAAGATTTGTTTTAGCTTACAGTGTCTGATTTCTTCATTATGGTGGGGGAGAGCACAGGAGCAGAGCTAGATTTAAGTCCCTGTCTGTGAAGTACACCCAGTCTTTGCTGAATTATCCAAGTAAACACTCTTATACAGTTAGGTCAGTGTAAAGTTAAAGATAAGAGCCCAGTTAAAAAAGATGACAGCTCTTCAGAAATCTTTGACAATTTACAGACAAGATAAAATAGTTGATAAGCATTATGCTAGTAAGTTTTTCATCATTGTAATGAAATACCTGAGAGAATCAGTTTATCAAGAGGAGAGGTTTGTTTTGGCTTACAGTTAGTTTTCCTGTATACACGATTGGTTGCTCTCCCAATGCTTATGACTTGGCAAGGTAGAACACCATGGTAAGAGTGTGTTGGTGGTGCAAACCACTTATATCACAAGACAGAAAACAAGGGACAGGAAGAGTTTTGCAGTTCCCATTGAGTGTATACTTGGTGACTTACAAACCTCCCTTTAGGCCTGACCTCCTCAGGTCTATACCAACTCCCTATTCTTTACCAACCTTTGGGGACATTCAGCATCCAACATCCATAGCAAGTCTGTAAAAGTTGTTCAACTTTGTTAACCGGTAAAATAAAATTTAAACAGTTACTCATTTTCAAAAGTCTTACAAGTTGACAAGAATAGACATTGCTAATACCTAGTCTTGTGCGTATGTGGGGCAAAGACATTCAAATACTTTTTTCCCTTTTATATTAGAGATTGAACACAGAATCTCATACATACCACATGTGTGCTGTGCCATTGAGCTGCATCTCTAGCCTAGTGTATTCTTCATGCAAATTTATGCTGTCGAGAACCTTTTAGAAGGCAGTATTATTGTTAATATCCATGTTCTTTGATACAATATTTCATTTTTAGACACCCTACAAAAACACAAGATATTCTATAAAGTGTTTCATTATAACTGACCTGAAGTAATGAAAAATTGAAAGCAATGAATTTCCTATGAACCAGTGTGGTAAACTACCTTACAGCAGGTAAAGTAGGCTAGAACTTTCTGTACTGATGAGAAAAAAGGCCCAACATACATACATACAAGGCAGTCAGTATAATGTCTGGGTTAAAACATGCATATGAAGGCCTGGCTGAGGTAGGAGGATTGCCATGAATTTGAGGCCAGCCTGGGCAACAGAAAAAAAAAATGTATATAAAGAAAAAAATCTAGAGAAATACATGCTAAAATGTTAGTATTATGGTATTGTTTCTCTGTGTCATAGAGGACTTTATTCTGAGTCTGTTTTTTTTTTTTTTGTCTTTTTGAAACAGGATCTCCCTGTAGTCCTAGCTGATTTGAACTCACTATGTAGACCAGGCTGGCCTTGAACTCACAAAGATCTGCCTGTCTCTGCCTCCCAAGTGCTGGGATTAAAGGCATGTGCCACCATGCCTGGCCTTGAGTCTGTTGTTTTTTAAGATTAAATTTTTCATGAGCTGAAGAGATGGTTCAATGGCTAAGAGCACTGACTGCTCTTGCAGAGGACCCAGGATCTGATGCCCTCTTCGGACCTCCAAGGGTATTGTAATTTTCTAACTCAAGCAGAAATTTCATAGGCAGAACACAGAATACATTGACAAATGAAAAAGAATTTTTTAAAAAAGGTTAAAATTAATATTTAAAGATAGCACTAATGTTTAGAAAGATGGGAGTACAGGGTGGAGAGATGGCTTGGTAGTTAAGAGCACTGGCTGCCCTTGCAGAAGACCAGGGTTCAGTTCCTAGCACCCCATAGATTACAAATTTTTAATGAATTTTTTTCAGTACACATTCAGATTGACCAGTAGTAAACAGCCTTGTAGGAGCCCAGTTTGTTAGTTGTTGGTGGTCGGATTTATAGTCAGTTCATCTCTGGAGGCCTGGAGTATGGCAGTATACCTCAGAATTGGGAGTCTGTTACCACAGGTTGCTTCACTGCAGTTCCTTTCCTGTCCAGGAGACTAGGTAATGATCTAGAGC
The DNA here is from genome assembly GCF_000622305.1 of Nannospalax galili. Classification (NCBI taxonomy): domain Eukaryota; kingdom Metazoa; phylum Chordata; class Mammalia; order Rodentia; family Spalacidae; genus Nannospalax; species Nannospalax galili. The sequence continues at coordinate 7,666,371 of NW_008360317.1, read as the reverse complement.
TCTTACAGATGCTCAGGTCAGAACTGTGTTCTTTGTATTCTCCAGTGAGCAGCAGGGTCTCAGCCTTTTCAGGAGTTTTAGTGGTTTAAGTACTGGGGCAGTCTCAGTGAAGAAGATTAACAGCTTACATAAGGGCCTGCTTGTCAGCTAGACTTCAGTTTTAAAAACACTTTTAAAAAAATGGTTTACTTTTTTTATGTTTTGATTAAGTGTGTGTGTGTGTGTGTGTGTGTGTGTGTGTGTGTGTGTGTGTAGATAACGACCGAGAGTGAGAGAGCCTCTTCCATTTGGGTCTGGGAGATGATGATCTGTGTGCGAGGTGTGTCTGCTTGTCAGCTAGACTTCAGTTAAAAAAACACTTTTAAAAAAATGGTTTATTTTTTTTATGTTTTGATTAAGTGTGTGTGTGTGTGTGTGTGTGTGTGTGTGTGTGTGTGTGTGTAGGTCAGAAGATAGCCTGCCAGAGTCAGTTCTCTTCTACCATGTGGGTCCTGGAGATCAAATTCAGTTTGCCAGGTTTGGCTGCAAGTACCTTAATTCACTGAGCTGTCTTCCTGGCCCTTAAAACATTTTTGTGTTGAAAAGCTTGTGTAAAACAACCTTTTCAGAAGAACTAATTAGGATCTCGAATGAGAACTACATTGATTGCTCCTGAGGGTCATGACCCAATCACCTTCTCAAAAGTCCTAGTAACTAAGTACTCTAGGAAACCAGCCAGAGGGTTGAGCTGAGAGGGTTGACACACTCAAGCCATAGTTCTAGGTAGGCAAGCAACTTCCAGAAGCATGCTTTCCCTTTTTTTTTTTTTTTTTAAATCATGACTCTTGACTTTTTATTTGTTTTTGAGACAGGGTATCTCTAGCCTGAGCTGGCCTGGAACTCGCTGTGCAAACCAGGTTAACCTTGATCACACAGTGATCTGCCTGTCCCTGACTCCTGAGATTAAAGGCATGTGCCTTCATACCTGACTTCTGATATTTTTTGCGCTTAATATTTATCCAGAGATTTTTTTTTAAACTTATGTTTTTGGTTTAATAATCCCCATTTAATCTTTTATTTTTATCATATGACTATTGAGGTATCTTTTGGGGATGCTTAAATAAAAATTGTTTTTTGTCTCAGTTTTGGAAGCTAAAAAATGTGAACTGCTTTCTTCTGAGGGCCTCTTGCCTGACTTGTGATAGTTTGCTGGCTGTCTGCTTTCATTTTACAGTGTTCTCTGTGTGTCTATCCTTTTATATGGTGCTGAGGCTCATACCCTAGGGCCATGTAGGCCTGACCTGAAGGCCCTGTGTTACTGAGGATCGTTAGGAAGTAAGGCCTGACACAAAGTCAGAAACTCACTTAAAATATGAAGGTTTTTTTTTTTTTTTTAAACTTGATGGCATGGTTTTCTGTCATGAACTGTATAGGTGACAATGGCCTTTTGGCTTTTTGCAATGTCAAGAGGTTGGACACACCTACTAGACCTTGTGCATGCTAAGCAACTAGTTTACTGCAGAGGTGCATCAATAGGTCATCTACTTGTTTTATTATTATTTTAATTTTGTGTGTATGAGTATAATGCTAGTACATAGGTAAGTGCACCTGTGTTGTGCAATACCCACGGAGGTCAGAAGAAGGCGTCAGATCCCCTGAAACTGGAGTTAGGGTGGTTGTTAGCTGCCATGTGGATGCAGGGAACGGAACCCAGTTCCTCTGTAAGAGCAGCCAGTGCTCTTAACTGCTGGACCATCTCTCCAGCCCCAGGCTTTCTACTTTTAAGTGAAAAACACTATATTTGTTTGCTTTTTTTTAACTTTTGTTTTATTTTGCTGTTTTGAGGTAGGTTCTTACATAGTCCAGGCTGGCCTTGAACTCCTTATTTAGCCAAGAAATGACCTTGAATTTGTGATCCTCCTGCCTCCCATCTGCCAAGTGCTGGGAATTCAGTATGTGCCACTATGGTATCTATAAAAGTTAGATGTTATGCTAGAGAGTTGCCTCAGGGTTAAAAGCACTGACTGACTGCTCTCACAAAGAATCTGATTCAGTTCCTAATAACTACCTGGCAGCTAAAGACCATCTGTAACTCCAGTTCCAGGGGATCTCACAGCCTCTTCTGGCCTCCACTGGCATTGCACACATATGGTGTGCAGGCAGAACACTCATATACATAAATAAAAATGATTAAAAGAAGTTAGGTATGAGACTATTACATGTTTTACTCAGTTTTAAAGACATACTGTCATAACAGAATAGTAGGTAAATGTTTATACAAATGTGCTAGGAGATTAGAGGATAGTGTAAAATATAAACTGTATATGTACAGATAAATACAGTAGAGTTACAATTTGGGTGTTGGTACAGAAACAAGAATTTTAAGGTTTAAATAATTGAAGATAGCAATAAAAATAGATCAGAAGGAAGTATCTGCTGTAATGAATGACATAAACAGTATCTTAAGAGGTAGTTTTTAACAACTTGAAATAATTAGGGAGTACATTGTGGAGAAGAGGTAATTAAAAATACTATTTATGATTGCTTTTGAGACAGGATGCTAAGTACTCTGCTTAGATATTTCCACCTGAATTCAGTACCACAGTCCTATGACCTAGTATTGCCACATTATGTGTAAGCATGAGTGAGGAGTTATTTACAGGAGCATGGGCTACATCACTGATGAAAATTTCTCTTTCCTAACAACTATTAACCCAGTAGAGCCTCAGGGAGGGATGAGACTTTGTGATCTCCCCCCTCCATGACAGAATTGAACCAATATTGTGCAGTTCTTGGCATGTTATCACAGCTGCTGTGAATTCAGGAGTGTCGCAGCCATGCCCTGCTTGGAAAGCAGTGTTCCACATCATTCCACTTCTTCCTCCTGCTCTTTTCTTTTCATTTTTTTTTTTTTTAATCTTTTTGAGACAGGGTCTCCCTGTAGCCACAACTGGCCTGGAACTTGCTATGGAGACCAGGCTGGCCTCAATCTTACAGAGATATGCCAGCCTCTACCTCCCAAGTGCTGAGATTAAAGGTATGCACCACCACTCCTAGCTTCCTTCCTCTTTCTCTCTCTCTCTCTCTCTCTCTCTCTCTCTCTCTCTCTCTCTCTCTCTCTCCCCCCCCCCTCTCAAATTTGAGACAGCCCTTAAATTTTCTCTCTGTCTCTTTTTTAAATTTGAGACAGTTTCTTCCTGTAGCCCTGGTTGACCTGGAACTCCTTATATAGACCAGGCTGGCCTCAATCTCACAGAAATCTGCCTGCCTCTGTATCCTGTGTGCCTGATGCTCTTAAGTTCTTGCTGTCCCACTTCTGCAAAATTCCCTGAGCCTTGGAGGGAGTGATGCAGATACCCCATTTAGGAATGAACATTCAATAGTGACCAGTTGTGAATCTATAGTCATTGCTGTTCATTTAAAAAAGAAGCTTCTCTAACAAAGACTGACAGCAGTACTAATCTATGGACATAAACCTCATTATTTAGAAGGCAGTTTCATGGGTATATCATGTCCATTTAGCAAAACAACGGCACTAGCTTCCTATAGGGCCTTTGACCTCCTAAGCCATGGCCTTTGACCAAGTTTGCTATCAGATACGAATTTGCTCCTGTGAAGCAGGCTTAAGGTTACTTCCACAACATATTTTCCAGTTTTGCATCAGTGGTTACATTTTGCCTGTCTGGTAAGGTTCTTGATGGCAATTTTTTCTCTACCAGCTTAGAGCATCTTCCAGCACTATGAGAGCTAGTCAGCAGAGAAGAAGCTTCCAGCTCAGTGCTTTTGAGTTCTGATGGACACCCAACAGCAGTGGCAAGTGCCTGTATTGTTTTGGGGACCTTATGGGGCTCCCTTACCAACAACTAGTAGGGAGAAAGTCTAACCTGGCACTGGGGTTTTAAATAATCTGTGGCATCTAGGAGCCACTTTCGCCACCCTTGCAGCAGGGTATCTGTGGTCAGACATATTTTATTTATTTTTGGGTTTTTTTTGAGACAGGATCTCACTGTGTAGTGGGCCTGTAGACTAGACTGGCCTTGATTTCACAGATACATACCTGCCTCTGCCTCATGAGTGCTGGAGTTAAAGGCATGCACCACCACATCTACCCTTTCTAAAAAGTATTTTTCAATAAGTTTACCAAGTATCAAATTTCATTACGGCTTTTTCATACAGTGTTTGCTTTGGTTGGCTCTCCTTCCAACCCTTTCCTCCCCCTCATCTCCCTGACCCTTGTCGCTGCTTTCCTATCACATGTGTTCTACTACCCCTGCCTTCAAAGCCTCTTTCTGCATTTCATGGGCCTCTTTGTAGTTTCCGGCACCTTGTCCAACAAAAATGCACATATGCAAAAATTAGAAACTGCACTATGGATAGGAAAGAGAACATACGACATTTATCTTTCTGGTCTTTAATAAAGTTTCCATTTATATCCATTTTCCTACAGATTTTGCAGTTTCGTTGTTCCTTACAGCTAATAAAATTCCATCGTGGATTATTTGCCACATTTTCGTTATTCATCAGTTGATGAACATTTAGGCTGCTTCCATTTCCTTGCACTTGTGAATAGAATAGAGCAACAATGAGCATGGATGAACAAGTTTCTCTGTGGTGGAATATAGAGTTATTTGGGTATGTACCCAGGAGCAGTACAGCTGGGTCACATGGTAGTTCTAATTTTAATTTTTTGTGAAACTTCCTGCTGTTTTCCTTAGTGGCTGTGCCAGTTTAACATTAGTATATGGAAGTGTATAAGGGGTTTACCTTTCCCCACATCCAACATTTATTTGTCATTTGTTTCTCTCTCTCTCTCTCTCTCTCTCTCTCACTTCTTGTTACTGAAATTTGTTTATTTTTTATATGTATGTGTATATGTGTGTTTTTTTTCCCCCCACCCACCACTTATTTGTCTTTTTTTTCTCTCTCTCTCTCTCTCTCTCTCTCTCTCTCTCTCTCTCTCTCTCTCTCTCTCTCTCTCCCCCTCTCTCCCCCCTCCCCTTCCCCCTTCCTTCTTTCCCCTTCCCTCCCCTCTCCTGTCCCCCTCCCTCTCTCCTTCCCTCCCTTCCTCCCTCCCTTTCTTCATCTTTGTTTTTGGTCTTTTTGAGGCAGGGTCTTCCCCAGCTGGCCTGGAACTGGCCATGTAGACCAGGCTGGCCTCAATCTCACAAGAGATCTATCTGCCTCTGCCTCAAATGTGCTAGGATTAAAAGTGTGTGCCACCATGCCTAGCTTGTTATTTGTTTTCTTGGTGATAGCCATTCTATCTGGGATGAGATAGTATCTTAGTTTTCACTTGCTGTGGTAAAATCCTCTGATAGTGGCAACTTAAAGAGGGTTATTTCTACTCACAGTTTAAAGTACAGTTCATCATGGTGGGGAAGCCAAGTCAGCAAGAACTTGAAACAACTGGTCACATTGCATCTTTAAGTCAGGAACAAAGTAGAGATGAATGCTTGTGCTCAGCTTTTTTTTTTTTTTTTTTTTAAATAGTCCAGGATCCCAGCCCTGGTAATGGAGTCACACTTTAGTTAATCCAGTCAAGATAATCTCCCATTGAATCTTCTCAGGTTTGATTCTAGATGCCATTAAGTTGACAGTTGAAATTAGCTATCACAGAATATCAGAGTAGTTTGCATTTCCTTGGTGGTTAAAACTGCTCAACACCTTAAAAAATACTTACTGGCTATGTTAGATACTTTCCCTGTTGCTGTGATAAAAAATGCCCTGACAAAAGTAATGTCAGGATAGAAGGGCTTATTTTGGCTCACAGTTTTAGGGTGTACAGTCTGTCATGGTGAAGAGGTCATGGTGGCAGGCACTCCAGGCAGCTGTTCACATTGCATCCACAGAAAAAAAATCAGAGGGACAACTGCTGAATGCTCAGCTTGCTTTCTCCCCCCCTTTTTTTTTTTCAGTCCAAAGTTAAGGTGGGTCTTTCCTACCTCAGTTAACCTAATCCAGATGACCCTATTATGGGTTTGCCTGTCTAGATCCTATCAAGTTGACAATGTATATTAGCCGTCATAGTGACCATTTGGATTTCTTTTTTGAGAGCTGTCTGTTCAGTTCTGTCCTAGTTTGTTACTTCATTGCTGTGACAGAACACTCTGACCACTACCAACTTGGGGAGGAAAGGGTTTATCTTACACCTCCCAGGTCACAATTCATCAGGGAGCCCAAGGTAAGAATTCAGGGCAGGAATCTGGAAGCAGGAGCTGGAGCACAGGCCATGGAGGAACGCTGCTTACTGGCTTGCTCTCCTGACCCCTGCTCAGCCTGCTTTCTTACGTAACACAGGCCCACCTGCCCAGGGGAGGTATCACCAACAGTGGGCTGGGCCCTCCTACATCACTCAGCAATCAAGAAGATGCCTCACAGACATGTCCACAGGCCAGTCCTATGTAGGCAGTTCCCCAGTTGAGGCTCCCTCAACCAGGTGTGTCAAGCTGACACTAAAGGTATCCAGAACAAATTCCTTAGCTCATATTTTTGAATGGGTTTCTTGGTGGTTAGTTTTTTAATTTCTTTGTATATCCTAGGTATTAAACTTCTATCAGGTGTATAGGTGGCAAACATTTACTCAAATTCTGTAGGCTATCTCTTCATTTGATTAACTGTTTCCTTTGCTGCACAAAAGCTTTTTGATTTCATGGCCAATTGTTGATTGTTGATCTTACCGCCTAAGCAACTGCTATTCCGAAAGTCCTTACCTGCCCACATCATGAAGTGGTTTCTCTACTTTTTTCTCTAGCAGTTTCAGAGTTTCAGGTCTAATACTAAGGTCTTTGATCCATTTGAAGTTGATTTTTTGCATAGGATTAGAGATAAAGATCTAGTTTCATTTTTCTGTGTGTGGATATCTAATTTTCTTGGCATTATTTGTTGATGCTGTCTTTTCTCCAATTGTGTATTTTTGGTCTGTAAAATATCAGGTGACTGTAGCCATGTCAGCTTATATTTGGAGCCTCTATTCTATTCCATTGATCTCTGTGTGTCTGTTTTTATTCCAGTGCCCTGCTGTTTTTTAGTACTGTGGCTCTGTAGTATAACTTGGAATCAGGTATCATGATATCTTCAGCATTATTCATATTGCTCAGGACTGCTTTGGCTAATCAGTGGTCTTTTGACTCCATATGAATTTTAAGATATCTGTGAATAATGCTGTTCAAATTTTGATCAAGATTGCATTGAATCCGTAGATTAGTTTTGGTAGGACAGCCATTTTCTTAATATTTTTCTGACCCATGAACTTGGGAAATCTGTCATCTTAGTGTCATTCTCAGTTTTAAAGTTTTTATTGGAAGGTTTTTCACTTCCTTAGTTCCATTCATTTTTAGGTAGGTTCTTCTTTCCTTCCTCCTCTCTGCTATTAGAAATGGGAGTATTTCTGTGATTACTTTCTTGGTATGCTTGTCATTTGTATGTAGTAAGACTAATGATTTTTGTGAGGTAATTTTGTAACCTGCTACTTTGCTGAAAGTGTTTATCAGCTCTAAGAGTTTGCTGGTGGAGTCTTTAGGGTCTCTTATGTATAGATCATATCATCTGCATATAGGAATCCTTTGACTTTTAACTTTCCTGTTTTTATTCCTTTAATTTCCTTTTGTCTTACTGCTCTAGCTAAGACTTGAAACACTATATTGAATAGGAGTAGAGAGAGTGGACACCTTTGTCTTCTTGATCTTCATGTAAATGCTTTAAGTTTTTCTTTATTTCACATGAGTTGCCAGAAGTTTGTTTTTAGCCTTTATCATGTTATGTTCTCTCTATTTGTAGTTTCTTCAGGGCTTTCATTATGAAGGGATATGCCTTTTCTGCATTTATTGATGATCATGTGATTGTTCTACTTGAGCAATATTTATGTGATATATTACATTTATTGATTTGTGCATGTGAAATCATCCTTGCATCTCTTGAATGTATATCCAGCTTGATCATGATGAGTGATTATTTGATGTGATCTTGAATTCAGTTTGCATATTTTATTGAACATTTTTGCATCTCTGTTCATTAGGGTGATTGCTCTGTAATTTTTTGTAATTTGTGTGTGTGTGTGTGTGTGTGTGTGTGTGTGTGTGTGTGTGTGACTCATATAAGTGTGTGGGTATCTGCACCTGTGTAGTATATGCCTGTAGAAGCCAGAAGAGAATGTTGGCTGTCTTCCTCTATCATTCTGCCTTATTCCCTTGGGACAGGGTCCTAATTGAACTGGAAGCTTGCAGTTTCCAACTAGATTGGCTTGCCAGTGAGCTCCTTGGATCCACTGTCTCCACTCCACCTCCCCATCCCAGTGTTGGGGTTACAGGCACATGAAGCCTGCCTTTTATGTGTGTATGTATGGTATTCAAACTCAGGTCCCTATGTGTTCACAGCAAGTGCTCTTACCCTCTAAACTATCTCCCTACCTCCTGTAATTTTCTTTTTTGTTGTTGTTGTGTCTTTGTCAGGTTTTGGTATCAGGGTAATAGTGGTTTCATGAAGAGTTTAGAAGCCTTCCTTTCTTTCCTACTTTATGGAAAAATTTGAGGAGGATTGGAGTTCTTTAAAGATCTGGTGTAATTCTGCAGTGATTTTTGTTTGGGCCTTACCTGTTTTTAATTAGGAAAATTCTTTCTCCATTTGTGTGTGTGTGTGTGTGTGTGTGTGTTTGTGTGTGTGTGTGTGCGTGCGTGCGCGTAGGTGCACATGCACGTAGAAGGTTGATGTCAAAAATCATCTTTGATTAATTTTCTACTCTTTTCATTGAGGCAGGGTCTCTATCACACCCAGAGCTCACCAACATGGCTAGTCAACTTCCCACCTTGCTCTGGGGATCCTTTCTCTACTTTCCCAGACTAGAATTACAGGTGAGCTACCATACCCACCCAGCATTTTTGACAGCTTCTGGAGATCTGACCTCTGATTCTCATGCTTGGCATGGCAAGCACTTTAAGCACTGAGCCATCTCTCCAGTCCTAATTGGAAGATTCTTTTTTGTTGTTGTTGTTGTTTTTGTTTTTGTTCTTTTTTGTCTTTTTTTGAGACAGTGTCTCCTTGTAGCCCCAGCTGTCCTGGAACTCTCTGTGTAGACCAGGCTGGCCTCAAACTCACAAAGATCTGCCTGCATCTGCCTCCCAAGTGCTGGGATTAAAGGTGTGCGCCACCATGCCTGTCAGAAGATTCTTTTAATCACTGCTTCCGTCCTGTAATTATTACAAATCTGTTTAAATTATCTCTTTCATCTTGTTTTAACTTTGCTAGATCATATGCATCTTTATTTTTCACTTTTTTGGCCTTTTTGAGACAGGGTCTTCCTGTAGCCCGAGCTGACCTTGAACTCACAGAGATCTGCCTGCCTCTGTCTTCTGAGTGCTGGGACTAAAGGCATGTGCTACCATGCCCAGCTGGGTCTTGCGTGCACTTTTCTCTCATAGTGGCGTGTGTGTGTGTGTGTGTGTGTGTGTGTGTGTGTGTGTGTGTCTTTCTTTTCATATTTCTATTTTGTTTTCTTCTCCCCTGGTCTTAATTATTTCCTTCCATTTGCTCATTTTAGGTTTGGCTTGTTGTCATTTGGCTCAGACCTAAAGTATACCGTTAAATTACTTGTTATAGCTATAAACTTCCCTCTTAGGACTGATTTAATTAGGCACAGGTTTTGGTATGTTGTCCACCAGCTTGAAAAAATGAAAAGAAAAAAAAAAAAGAAAAGAAAAACAAACTTATAAAAGTAGGCAGAGTATGATGATCTGTAGCAACAAGCTTCAGTAATAAGAGTCACTTAGTGAATTTTTCAGCTCTGTTTGAGAGAGAGAGAGAGAGAGAGAGAGAGAGAATATGATTATTTATTTATGCTAGGGTACAAACCAGGAGTCTCACTTAGACCAAGCAAGAGCTCTGCTACAGAATTCCTAGCCATTTTGCTGTAGTTTGTTTGCTTGTTTAGAAATACTCATTCTATACTTCAGACTGACCTGAAACTATATAGCTCAGGGTAGTCTCAAATTCATAGCAGTTTTCCTCCCTTTACCTCTTGAATGCTGAGATTATAAGCATGAGCCATGAGGTCTGGTAATTATTTATTTATTTTTTATTTTTGTTTTTTGAGGCAGGGTCTTCCTGTATTCCAGCTGGCCTACAACTTGTTATGTAGTCTTGTTATGGATCTTACAAAAGTCTGCCTGCTTGTGCTGGAAGTGCTGGGATTAGAGGTGTGTGCCACCATGCCTGGCATTATCTTTTATTTTTGATAAAGGTAACCAAGATAATCTTTGATAAAGGCCTCAGGAGTTGCTCACTTTATAGCCCAGGCAGGTCTTGAACTTGGTTGCCTTCTGCTTCAACCTCCAAAATAGCTGAGATTACAGGTCTGTGCCACCGGGCTTGGCATGCACTGGATACACTCATTTATTCAATATTTTTTGGTGGGTATAGTATATTGCTTCCAATTTCTTTTTTTTTCCTTCTAATTTTATATGTATGGATGTATTGCATGTATGTAAATGCACCCATGTCATACAGTGCCCACAGAGGTCAGACGAAGGTGTCGGATCTACTAGAACTGCAGCCACTTGGGTGCTGGGAGCCAAACCTGGGTCCTCTGCAAGAGCAGCTAGTCATCCAAACCTTTGAGCCATCTCTCCAATTCCTGTTTCTAATTTCTTTAAAGTAATAGTATTTAGAAACTCAGCTATGTAGCCAAAGATGACCTTGAGTTCTGAACCTCTTGTCTACCACCCTGGTGGAGTTCTGAGTTCACAGGCATGCACCACCATGCCTGGTTTATGTAGTGCAAGGGATTGAACTCAAAGCTCTAAGCATGCTAGGTAAGCAAGCACTCTACCACTGAGCTCCATCCTCAGCTTTGTTGATGTTCTTTTAGTTTGCTTTTTAGCTTGGGCTAGGTCCATTCTCAGTGACTGCTCAGAGTGACTACTATAAAGCATAAGACATTGTACTTAACCAGGAACTTAAGAAGTCCTGCATGCCAGGCACTGAGGAAATAGCATCCAAAAACCACCTACTCCTTTGCTGCCCTCCTAGTTTTACTGTCTTTCTATATCTCCCACCTTAAAATAGACAGAGAGTTCCCAGTATTCCCAACTCCTCCCATTGCAGCTTTTGCAGACTTTCTCTCTGAATTCTGAGGTAGTGCAAAACTACTAGTGTATTTCAGAGTCAATGCAAGAGACAAGCTTGAGTCTGATCACCACATGATTATTCCCAGAAATTGTGATTTATAGTCTCCTGTCTTAAAGAAACTTGACTAGAAAAGCAGAAATGTAATTGTGGTTTTCTTCATGTTTTGTTGCATGACTATTAAGTGATTAATATAAAATACTATTTATGTGTGTATGTGAGGGGTAGCAGATATGAGTGTTTTAAAACGGCTTTTTAGAACCAAATAAATCTTAAAATCTTCTCGGGCTATGACCTGGTAAACAAATTTTAAAAGTGTGACAGATTTGGGTCTTTCAGATTTATTTAGGAACATAGAAACAAAATCAGTGTTTGGTCTTTTTAAATAATGTTAAATATTTGCATTTTCCTTGTCTTTCAGTTCCTGGAATGGATGGAGGTGCTTTAACGGATACAGGTCTCACAGATTCCTATTTCAGCACGAGCTTTATTGGAGTTAATGGATTTGGAAGCCCTGTAGAAACAAAGTATCCCTTGATGCAGGTATATTGAGTGTGTATTTTCAGTGTACTAAGCCTAATTTAGTCAGAGAACACAGAGAGACTTCATTAATTCTTAAACTGTTTGGATGGGAGGAGAGACTTCAAGAGGTACCGAGATGGGTGAAATACAGCATCTCCTGTAGGGTTGGAGTTGGTGAGAACTTTCAAGGGTAGGATTTGGGGAAAGAGATGGGAGTGGAGTACGCAGAGCATAGTTGGAGGTAAGTTGTATGTTTTGTATATATTTAATTAAACTTGGTAATACTGGTAGTAAATCTTTAAAAACTTTTTGAGCTTGATTAGTGGGAAGACACGCCCACTGTAGGTGTCACCATTCTTGAGATCCTGGAGTATATGAAAGTGGAGAAATCAAGTTGAGCACTGGCATCAATTAATTCGGCTCTGCTATGGACTATGGTTATAATTTGACTAATTGCTTCAAGTTCCTGATACCTTGACTTTCCTACAATGATGGACTGTAAGCTGGACTTGTGAGCCAAATAGACCCTTTCTGCCTTGAAAAAAAAAAAAAAAAAAAAAAATTTAAACCCAGGGCTGGAGAGATCACTCAGCTGTTAAGAGCACTGGCTGCTCTTTCAGAGGACCCGAGTTCCATTCCTAGCATCCACATGGAGGCTAACAGCTGTCTATAACTCTAGTTCCAGGGGATCCAGTGGCCTCTTCTGACCTTTGTGGGCATTGCACGACACAAGCGCCTCTACCTACATGCAGGCAATGCACTCATACACATAAAATAAAAATAATAAATAAAACCCCAACAAAACTCAGAAACTTTTTGAGTAGATAATACATACATATGCTATCAGTGTTGAAAAAGAATTTCCCATTCCTGCTCACCAAACGTGGTGTTAACCTTCCTAAGACAATAACCATTACTGGTAACAGGTTGTTGGATTTTCTACTGAGAGTCATCTTTGTTTATAGAAGCATATTTCTGACTGTGCATTTAAAATGTTAAATGTAAAGCCATAGTATTTGAGAGATGTTAAAACCATATTTTGTTCTCTGTAGCTAACTTTTTTTCTTTGTCATGACCATACAGTGCTGAGAACATTTTGTAGATTGATAAAGTAGAGTTTAGTAGAATTGGGTTGAAGTTGTGAAATATTTCTACTGTTCTTAATTAGAAAACTGCCTTAATAGTCTTACCCTTTTTTGCTTCTGTGATGTACTGCTGGTTTATCTCCATAATTATAATGGGATATTAAAACACAGGATTGGGTTTGTTTCCATTTCTAGTTGGACTGATTTTAAGGGGCTATAAGAAGCCAGTGCTTTTTGGATGATTTTTAACTTAAGCGAATGTTTCATGTAGATATATATATACCTTATGACTTATTTGAATTTAAGCATTTAAGTATACACAGACATAAACATGAGTTGTTTCTCCCTCCTTTCTTCCCTCACTTCCTTCTGTCCTTTTTTGATATGTGTGTGGTATCTGTGTAGGTGCATGCACATGAATGTGTAGGGGTGCGTACACATGCACATGTGTAAGCTATCAGGAGGTCAGTTGTATTCCTGTAGTGCTCTTTGCCGTACTGCATTGAGATAAGATCTCTCACTGAACTGGAAGCTCGCTGTTTGGCCTAAGCTAGTTAGCCAGAGAGCTCTCAGGATCTTCTGCCTCCATCCCTCAGTGCTGAGGCTTAGCTATGCCCAGCTTTTTATATGGGTGCTGGGGATTTAACCGAGGACAATTTATAGTCACTTCTACTTTCGTGTGTGTGTGTGTGTGTGTGTATAACTGTTTTGTTTTGAGACAGGTGGATTAGGCTGGTCTGAAACTTGTTATGTAGCCAAGGGTGACCTTGAACTCCTGATTTCTCCTGCCTTCAGCCTCAAGTACTAGGATTACACCATGTGCACTGACATGCCTGTCAAATATATAGATTTTTACATTAAAATTGTCTCAAGAAATTGCCCCCACCATCTGTTTAAAAAGTTATTTATTTTAATTTTATTTCTTTGAGTGTTTTGCGTGCATATACTCAGTGCACCATGTGCATGCAACGCCCATGGAGGCCAGAAGAGGGCGTCAGATTCCCTGGACTGGAGTAACAAACAGTTGTTAACCACCTTGTGGAATCAACCCCGGGTCCTCTGCAAGAGCAGCCAATTTCATTGAGCCATCTCTCCAGCCGCCCTCCCCCCTCCCTTTCCTTTTTTAATGATGTAGAAGAAGAATAAGAAGTTGAGTGACTAAGTTTGAGATTACAGGGGTGAAAGCCAGAGCTGAGAATTCTTAACTTATATTACTTTTCCAGATACTAAGATAATCATACATGGGACTTACTGGTTTGAAGGTCCTTCAAGGATAGACAAAGAGGCAATGGAGTAAATAAGGAAAGCCCAGAATATGTTTGACAAACAGAAAGTAGCCTAATTGTACAGTTTTCTAAGGTGTGTGAATGCTAATACAAATTGAGAGAATATCAACTTTTTATAGTTACTTTTCACCTTCTTCGGTGAATATTCGATGGACAAGGAAAATTAGTAGTTGTCTGACTTACCCAAACTTATGAATTATGGAATTGTTGGGAGTCTTTGGGGAGATTTTGTATAGGGAGTTGTAATTGAAGCAGCAGCACATAGGGGAAGGAAGATTAGTCTGTCAGTATGTCAACAATAGGTTGAAGGGGAAGAAGTAAATAGGGTCAGTCTGTTTACTGCTTGAATACTTGAAATTTTGTATTTCTCAATGACACCACATTTTGTTTTTCAGAGAATGACTAGTAGTAGCAGTTCCCCAAGCCTTCTCAATGACAGTGCCAAGCCATATGCCAGCCATGGTAAGATCTGGGCCCTTTTGGGGAGTGTGTGTGTGTTTCTAATCCTAAAAGCAATATGCTCACTGTAGAAATTTTGGAAATTGTAAACAGGTATTGAGTAGAAAATTTATTCCCCTCAGAGATAACTATTAAGAAGTAAAGTGTCCATTTTTCTTTTTATATGAATATATATAATTAAGATCTCAGTAAACATTTTAATCATGAGTGCTTCTTGATTAATATGAATTAAATCCATTGTTTATTTTCACAGTTTGCTTAACTATTTTTTTTTTTTACAAGAACTGTTATGCTCCAGTGGACTATATGTATGTCCAGTGTCTTTTTTTTTTAAGTCCTTTTGAGACAGGGTCTCCCTGTAGCCCCAGCTGACCTGGAACTCACTATCTCACTGTGCAGACCAGGCTGGCCTTGAACTCACAGAGATCCGCCTTCCTCTGCCTCCCAAGTGCTGGGACTAAAGGTGTGTGCTGCCATACCCACTGTGTCCAATTTCTTTAAATAAATTTTTTGTCTTGGTTTTTTTTTTGTGTGTCAATATTTTAAATCATTAGTTTTGGATATATCTTAGAAGTGGAATTATATTTTAAAATTATGAGTATCTTTAGAACTTCTGATACAGAATCTCCAGATTTTTCCTGTATTTTATTTTAAAAAGTGTTCGACAATATTTAAAAAAAAATTATATATATATATATATTAGGAGGTTGAAGAGATGACTCAGTGGTTAAGAGCACTAGCTGCTCTTGTAGAAGACTCATCTTCAGTTCCCAGACTCACATGGCAGCTAACAACCATCCATAACCCTGGTTCCAGGGGAATTCGATGCCTTCTGACTTCTGCAGGCATATTAAATATGTAAATATTTACATATTATGTATGTATATATAAAGATTGCTAATAACCTGGAACAATAAAATGCTAATTAATAATGTTGAGAATGAAACTTAGCATGTTGATTATTTCCTGTGGTATTTATGTGTATAAAATTTCCATTACTATTTAGGCCTTTCTATCTTGTGCTATAGAAAAAAGTAGCATTTTAATATTAGATAAAATATTAGAAAATACTCTGTAACATTATCTATTTAATATTCCCATAGTTTAAATGCTGACTTAAATGCTATCAATGGTAACAAAAGATACATAATATGTGAATAATATTGCCTCTTTTCAAGTGACTTAAACCTGTATATTATATAAAAATATTGATCTTGCTATTTCTTGGCATCTTTTTTTGCAGTTATTTCATATTAAATCAGTTTAACTTCAGTGACCAGTTAGATTATGAAAAATCTAGATGGGTGAAGGCAGAGAAATTAAGCAAAGATCTATATGTACTGCATTATGAAGAAATTTAAAGCTCCTTTAAGTAGGGTTATTTAATGTATGTATTTGGATCTCACAAATAATCTGGTAAGACTAAGAAATACAATTATTGAAGCTCAGAAGTGAAGATAAAATATTTCATTGCATGTCGTGCTTACCTTTGCAGAAGATTCTGATTTGTAAAGTGAGAAATGAGTTTAATTTTGTTTGTAACTTCTGCTTATTGAATATGGAACTTTGAACATATAAAATCTTTGGATTCTGTATATAATGAAACATTTAATATTTGTATTCGAAAATTCATTTACCTTAACTTTTTCATAATATCAGATGTCTGTTGATAAATTTAAAAATATGATCTAATTTGTAGAGTAGATGGGTTTAAGACCTTGCTAAATCTAAGTCTGGATCTCTTCAGAGAATAGTTGACATTCCCTCAGACCTCAGGATTTGGTCATAAGACCACAAATTCTTACTATAAGCAGAAAATACACTCCCAATAATGTGATTTTCCCTACCCCCTGTATTTGAGTTTTCTCTTGTTTTAATTAAATAGAGGTATTCTTATATACCCTGATTATAAACTGAATGAAGTATCTATCAATTTATATTTCATTCACTTGGAAAACGTGTGAACATTCATTGTGTGTCAGTCAGTGGACTTTTTTTTTTATTGTTGGTTTTTAAAATTATTTTGGGGTATGAATTTTACTATCATAAGCATTGCCATGTTAACATATATTAGATTTATGGGTTACTTGAGTAGTCTGTATGGAAACTTATGTAACTTGCCTTCCAGATCCTCTAACTTCACCTGCTTCATCCTTGTTTAATGACTTTGGTGCCCTCAACATCTCTCAGCGAAGAAAGGTAGGTGAAATTGAAACTTGAGTGAAACTGAATAGAATTTAGAGGTGAAATTGGATACAGAGTGCCAGTATTTTCTTATGTGGGAGTAGAGCTCTTTATGGGTTGTATATTTTTCTTGCCTTTGTGCTTACTGCTTTTCTTTATCTCTCTCTTTCTCTCTCTCTTTTTTCTTTTTGAGTCAGGATCTTATGTAGCCCAGACTGTCCTTGAACTTGCGATAGTCCTGTCTCCATCTTCCCAGTGCTAGAATTGCAGTCATGCACCACCATACTTGGTTCTTTATTTCTTATATGTAGAATTTTTTTTATCTGTGTATGTGGAATAGAGAAATTTTATGTGAAGTGATGAAATCCTGCTGCCTATTGTTCTTTCTCCTAATATATTGTTTTTTAAAATGGCAGATAATTTACTCTTCTTGCTGTTCACTTGACCCAGTGTGTTAGCTTTTATTTTTTATTTTTTTATTACTTTGAGACTAGATTTCAAAAGTCTTCTATAATTTGAGCTCAGTACAAAGAAAACTTAAAACTTTTCATAATTGGCCCAAGTGTTTAAGTTTAACTCCCACCCCTTTTTTAAGGAGGGGATCAGAGACCGGGACAGCACAGTCTCACAATGTAGCCCAGACTGGACTTGAATTCATAACACTCCTGCCTCAGTTTCCTGAGTACTGGAATTACAAGTGCGTGCCATCATCCTTAACTCTTAAAACCTGTTCATATTACAAATTTGATTTGATTTAATATAATTTGAAATTGAGGTTATAGACATGTACAGATTGTTCTAGCATTTTATAAGACCTGATTCTTTGATCAGTTGGAATGAATAACGATGCTTTTGGGTCTTAATGAGAGTCATGTTACTACTAATAGAGATTTAGGTAAGGTGGACTTTTGGTTATAATTGATAGCAGCTAAAGATATTCAGGAGCTTGTGCATCTTGGTGGAAGATACTATAAAGTTTAAACATTGTGTTTTCTAAGTAATGGAAGAAAGGCCTTAAGTAAAATATTAGCTTTAGAAAAAGTAAAATGAACAAGATTTTGAGGGGAGGCCTTTGGCCAGAGGGTAGTGTAAAGTGAACTTCAGAAAGACTGGTGGTGATGGTTTAATGACATGTACTTCTAGTCTTGTTGACATGTATGTTAAATATGTACAGCAGGAAATTCAGGAAGACTACATGTTTTCAGGGCACAATAGATTTTACATGGACAAATATCATCACATTAATATCTTGCGCTGTTAATGTTATTTCCATTTTGAAAACTGGGGGAGAACAAGATCATTAGAAAATGCTTTGAAGCATCTAGACTTGATACACTAAAATGTATGGGCTTGATTTTTATAGATATTTTAGAGGTTCTCACCAAGAATTTATTTTTTAATTTGTTTTTGCTTTATATACTTTTCTCACAAGTTTGAATGGGATAGACTTAGGCACAATCAGACCTTTTGGCAGTGTCATTGTGGGAAGTAAGCAGTAAAGTGTTGAATCTAGAGTTCTTTAGAGGAAAATAATTGAGAAAATAGTAAAAAAAAAGTGTGTGGTAAGTTGAAGAGGGAAAATGTTGTTTTTAAAATTTTGGAGGAAAATGATAAAAGGAAGTACTGCTATGTGATTTTGGCACTATATAGACCAGGCTGGCCTCAAACTTGGGATGATTTTCCTGATTACTGGAATTACAGACTTGAACTACCCTGCTCTGGTCTTCAGTATAGAATGTATTTTAGTAGAAGTGGACTAATATAGTGAAACACTGTGCTGTGATTTTTGAGTTCCTGGATGTCTAACTTTGACCGTCTGTCAGCATTTTAGATTGTAATCTTCCATCTGTGAAATGGCAGGCATGTCCTGCATAGTTGTAGTATCTTCCATCACTGCAAAACCACAGTGTCTGTAAATTGAAAGCATTCACGGCACCCTCTTAACTGGAAATTCCTCGTTGCTGCCATTTATATTTAAAATAATACACAGTCTAGAGACATGATGAGTTCTTCAATAGTGTGCTATAGTATGTTTTGTCTATGTGGGTATGTGTTGTGTATGTTTTTAAATTGCCAGGGGTTGAGTTGAGAAGGTTTACTATCTCTTTGCATTAGAAATACTTTTGACTCAATGTGGTGGTACACACCTTTAATCCCAGCACTCCAGGAGGCCATGGTAGGCAGATCTTTGTGAGTTCCAGGTCAGCTGGGGCTACAGGGAGACCCTGTCTCAAAGAGACCAAAAAAAACAAACTTTTTGGCAGCAAGAGTATTGCATCTTGCTACCTTTTTTCTTTTAGTAGTTCATGTCTGTTTAATGATGTAATTTAGTGGAAATAAATACAAATTATATAAATGTTTAATGATAATTCCATGTTTAAGCAGAGTAGCATGTGTGATATTTCATAATAATTTCAGAGAACAGGTAGTTAGGATATACAAACTACCATTTCATAGCTTGTAGGGTAAGTCATTTCCAAAAAAATCACACTTGGGGCACTCCCTGGGTCAAAGGGATCAGACTTTACTATAGGTAGTTTTACTGTGTACTGTGGGGAAAATTGAAAAGAAAGGACTGATGTGCTTTACTGTTTCCCTCAAATCTAATAGCTGAGGCAATATATGAACTTTCTAGAGAATATTCATACAGGATATATTAATTAGTGCCAATTTAAATAGATTGCAATGTAGTAGTGAATTCTCTAGATCCATGAGAATTTATAGGGAAAAGATGTTTTCATGTGGGCTTTTGAAGGTAAAGAATATGGAGAAGCTAAGCTGTCTAGGCTGAAGGTACTAAGCATCCTCCAACTCATTCTTTCATGAGTATTACTCACAGATAAACTAAGAAATTATGGCTGAAAACATGTCATTTTTACAGGCTTATTGAAGTAAAGTATAAAATGAAAAATAGTTCAAATGTGTTTGTAGCCATCATCTAACTGTGTGAACTCCTTACTATTCATAGTACTTAAGGGGTATTCATAGTACTTAAGGGGCCAACCCGTGAACTGTTGGTTTCATTAAGGTCAATGTTTAGAAACATCTGTATTGGCATGATAAATACTGTGATATCAAATATATGATTATTTTTCTAGTAATTCTTTTTTTCCCATGAAATTATAGAACCCTGGTACACAAAACTTAAACTGATTAAAAAATTTTTTTATTATTTTTATTTTTATGTGTATGCATGTATTGCCTGCATGTAGGTAAGTGCACCTGTGTCGTGCAAATATTGATGCTTGAAAAGCATTGAAGTTTTTCCTTTTATTTTCCTCTTTAAGAATGTATATAGGCCAGGCATGGTGGCACACGTCTTTTAATCCCAGCACTTGGGAGGCAGTGGCAGGTGAATCTTTGTGAGTTGAAGGCAACTTGGTCTACTTAGGAAGTTCCAGGCCAGCTGGATCTATAGGAGACCTTGTCTCTTTAAGACCAAAAAAGAAAAAGGAAAAGAATGTATATAGAAGACTGGGCTTGGGGTTGGTGGTACACTCCTTTAATCCCAGCACTTGGGAGACAGAGGAAAACAAGTTCAGGTCAGCCAGGGCCACATAGTGAGAACTTGTTTCCAGAAAAAAAGAGTGTACATACATTGAAAAAGTTATCACAATATGAAATGTATATAATTTTGGGGGGCAAAGATTGATGTTGAAAGAATTTGAGTTCTTACTGTATATTCTGTGAGATAGTTAAGTCCCTGTAAAATGTTACATATGACTTGAAGTTTTGTTTAAATGAGAGTTAAGGGGCTGGAGAGATGGCTCAGTAGGGCTCTTCTAGAGGATCTGAGTTCGGTTCCCAGCATCCACATGGTGGTGAACACCGATCCTTAACTCCAATTCCAAGGGATCTGATGCCCTCTTCTGGCTTCCACTGGCACTAGTCACACATGTGGTACACTTACATATGTAAGCAAAACACTCATACACATAAGATAAAAAATAAAAATCTTAAAAAAAAGAGAGTTAATATACCAGAGATTAATCCATGAGGAAACCTTAGCAGTAAGGTAGGCATAATTAAAGTTGATTACTGGCTTGAAAAGACTGGTGTGAAAAGAAATACTTGAGAGTTACTGTGAAGCACAGGTGTGACCCAGGAAGGCAGTAAAAGTTGGATCAGATATCTTTTGAAAACAAAATAACGTTAACAAAGTTAGATGTTCGAATACAGATAGGCATGAATGAAGTTGGCTCAGTGCTCTGTGATTCTTGCCAAGCTGTGTGTTTTTGTACAGGATGTATGGTTGGTATAAAGCTTAGGCAAAATGAGTTTTCAGTTTGTGTCTGGTGGTGTTTGGTTCCCCCTTTAAATCTCTGTGGGCTACTACTGGTCCTTTTCATTGTTTTATTCACCTAGTCGCTTTTGTTCAATCCTGTTTCTTCCTCTTTCAGAGCAACAAAAAACAAAGGGTACCTGCCCTTTACATTTCTTTGTGGGCTTGCTTTAGTGTGCTTCAGTTAGTAAGAAATTTACTTGTGCATTCGCATCATTTATAATAGTGGGGCAACATGTTTATTTTTGTCTGTTTTTTTAAGGCTCTGATGTTGTTATATTCTTTGGTGTTAATTTGTTTGACAAAATAAACATCAGAAATCAGTTCATGGGCTGGCCCCTTAACTGCTATGAATAGTAATGTCCTAAGGCATATATATGTTCTCTGAAGTATGTTCATTTTGTTCTTGATTGTAAAGCTCTTGGTTGAGATACTTGGGATTATCTGCTATGGTTTATGTGATGAGAATGTGGATGGTGGAGTTATACTTCTGGTTGATTCTGCTTGAGAGAAAAATTCACTGGCATCCTTTTCTCTGATTTTTTTTCTTTCTTTGAACTCAGTTTGGGTGTTCTTGGTACTGTTCTTTTTAAAATTTATTACATTTATATTTATTTTTGGTATTTTGAGACCGGGTCTCCCTGTAGCTCCAGCTGGCCTAGAACTCACTATGTAGACCAGGCTGGCCTCGATCTCACAGAGATTGGCCTGCTTCTGCCTCCTGAGTACTGAGATGGAAGACATGTACCACCACACCTGGCCTGAATACTTTTATTTTTAATTGTTACTTTATGTAGTGAGTGCTCGAGTTCAATTAAGAATGATTTCTTTAGATCCATGGTTGCGGGGGAATTTTGTCTTTTGATTTATTTAAAAAGCTTGTGAAAAATTATATTTCTGAAGTTTTTTTTTAAGGTATGTGTGGTGGTATGAATTTTGTCATTACCATATTTAAATGAGTGAATTGAAAGTTTGTTCCTTTTCTACACAGTGTGTAATACTGTTGACCATAGTCATCATTATACCATTAGAGATTTTTAAATTAGTTTTAACATAAGAATAGATTAGTAAAGCGTTTACCTTTGACCTTGGAGCCAGATGGTCCTTATGAGATTATCTGGTTGACTTCTGCCTACCTGCTACGATCATTGTCTTTACAAAGTAGAACTGTTACTAATAACTTGGCTTTGTTAGTAATTTATCTTAATTTTCCTAAAAAGTCAGAATGAGGGAATGAATTAGTAAAGATGAATTTAACCAAACCACGTTTTTTTTTCTTCTTCTCCAATTTGGTGTCTTATTTCTCAAAAGTTTCTTGCGTTTTGAAAATAAGGAAAAAATAACATTTTAGCTTTATTTCTTTGAATAATATTTCTCATTGACAACAGTGACTGTTTGAGTCCTTAATTATTGATTCCTTCATGTCCATTAGATTCAAAGAGTTTTATTCATCATTTATTAGATAAAATGATAATAAAATTATAGTGTGTTAAGTATTTTAAAATGTGGAGTAGATTTCTTAAAAGATGGGGTACCGTAATTAAGAGCATAAGCTTTGGAATCTGAACTTAGGTTGTTGTGAGTGTATAGACAAGTTATTTTAATCTCTCCTAAGACTCACTTCTCAATAAAGTTGATATAATAATCGACACTACATAGAATTGTATATGTTAAACACATTAATGGATGTGCTGGGATACTGACATTTTTTATTTTATAATTCTATAGCTTAAAAATGTTCATTACCTTGCTTCTTGGTATACAATAAGATTTTTCTTCATGAATTAATCTTATAATAAGGGATTTTTAAGATATTCTGCTTCGATTTGAGATTCAATTATGTGAGTGTACACACACAAAATAAATTGGGCCAAGGATCTAGCTCAGTTGGTAGAGTGCTTGATGCTTGGATTTGACTTATGTTTATTGTTAAATTCTTTTACTCTGGAGGTGGAAGCAGGAAGATCAGGAATTTCAGGTTATCCTGGGCTACCTGAGACTGTCTAAAAAGGTGAGGGGGCTGGGGAGATGATTCAGTGGGTAAAATACTTGCTATGCAAGCATGAAGACCTGAATTTTGGATCTCTAGCACCACATAAAAAGCCTGGAATGTTGAGGCCCACCTATAATCCCAGTGCTGGTATGTGTGGGGGTGGTGCAGGGGTTGGGGAGTGGGGTCAGAGACAGGTAGATCCCTGGGGCTTTCTGGCCTGGCATTCTAACAGAAAAAGTGAGTTCCAGGTTCCAGATTCAGTGAGAGATCCTATCTTGAAAAATAAGGTGAAGGGGCTGTAGTTATGGCTCAGTGGTGAAGAGCACTGGCTCCTCTTGCAGAGGACCTGGGTTCAATTCCCAGCAGCTAACAGCCATCTGTAACTCCAGTTTCAGGGGAATCCAGTGTCATCTTCTGACCTTCATGGGCGTTGTATGACATGGGTGCACTTATACACATGCAGGTAATATAGTCATACACATAAAATAAAAGTAATGAATAAAAATCTAAAAATGTGGAGAAGTGATTGAGACATCCTGATGTCAATTTCTGGCCTTCACATGTGCACATGGGTAAGTGCACACACATTTGTGCATATACCAAACACATACACACACACACACACACACACACACACACACACACACACGCACACATACACATGCCCCAAAACAGAACAAAAAATAATAAATAAAATGAATAAATAAAATAAAAGGAAATTTGTTGCTAGTAAGTCGGTGGGTGTTTCAGTATGACCACACAGAGGAGTGAAATCATTAAAACTTTCAGGATCATTGCAAATGAAGGTTTATTGTGGAAATAAACTTTCCTGACTTACAAAACCTTACTAATTTAAGTGCAGACATTTTAATAACCTTGACATTGTATTTTATTTTTTATATCTTGTATTACTGTAAAGCAAAAGATGTTTTATGTTCTAATTTTAAAATTTTATTTTTTCTTGCTTAGAGACTGTTCCAACTGCTTTACATTTGATGACTTAAAAATCCTTTGTGACTGATATTTTGAGAATAGAAGTAATGACTTTCATAGGTTTTCTTACAGTTGAATGGACGATTAGTCTCCTTCAACAATCTGACTCCTAGCAGAGTTTTAAAAAAGTATGTGCACACGTGCATGTGTGTGAATGAAGGTAATAATCTGCTATATAGTTGTTATGGCTTAGATTAGTTTTTACCTAGCAGTTCCCTTTATTTTCATCCTCTGTATACCTGTGTCCTGTAGATCTACTTGCTCAAATTTAAACAATATAAATATTAGGAACCTAATACATTTTCACAAAAGGCCACAGTTAAACACTGGAGGTACAAAATGCAGGCCAATTTGTTTTGCCTTTTTTCCCCTTCAGTTAGTGTATTAGGGTTCTCCAAAGAAACAGAACTGGTAGAATGAATATGTATAGAGATTTATCAGCTTAGCTCACAGGATAGAGTCCAAGTAGTCCAACAATGGCTGCACCACACTGGAGAGGCTGAGAATCCGTAGTAGTCGCTCAGTCCACAAGGCTGGACGTCTCAGTAGTCCCAATATGGCGCTGAAGGTCTGACAAATTCCAAAAGATCAGCTAGTCTTCAGTCTACAGCAACAAGACGAACTCACCAGCGAGAGAGAAGGCAAGCAGCAAAAAGCCTGGCGTTCTGCTCTGCCTTGGTCTTTTATACCGGCTGCCATCAGAAGGTAACACCCACATTTAGGGTGTGTCTTCCGGCTTTAGATGATCCAATCAAGAAGATCTCTTTCATTTCAGTTAATCCCAGATCCAATCAAGTTGACACCCAGGATTAGCCATCACAGTTAGTTTTTTGTGGTGGGAATTGAGCCTAGAGTGTTATATATGCTAGGCATGCATGCACTCTATCGCCGAGCTATTTTTCCAACCCTCTTTTTACTTTTTATTTTTAGAGAGTGTCACTAAATTGCATAGGCTAGCCCTGAGTTCACTCTGTAGCTCTGGCAGGCCTTGTGTCAAACTCCTGAGTAGTTAAGAGTATAGACCTGGGCCACAAGGCCAGCTTATTATTTTTTAATTATTTTTAAGTTTTTATCCATGATGAATGTGGTGAATCACTGGAGCCCAAGATGTAGTGTAAGTTTGCACATACCATTCTAAATGAAGCATAGCAACTTTTAAAATCCAAATATATTAATGCTGCTAATTAGTAACTTAAGCATAGGTAGGTCCCTGTGATAAAGATAATATGGACATTAATTTGACTAAAAAATTCAAATGGGACTCAATTTTGTTGCCCCATTCCTATAATCTCAGCACTCCAGAGGCAGAGGCTAGAGAATTGCCTTGGTTAGAATTGCACTGGTTAGAAGCCAGTGTGGTTTACATAGTAAGGTCCAGGGCATTCAAGGGCTATATAGCAAGTTTCTATCTCAAAAAGCCAAAAAGAAAAATAAATAGTCTGTTCCCCTAATGAATTAAATTACTGATGATTAGTGGAATTGTAATCTTGTATTTAATTTGCATAATTACAAATATACTAAAATGTTAGGACATTTAATTAACTAATGGATGATCATCTGGAGTTAGAGGAGGCTGTGAAAGAAAAGCAGGCTTCTGCTTAATGTTGATTTCATACTCAGGGTGTCAGGAGAGAGGTTGCTGAGAGAGGCTGCTGGCAGAAGATAATGAATTTGGATTTTCATTAAGCATCTATTGAAGAAAGATATGTTTTATGTGTTCATGACTACTTTTCACTTTTTTGAGCATGTTCTGATACTCAAAGCATTTAAAGTGTCAATCGTGGATTGTTTCAGAGTATAAATAATGGAAGTATAATTATGTTTTTTATATTCAGAGAGAATTCCTTCAATTTAATGTAATAGAAATATTTTGTTTTGGAATAGCATTTTCTTTTTTCTGGTTTGTTATTAGCGATAATATTATGTGTAGTAACTTATGACTGGTAATGTGAAAGAATTTGGAGTTGGTGCTGTTTTGAAATTACAAAAAGAGTTGGTACTCTGAATATTGGTCTGTTACTTGCTAGTTTTCATTTTCCATACTTAATATACGTAGGGCTTGGTTTAGATCTTTCTCTAGACTTTTAAGTGCTTGGTGAAAAAGAACAGATCTTACTGATCATTTGTATTTCTTAGAGAGAAGAAATCTTGAGTGAATAAATGAATTTCGAAAAAGTGTGGCTGGGTGAGGAGGTACATGCGTGTACTACCTGCACTTGGGCTGTAGAAGCAGCCAAAGACTCATGATGATGGTTACCCTTCTCCTACATAGTGAGTTCAGAGACAGCCCAGGTTACCAGAGACTGTGTTTGAGAAAACACACAACCAAAACAAAAAAAGTGCATGAATTTAGAGATTTAGCCTTATATGTTAGGAATTAAATTGGGTATCTCTTAGTCCTACATCATCAGAATTGGCTTATGTGGAATGAAAAAAAAATTCTATTAAACATATTTTGGGGCTTTGAATAGCAATTCTGAAGGCTCTGTGAGTTTAGGTCAATGTTCAAAACTGAAAAAAGTTGTTAAAAACTGTTCATTTTTGAGGGTGTGCCCAATTTCTGTTTGCACCACTAGTTATTTTGTATCTGGGTCTTTCCTGTGACATTCTTGAGTATGGTCAATAGATCAGCAGGTCTTGATAGTGTTGGGCACTTTTGAAATCCACTTTTAGGCCTCATTCTTTGTGTACTGAATAAATCTCTCTCTCTCTCTCTCTCTCTCTCTCTCTCTCTCTCTCTCTCTTTCTCTCTCTCTCTTTATTTTTTGTGGTGGTAGGGTTGGAACCCAGGGCCTTGGGAAGGCTAAGCCAGTGTTGTACCACAGAGCTACTCTTCCTTCAGAATCGTTAACAAGATACTTATAGTTCTATTCTAGAATACATTTACTTTTAAAAAAAAATATTATTTTTATTTTGTGTATGAGCGCATTGCCTGCGTGTATATAAGTGCACCTGTGTCATGCAGTGCCCAGAGGTAAGCAGAGGGCATCAAATCCCTTGGAACTGGCATGTGGGTGCTGGGAACTGAACCCAGGTCCTCTGCATGAGTAGCCAGTGCTCTTAACTGCTGAGCTCTCTCTCCGGCTCACTAGAATACATTTTCAACTTAAATTTTTTTAAAAAAATTAATTTTTATTTTATGTGTATGAGTGTATTGCTTGCTTGTGTGTAAGTGCACCCATGTTGCACAATGCCCACAGAGGTTGGAAGAGGGTGTCAGATCCCCTGGAACTGGACAGTTGTTAACTGTCATGTGGGTGCTGGGAACCAAACCTGAGTCATCTGGAAGAGCAGCTAGTGCTCTTAACCCCTGAAGCATCTCTCCATCCCCCAACCTTTTCTTTTCCTGATAAAAAGTAAAAAAACTGCTCAACTAACTTCTGCTGTCTTAATGGTATTCATTCACTTTTTGTGAAAAACCATAAAAAAATCAGTCACTTTTATAATGAATCTTGAGATTAAAACTAGAAAAAAAGTATGTATTAGAGAGTGAGGGAGGAATAAAGAACAAAAAATTGTAGGCACTGAGGGATATTTTACAAAATCATAAGAAGACAGTGCAGCCGGGCGTGGTATCGCATGCATGCCTTTAATCCCAGCAGGCCAGTGGATCTCTGAGTTCAAGGCTTAGTGAGTTCCAGGACAGTTGGGGCTACAGGGAGACCCTGTCTCAAAAAGACAGGAAAAAAAAAAGAAGAAGAAGAAGACAGGGCATTAGGAATTTTAAATTACAGTATAGACTTGGCTGGGAGGCAGAGCAGAAAAGCTGCTTGTTAATAGGACAGGAATTTTAAATGTTTCTATTTTGTAGCAGTTAGTAAGAAGGGACTGGCCAGGTCATTGGGAACAGAGAATCAAAACACTCATTATATTTTCAGTGTTTGTCTAAGTTGGGAATTTTTTATAGCATTTTTATTGAATTTTTGCAATTTTTAGACTTTATAATTTGATGACATTTATATCCCCTCTCCCATCCATTTCTCCCTACCCCCACCCCCCCAATTCAATGTACTCTTCCTGGGTAATAAAGCCTGTAGAGTTTAACTTGAATCCCCAAATGTTCTTCAGCTTGGGCTCATCCACTTAAGCTTGCATAGGACTTGTGCATGCTGTCATCATTACTGTGAGTTCATATGAGTAACTTGCCAGCTGCCTGGAAAACTCTGCCTCCCCCATGGTCGTCCACCACCCCTGGCTCTTACAATCTTATTGAAGCTAAGAGAAAGGAAAGAGGGGTTGTTTGGTTTGTTCTGGAGGAAAACACAAACTATAATAAATGGACAGTTTTAATAAAATTTTATTTACCCCTCTTATTTCCTCCTCATTCATTTGATTACTTTTTCTTTTAGCTTGTACTTTCAGCTCATCATAGTTTTCCGTCTACCAGATCTTTCCACAATTAGGCCTTAGCTCTCTATTGTAATTGTCTCCTATTCTCTGCCTTCTAGACCCACTAGTGGTTCTCAGTTTGAGGCAGTTGTGTCCTCCCACTCTTCAGAGGACATTTGGCAATACCTGAAGACAGTTTTTGATTGTCACTACTGTGGTGATCAGAGTGCTGCCAATCATATTACCAGGCACAGGGCAGCCCCTTACTAAAAAGATTTATCCAGTTTATAGTGCTGCAGTTTAGAATGCTAACCTAGACTACTATTGCCAGGGTTCACTACTTTGTTTGCCTGTTTGCAGTTTTAACTCCCACTCTCATTCCTCCTCCAAAGTGCTATAAAATTTCTTCTCTAAAATACACCAGATTCTGTCAACTGTAATTGTTCACATGTTCCCCTTTGCCCATGAATGGAGTAGCATAGGTTATGAGATAATAAATGTTTTATTACTACTTTCAAGCCTCATCTTTGTCTCTTTAGCTTAACCCTCTAGTGGTGGACTCAATTACCACGGTGTAATGTACTCTCCAGGTGCATTGCCCCTAGTCTTCAAGCTCTTCCTTCAAAATCTGAGTCCCAATCTCTCTCTGCCATCCCTTTCTTATTTCCTTCTTTCCTATCTCTCCCTCTCTCCCTCTTTCTCTCTCTGATACTCTCCTGCTTTGACACAGTTATTCTGCCTTAAAGTCTGTTCAAGCACTTACCTCCCTTGTGAAATGCCTTTGTGGCTGTCCTCTCGGTATCTCAATTGTGTGTGCCTTATATCAGTGAGTTATGCTTTGCTTGCAGGTCTGTGTAACCTATAAGTTCTGTTCTAGGGAAAGGTGTATGTTTATGTGTCATTGCATTCTAAGTACTAAAAAAGTTCCTAATACAAAATAAGTTCTTAGATGTTTAGTTGAAAATACAGGGGCTAGAGAGATGACTTATGGGTTAAGGACACTAGCTGCCCTTTCAGAGGACCTGGATTTGTTCCCAGCATCCACACAGTGGCTAACAACCATTTGTAACTCCAGTTCTAGGGGATCTAGTGCCCCCTTCTTGCTTTTCTGGGCATTGCATGCCATGGATTCATTTACTTATATGTAGGCAAAACACTCATACACATAAATACAAAAAAATTATTTTTAAAGAAAATTTATATTTCTTTCTTGAAGGCATAAATAATTGTTCAGATGATTTAGAAATTAGCTGACAGTGGGACATTACTGTATTTTATGTTCTGTGTAGTGAAACATGAATATATAATCCTTTTTATTTTTCTGTATAATTTTTTTGCTATACCATCATGCTTTCTATTGAATGTGGTAGAGATGCCACAATACAGTGGTGCCTGAATGAAGATAGCTTGACTCTTGGAGCCTTTTAAAGTGAAGAATGAACCCTCTGTCTTCTCAATTCCTGTTCCTTCTGAGTTCTCTTGGAGATGTTTTTCCTACCAAGGGCATTCTCTATTGAAACAGTACATTCAGCATTACATGAGAGAGGCATTTTCTCTTTCTGACCCAGAACAGCACAACCACAAACAGATGTTATCAGTCTAATCCCACCTGTTGTTTGCAAGATAAACTGGGGGTAATTCCTTGCTTTTCAACTGTCACTGATTCCATCCATGATATTTTTACATACACAAACACTTATTCTATGCCAGGGTCAAAAAATGGTCATGAGGAATTATAGCTATATGTTTAGCTTACAAGGGAAGGCTAGTAAGATTGTTTGCATTGTGAATAAACTGAGATAATGTTAAATGATCTCAGAATGTAAGATTAACTGTGGTTACAAGCTTAGGTAAAAAATTTGCATTTATAAAAGAAGGCATTCCCAGAAAAGCCATTCCTACGCTATTACTGCCATTTCTATTTGAATGTCATTTTTGAATTGTCATTTTGTATCTTGTTTATTTGATTTAAAAAAAGTGTTATTAGATATTTAGAAAATGTATAACAAAATAAAAAGTTACCAAGAGCAACTATCTCATTCAGCATATCCAACAAATCAGTGTCCAGTCATGACTGGTTTCCAGTACATTATTGATTTTTGGAATGAAAAAGGAAGCCAAACTTTCACAACCACTGCCTGAAAGGGAAAACACTATTTAAAATATACACCCATACACACGAATTTTAAAAATAATAAATTTCTTTTTGGTCTTACTGAGATGAGACAGGGTCTCCTTGTAGTGGGGCTGTCCTGGAACAGCCTTGAACTCACAGAGATCCTCCTGCCTCTGCCTCCCAGTGTTGGGACTAAAGGCATGTGCCACAACACCCAGCCTATAATATTTATTTATTTATTTATTATTTGTATGAGTGTATTGCCTGCATGCATGTAAGTATGCCTGTGTCGTGCAATGCCTGAGGGGGTCAGCATGAGGGGGTCAGAAGAGGGCATTGGATCCCCTGGAACTGGAGTTACAGTAAGTTGTTAGCCACCATGTGGGTGCTGGAAATCGAACCTGGGTCTTCTGGAAGCACAGCCAGTGCTCTTGAACCATCTCTCCAACCGAAGGGAAAACACTGGTTAGACTCTTATAGAATACAGAAATGATTCCTACTATTTGAGTATGCAGACAGTTGAATATACACAGGCATCATGAAAAATAAAAAGACAAAATCTAAGCCCCTTTACTTTGCAAATTACCCTTTCTTGTTGTCTATTCTAAATATTATCCCCCACACATGGGCTTGTTTATATATAGACATATATGTGCACATTATAGGCTAGGAATCCCATATCAGGTAAAATATTTTTTTACTGTCTGAAATTTGGTGGCCTCAGTTCATATTATACATTCTAGGTTCATTCATTTTGCTGTAGTTTTTTAAAATTCTTAGCACTGAATGATTTTTTATTTTATACACACACAAACACGATTTTCATTAACCATCTGTTGATGGACAACTAAATTGTTTGCATTTCCTTGCTATAGTGAATAAAGCAGCAATACACATGGAGGTACAAATATTTCCATAGGAAGATATGGAGTTCTCTAGGAATATGCCTAGGAATGAGATAGTTGGGTCCTATGATAGCTCTGTTTTTAATATTTTGAGGAACCTCCAAACTGATTTCCATAGTGACTATACTAATTTGTACTCCCATCAACAGTGAATAAGAAAGGGTTGTTTTTCTCCACATCCTCTCCAACATTTGTTGTTGGATTTCTTGATAATAGCCATTTTGACTGGTGTAACGTGGTATCTCAGAGTATTTTAAATTTGCATTTCACTGATGATTAGGGACGTTGAGCAGTTTTTAAAGTAGTTATTGGCCATTTGTATTTCTTTCTCTGAAAACTGTCTTTATTCAGTTTGTTGGCCCATTTGTTTGTTTGTAATTTTATTTCTTTGGTATTTAACTTTTGTGTTTCTTTGTATATTTGGTATTAGGCCCTTGCCTGATATATAGCTATTAAAGTTTTTCTCCCATTCTGTGGGCTGTCTGTACACTTTTGATGTTGGGGCTAATTCCTGTGCTATTGATGTTTTGTTCATAAAGTTCTTGCTTACTCTGATGTTCGGAAGACTATTCCCTATATTTTCATCTGGGAGTTTCAGTTTCAGGTTTTAAATTAAGATCTTTGATCCATTTTGAACAGGGTGAAAGTTGTATAATTTCTTCTGCAGGTGAAAATCCAGTTTTGCCAACATCATTTATTGAAAAGGCTATCTTTTTTCCAATGTATGTTTTTCTCTCTTTTGTCAAGAATTAGGTGGGCTTAGCATTGTTTATTTTTAGGTTCTGTATTCTCTTCCATTGGTCTACCTGTCTGTTTTTATGCCTGTACCAGGCTATCTTTATCACTATAGCTTTGTAGCATAATTGGAGATTGGGTATTGTGATGCTTTAAGTTGTGTTCTTACCTCATAGGATTGTTTTGGCTATTCGTGGTTTTTTATTTTCTTTCACTATGCTCTCAGAGAAATTAGGAGAAATATAAAATAAATACCTAGGAATATACCTAACTAAAGAAGACAGGACTTTTAATGAAAACTTGAAGACATTGAAAAAGGAAATCAAAGAAGTTACTAGACCCTGGTAAAAACCTTCCATACTTCTGAATTGGGACAATCAACATTATGAAAATGGCTATACTACCAGAGTTAACTTACAGATTTAGTTTAATGCAACACCTATCAAAATTCCACTGTCGTATTTCACAGAACTAGAAAAAATAATTCAAGAATTCATATGGAGCCAAAAAAAAAGACCACAAATAGCTTATCTTATTCTAGATGATATTGGTCTTTGATCTTTTCAGTATCTGGGAGAATCATGCAGTTTAATCTGGTTATTTATTGAAAGAGCTTATGTTTTTAATGGTAGGGGTTTAGAGATCTCCTCTGCTAGTTGCAGCTTTAGATATGGGCAGAGAGTAAGGAGTAATGAATTCTTTGAAAAAATAAGAGACATAATTAAGAGCTGTTGGGGAGGGTAGATGATACATTGAATGTATTTTAAAAAAATCTATATTACTAGTATATTACATGGAAGATAAATTGCATTAATTGTAATAACTAGATAAAAAAGTGAATTTGTGAAGAATCTAGATTGCCATAGACCATTTAAAGCAATAATTTTTTTTTGTATTTAGATATATGACTATAATTAGGGTGCCTTTGTCTAAGTGTTTCGTCAGGTTGTGATTTTAAATTGTCTTTGATGTGTTGAACTTCTGTGGTAGAATTAGAATAATTTGTAAAATTTTTTCATTAGCGAGTAGCTAATTAATGTTGTCATTCTTACTATATGCCTTAGCCATATATACTTGTCTACTTGAACTTAAATGTATGAGTTTAATCATACACTTTTGCTGGGCGAGGTGGCACACGCCTTTAATCCCAGCATTTGGGAGGCAGAGGCAGGCAGATCTTTGTGAGTTCGAGGCCCGCCTGGGCTACAGGGAGACCCTGTCTCAAAAAGACCAAAACCAAACCAAACAAAAAAAAAAACATGCACTTTTTTCAAGGAGTTATAGATAACATATATGTTATACATTAGAGATAAGTTGTTTTAGAATTGTTCCACTTAATGTGACTCTGGCATAAACCATACATCTATGTATGTATTCTTATCCATAGAAATTCTTTGTGATTTATACATGTGGGGTAACTAGATTAGCCCAGAGTTGCATAAAGGTGGAGCTATTTTAGCTTTATAAAACTCATCTACTGTTAAAAATATTGGGTTGGTAGGTAATCTAGTTTCTTTTTGTAATATGTTTTTTAGCCCTTAAAGAAAAAGTAGAGGTCTCATAGAATAATTTCCATAGGCATTATTTATAGATTTTTGAAATTTAGAAATTGTGTTGTTTTCTTAAAATTGCTGTTCCACCCCCCCCCCCCTTCTTTTGAGGCCATGTTTTGCTATATAGTTGGGGCTGGCCCGAGACTCAGGATACTCCTGCCTTAGCTTTCTAAGTGCTGAGATTACAGGCTTGCACACTGTGCCCAGCAAAATATGTTCTCATTATACTAAATTTAAAAAAAATTCTTGACCTGACATTGCATTCTTAAATGAAAAATCTTAATTTTAACTTTTTGAGCAGCCCTTTTACATCTCAGGACAGAACAATAAGTAAGCATGGATCTTATTTCAGGTTTTAAAGGAGATACTTTTCCAAGTATGTATCAGTTTATTTTCTGAAGGGGAGACAGACACACATGCACACATGTGTATATATATATATATATATGCATATATGTATATGTGTGTATATAATACATATACACAATTTACTTTTAAGATAAAATAGTTAAGGGAAGATAGTAGAAATTATCATCAGATTGTTTTTACATATAACGTCCTGCTAGCTTCTGTGAAGATGGCTTACCAACTTTATTAATATGTTAACAAATGAATTTATAATTTTGGGGGGCAGTTTACTCACTGTTAGTCTGTTAAGGCTACTGAGATTTAAAAAGACCAGTGTTATGCTATTTTTTTCTACTGTTTTAGTCTGAAATTATTTCTGTTCTTATAGTACCTTATGTTGAACGCCCACTTTAGAGCGACTATGTTACTCCAGTCTATTCACAGAATTAAAATAATTTATAAGAAATCATCCTTTATCAATAAGCTACTTCCTCTAACTGAGGTAGTTCTCAGCAGGAAAGAGATAGCAATATGAGTTACTGAAAAGGAGCTCAGAATTTTTAAAAATCTATGTTTTGGCCGGGTGTGGTGGCGCACGCCTTTAGTCCCAGCACTCGGGAGGCAGAGGCAGGCGGATCTCTGCGAGTTCCAGGCCAGCTGGGGCTACAGGGAGACCCTGTCTCAAAAAGACCAAAAAAAAAAAAAAAAAAAAAAAAACAAAAAAAAAATCTATTCTAAAAAAAAAAAAAAAAAAAAAAAAAAAAAAAAAAAAATCAAAAAAAAAATCTGTATTTTGTGCTGTTGGAGCCATTTCTTCATATTACAGTGAGAATAGGTAAGTTCACTGAAAAATTTCACGAAGCATTAAATTTGCCGTTAATTTCTATTCATTAATGTCATCAAATCAGATTATATTTCTCTAAAACATTTGTGAATTTTTGTAATATTGCTCATCATATTAGCCCTGTGGGTTGTTTTAGGGAGGTTTGGTGGGGATGGGAGATGTTGGGTGATAATATGGAGTACCTTAGAAAGTTTACTTGTTTCCTATCTCATCATTTTAGTATATCTTATGTGTTACTATATTAGTTTAGATTAGTGTGGGGATGTTAGGAGTGGCCTGGTTTCTTTCCTTCTTTTTCCTAGCCAAGGAAGTATCGCCTGGGGATGCTGGAGGAGAGGCTAGTTCCCATGGGATCAAAGGCACGAAAAGCAAAGAACCCCATTGGCTGCCTTGCTGACAGGTGTAAATCAGGAGTACCCATCAATATGGTTTGGTGGAACAGAGTCACAGAAAACAATTTACAGGTAAAAATAATTTTTATTGG
Organism: Nannospalax galili; assembly: GCF_000622305.1. Classification (NCBI taxonomy): domain Eukaryota; kingdom Metazoa; phylum Chordata; class Mammalia; order Rodentia; family Spalacidae; genus Nannospalax; species Nannospalax galili. The sequence goes on along the minus strand of NW_008360317.1, from coordinate 7,631,159 downwards.
ACCTTTTTTGGAAGTGATTCTTGGTTTCTTTTTATATTTGTGTGGGCTGGTGGATGTGAAAAGATGGATGGCCTAGCTGTTACACTTAGGTGATTAAAGTTTTTTTTTTTTTTTAATCAAAATAAAGTAAGTAGCCACTTACCTAGCTATTTATTACACATGATTTTCCTTTGGCTTTTTTGACTGCCCTTGTTTAGGAAAGTATATTTCCCTATATCTTTTTTCTTAAAAGTTTTTACATTGATTGACTGATTATGTGTGTGTGCATGTGTGTTCATGTGTGTGGTTATAGACGTGCCATGGCAGGCACGTGTAGGCCAGAGGACAACTGATAGGAGTTCACCATGTGGGCCCTGGGAATCAAACATAGGTCATCAGACTGGGTAGCAAGCACCTTTACCTGTTAAGCCATCTCACTAGCCCTATTTCTGAACTATTCTCGTATTAATGTTTACCTTTTCAATTTTGTTAATATTTGAGTTTTTTTTTTTTTCTTCCTTGGTGCCGGGGATCAAACCTAGGGTCTCATACATACAAAGAATATGCTCCATCATTGAGCTACACACATGCCTAGCCCTAGACAAATTGTTTTAATGCTACATTACTCAGGATACTACTATGAGAAATTATGTTAAAATATTAATTGTAGAAATTTCTATTTAGTCTGAATTTGACCCATAGAAAGCTCCATATGTTGTCTTTTTGCACTTTTTTGTTTGTTTTTTGTCTTTGATGAGGTTGCTTTGTAGCCCAAGCTGGTCCTGAATTTACTTTGTAACCTTGTCTAGCCTTAAACTCAATGGTTCTCTTGGATCTGTGTCCTTTTTTGTATGTTTTTCATTGGAAATAAAAATTGTACATGCACAATTTGTCAAGAAACCATTTTCAATAATATGTTGCCATATGTTTTTTACAGTTAATTTCAGTCTCTCCTATCAATGTACTGAATAAATAATGAAAAATAAGTTTTTAGAATTCAAGGAACTACTTAACTTCTGTGTATGGTTTAGAAAGACATCATAATTTGTGCTCCATTTTAATATGTACTATAATTATTTAAAAAGGGAATTTTTGTATTTTGGATAGTGCTATTAATCATTTCAATATAAGCAGAAATTTGTATGTCTCGTCTCTCCCCCAAATTTGGATGGATTATTATTTAAAATACATTCTTAGCCAAAAAAAAAAAAAATCACACACATACATGTTAAACACAAAGATATAAAACAAAGTTAATGACTTGGTTTCATTTGTATTTCAAAACTTAAAAAGAGATCCTACAATATTTTTTTTGTTTACTATGAATGCAAAACCAATATCTGTCTTGCCCTTGGTACAAGAATAAATTATTTTAAAAATACTGCAAAGTGTGGTATTTGCCCTAACTGAAACTTGGGAAATCTTTTTACAAAGAATAAAAAATAATTAATAAAATATTTTTAAAAACAAAGAAAGACAACACACCAATCAGGAAGTTTTAAGGCTTTTTGTTGTTGTTGTTGTTGTTGAGATAGGGTCTCCTATAGTCCCAGCTGGCCTGGATCTCACAGAGATTCTACTGCCCCTGCCTCCCAAGTGCTCTTATTAAAGGTGTGTGCTTCCATGCCCAGACATCCGGGGAGTTTTGCGTTATCATATGATCTATTTTAAAATTTCATCGGAAAGTTTTGGGTATGTTAATTATGAATAGCAATACAGTTTTAAAATACATATTTATTATTTTTATTTTATGTGTTTATGTGTTTTGCCTGCATGTAGGTAGGTGCACTCATGTTGTACAAAGCCTGCAAGGACCAAAAGAGGGTGTCAGATCCTCTGGAACTGGAGTTAAAGGCGGTTCTTAGCTGCCATGTGGGTGCTAGGAATTTAACCCAGGTCCTCTGCAAGAGCAGCCAGTATTCCTAACCACTGAGCCATCTCTCCAACCCCCAATGAAAAGTTTTTAAAAAAGATTTTCATTAATGCGTGAAAAATTGAATTGGTGTCATCTCAATCTTAACAAATTGTACTGTCGTTTTATGCTTCAAATAGTTCTTTAAGAGCATAGGAATATTGTGTCCCAATTTATAGCTTTATAAGCCTGAAAATTACTCCCATCATAAGCTACATGTTGAATTACTAATAAAAACCCATTTAGTCTCATAATTGTATTTGTGGATTTCTAAACTTGGGGACCTAGAGTAGTTCATTTAGAACAAAGGCTATGCCAATATATTGTATGTTTTTCTATTAGAATGTTGATTTTGTTTTTGTCGAAGACAGTAATGCATATAAATTCCATACAATTTTTGGACTTTGACATTTACCTTTTAATATGGTTTTACTTTATTTTTTTTTGTTATTTTTAACATATTCTTTTATTTATTTTATTTTATTGGTCTTTTTGAGACAGGGTCTCCCTGTAGCCCAGCCCAGTCTGGAACTCATTATGTGGCCTTGATCTCACAGAGATGTGCCTTTCACATGCTGGAATTAAAGGCTTGTGCCACCATTTCTTTTTTTTTTTTTTTTTTTTAATGCATGTTTATTCAGCAACAATAATGCAATTTAGAATTATACAGTGGAGGTGCTGGAGAGATGGCTCAGTTGTTAAGAGCACTGGCTGATCTTGCAGAGGACCTGGGTTCAAATCCTAGCCCCAACATGGTGGTTAGCAACTATCTGTAACTCCAGTTCCAGGGGTTCTGACACACTCTTTCTATCCTCTGCTAGTATTGCGTGACATGGGTGCACATGCATACATGCAGGCAATACACTCATACACATAAAAGAAAAATAGTAAATATAATATTTAAAAAAGAATTATACAGTGAAAAACAAATTTGTCAGTATTTCCAAATTCCTGGCTCTTTGAGGGTCAGGGATAACAAATCACTGCTTTCAGAAGTTTCAAAATTATGGTTACTTTAAACGTAATTCTAAAAGTCTTTATATGCTGTTACTTGAATAGTTAAAATTCTTGTTTAAATAATAAAATTCAGTTTAGTAATGCTTACAGGGAACTAATAGAGAACCTTTTAGTATGGTTTTATATTTTTGGTTTTGTTTTGTTTTTAAATTTTCTTATTTTTATCTTATGTTTTACCTGCATGTATGTAAATGCACCACATGTGTGCAGTGCTGATGGAGGTGTCATATCCCCCATAACTAGAGTTACAGATTGTTGTTACCCACCATGTGGGTGCTAGGAACTGTACCTGGGTCCTCTGCAAGATAGCTAGTGCTCTTAACTGCTGAGCCATCTCTCTAGCCCTCTAAGGGCAATTTTTAAAAGTTCATATATATATATATATATATTTAATTTCAAGTATTATAGTCATGTCTTATACATGGTAAACTTCTGGTAGATACTTTTTGTTCTTTACACACATTGTCTTTTAAAAAAAAATTTATTTTTATTTTATGTGTGTGAGTATAATGCCTGCAAGTAAATAAATGTACTTGTGTTGTGCAATGCCCATGAAAGTCAGAATAGGATGTCAGATCCCCTAGAACCGTTAGTTATGGATGGTTGTTACCTGCCATGTGGGTGCTCAGAATCAAACCCATGTCCTCTACAAGAGTAGCCAGTGCTTTTAACCACTGAGCCATCTCTCCAGCCCCTACATATGTTGTCTTTTGGTTAAGAGTTTATTACATAAATGTTCCTGTTAAATGAAGAAACTTATCTTAAGAGAAGCTAAGTAGCATTGTTTAAACAGTCAGTAGAGGGACCAGAGAGATGACTGAAGTGGTTAAGAGCTCTTACGGCTCTTCTAGAGTATTCTGGTTCAAGGCACCCATATCAGGTGGCTCACAGTTGCCTGTAATTCAACTTTGAGGTGATCTGATGCCCTCTTCTGACCTTACGAGGCACTCGTGCACAAGTGGTGCACATAAACTCCTGCAGGCACATACATATAAATAAGAACAAATAAATCTTTAAAGAAAACAAAGTGACTAGAGGTTTGAACTCATTTTTCAGACTCAAATCTATTCATTTCTATAAAGCTCTACTTGTACTAGAAGTATAATTGGTTTAATCATGTAACTGTAACTGAACTTCTATTAGGAAACTTATTTTGAGAATGACATTGCTCATCTATTTTTCTAGACATAGACTATAACTTAGGCGTAATTTTCAGTTGCCTGGCATGGCACTGTATTTGGTGGTAGGAATGGATGACTGAGACACACCAGGAAGCAGGACTATACTATAAAACCTAGTAGTGACTTACTTTCTCCAGCAGGGCCCCACCTCCTAAACATTCAACAACTTCCCAAAACAGCATCACGACTTGAAGATCCAAGTATTCAAACACATGAGTCTGTGGTGGCCTTTCACATTCCGACCACAATAGACAGTCTCCAAAATAGAAACATAAAGGAAACAAAATCACTCATTAAAAATTGCATCAAGTGAAGGAGATTTTAAATATAAATTTATGATGTTCCCGGTAATAACACTTGCCCAATGAAAACCAAAAACTGGAAAAGGAGTTATATTTCTTTCTTTTAATTAGAATAGTCAATCTCATTTTCTGTAGTGATCATTTTTAGTTTATTGAACTATTCTGAGTGTAGTGAGAAGGAAAAAAAGAGGCAAAATTAGAGAAGATGTAGGGGGACCAATCCTGTTTGGAAAGAAACTCTTTCCGAATCAGCATGGGAAATAACATCCCATTGTAGTCACTTTTGACTCATACTGGGCTGACTTGAGGTTTTCATCAGCTTGTTTGGTGTCATTCTTCTAAATTAAATATATTCTTCTTGCTTGTCCAGGTTCTTCCCCCATTGTATTAGTTACTTTGCTGTTGCTGTGATAAAACATAATGACCAAAGCATCTTAGAGAAGGAAGAGTTTATTTGACTTATGGTTCTAGAGGGATATGAGTTCATTGTGGTGGGGCATGGCAGGAGCAGCAGGAACAGAAAGCTGAGTATTTACATCTTCAAGCAGGCACAGGAAGCAGAGATAGATTGAAAATGAGCAAGTTAGCTGCACTCAAAGCCCATCCCTAAAGACATGCTTCCTCCATCAAGGCCACATCTAAAGGTTCTATGACCCTCCCCAGATAGCATCACCAGCTAACTGATTAAGTGTTCAAATACTTGAGCCTATGGGGGACATTATCATTTGAGCCCCTATACTTGCTAAGATTTCCATCAAAGAACATTATTGGTAACTCCATTTTTTTGATCCCTCTCTTCTGTATTACTTTCACTATTTTCAGCCCTACCTCCATCAGCCTTTGCTTAGTTTCTTTTCATCTTTATTTGAAATATATGTGCTGAGTCTCTAAAGACTGCATTTATTTGTCATTTGCGCTCGTGGAATCATCAGCCTCATCATCCCTAAGCATAACAAGTATCTGTTTCCTGGCTATCATCATTGACCAGTTCAGGACCGTATTCAGACACCTCTGGCCACTAATCATGAATGTTTTCTTTGCTTTGAAGTTGGCTTTTCCTACTTTCCACATGTTGTTCCACAAGTTTTTCTTATTTTAAAATATTTTAAAATATTTTTTATATGTATGCATGTATTACCTGCATGTAGGTAAGTGCACCGGTGTTATGCAGTGCCTGCAGAGGACAGAAGAAGCTGTCAGATCCCCTGGAACTGGAGTTATGGACAGTTGTTAGCTGCCACGTGGGTGCTGGGATTTGAACCTGGGTCTTCTGCAAGAGCATTCAGTGTTCTTAACCACTGAACCATTTCTCTAGCCCTCCACAAGTTTTTCCATCTTTTCCTTAAATTTCTAATGATGGCTAAATGCTCTTTTAGCTTTATCTTCTAATGAAATTGTCTTTCTCTTATTCTGTCCTTTCAACAAGTATTCAGGAGGTAGTACATAATGATATCTCAAACCATCCAAGTTATTATTTTTAATATCTCCAAGGAAGTAGCTCTAGGTTTTTTTTTTCCTTTTCCACTTTATTTTGCTTCTTTTTCACTACTTTGCTCTACCCCCCAAGTTCTTCATCTGTTGTGTCAGTGAACACATTTTTGCGTTTTCTCTCCAAAGCTATATGTCATGAGAGAACTTCGCCTCCAGTCCTTGCTTGAAGAACATTCACATACAGATTTGGGAGCTGTGCCTTTACAGGTACAGGTTTGTACACCTCACTTAACTTCTCCAAATCTTGGCATCTCTTTCCAGTTTCTTTTCAGCTTTTCATTGTGCTGCTTAGCATGGATTTTGTTGATCAAATTTAAGTTGATGAATGACAGCCTTGATAACTTTGTGTTGCTTTGTTCCTGTCTCTGTCTTTAGATCAAAAGTTTTGTCTGCAGCAACCTTTTCTGCTCTGCTTTTTCACTCTCCCCAACCTGAGCCTGTTTCAAGTGGGGCATTGCAGAGAATGGGTGAGGATTGTTCCTTTTGCAATCCTCTTGGTTCACTTGTTTTTCGCATTTTCTTTTGTGTTGTTCATCGTTAAGTTTAGTTAGAATTGTTTTGTGAGTTCAGACCCATATTTTTTATTTTTATTTTATGTATATATGTGTGTTGCCTGCATGTAAGTAAGTGCACCCATGTAATGCAGTGACCATGGAGGACACAAGAGGCTGCCGGATTCCCTGAAACTGGAATTACGGACAGTTGTTAGCTGCCATTGTGGGTGCTGGGATTTGAACCCAGGTCTTCTGTAGGAACAGCCAGTGTTCTTAACCACTGAACCATCTCTCCAGCCCCATATTTTTAAACTGAGCATGTAGATCCTGTCAGAGTAAATCTAGTATGTCTAAAGTTTAGTTTATTTTTCTGCTCCCCAAATCTGTGCTTATATTTCCTCTGTACTCCTTACTCCTTCAATTAAAGACATTCTCACTATGTCTACTTTTAATCTGTTTTTTTGTTTTTGTTTTTGTTTTTTGTTTTTTTTTTGAGAAAGGGTCTCACTTTGTAACTTCAGTTGACCAGGAACTCACTACTCACTATGTACACCATCCCAGGCTGACTTGGATCTTATAGCCTGGCTTTGCTGGGGCTACCACACACTGCCTAAGCCCTGATTTTTTTTTTTTTTAAACCAGTCTGCTATATTCCTTGTTTTCTTTATATAACTATATAACCCAGCACATTGTGCTATTGACAAAAACATCTGAAAATTTTGTCAAATCCTTTTAAGATCTGTCTTACCCTTCTTTTCTGTCAACAGCTACTGTGTTCTAATCAGATGATATTTTATGTATTTTTTTCTTGGAGGGAATCATTTATATATCATATAATTTGAAATGTGTTGATTCACTATCCCTTCATTGTTTCTGTGTCATTGTTAATTGAGCCTAAAATAATTACCTCTTTTTTTCAGAAGATGGAACTAATGCTACTTCCCTATGAATACTTGTTCAGATAATCTGGAAGAAATATATCTAGTTTATTGTTTCTGCAATATTTGCTTTGCAGAAGTTATTTTATTCTATTTTGTGTTTTTTTTTTTTAACTCATGTCTTTTTCCACTAGCTTATTTGAAACTTGTGGCTTTTTAAAAAATTGTATTACACAACACGGGTGCACTCACATACATGCAGACAATACACATATACACATAAAGTAAAAATAATAAAATATTTTAAAATTTTTATTTATTTTATTTTGCATGTGTGAGTATTGCCTACATGTGTGTAAGTGCACTGTGCCCAAGGAGGTCAGAATCTGTATTTTCAAATGGTTGTTAACTGACACGTAGGTGCTGGAAATTGAACCTGTGTCTCCTGGAAAGAGTAGCCCATGATTTTAACTGCTGAGGCATCTCTCCAGTCCTGGCTTCTTTTTCTTTTTCTTTTTTTTCCTTTTAAATCCTTATTTTGTTTATTTTTTGTTTTTTGTTTGCTTATTTTTACTTGTTTTTTGAGACAGGGTCTTCCAGTACCTATACCTGATCTGGAACTCCCTATGTTGATTAGGCTGCTCTTGATCTCACAGAAATCCTCTTGCTTCTGCCTCCCGAGTTCTGAAATTAAAGATAATACTACGTTCAATGTGTACTTTATTTCTAAACATCACCTTACTTTTTAAAAAAAAAAAATGTAACTTCTTATGTAATTTTGTAATTATTCTAAGACTGTGTATATATGTGTGTATATTTATACAAATATATATGCTTCTGTGTACTGTATATACGTGCATATATATGTATGTACACATTTAATGTGAGTACACGGTGCATATATGGAGGCCAGAGATTAACAGCAGTATTTCTCCACTGCTGTCTGCTTTGGGGTTTTTTTGAGTCTGTGTCTTCATTAGTTGGCCTGGCACTTGACAATTGATTATAACTCACTGATGAGTCCCTGACATCCTCTTGTCTCTGCCTTCAAGCCCTGGGATTACAGCTGTACACTACTATGCCTGGCTGTTTTTTTCTTTTGAAATTTTAGAGATTTTTTTTTCTTAACCTGAGAGATTGTTCACATATTCTTGATACATTTCAGTCTTATGAGCCTGTTAGTAGTCTTAATTACTTTTTTTAAACAGTTTTGTTTAGAAGCACCTGTTAAAATTTTTTTTTTATTTGTATGAGTCTTTTGCCTGCATCTATTAAGTATACCTGTGTCGTGCAAAACCCATGGAGGTTAAAAGAGGGTGTCAGATGCCCTGGAATTGGAGTTACAGATGGTTGTTATCTGCCATGTGGGTCCTGGGAATCAAACCCAGATTCTCTGAAGGAACAGCTGGTGCTCAACCACTAAACCGTCTCTCTAGCCCCTGTTTTATATTTCTTTTGTGACCTCCACCTGAACACCAAACAAAAGATCATTTGAGATGCCACATCAACAACACTTTATTTCACCTTAGTGTATGCATATTTACTTTGATCGTTCCTTTAATCTTGCACTATGGATGATTGATTATCCATCCCTCTGCCTGACCAAGGCCTTGTTACACAGTCCAAGTGTCATTGATAGAGTTGAAATGTTTTATCACCTACTTTAGAATTGTGAGGATTCAAATCTCTATACATATAATAGATACTTCTTTTATGATTTCACTTCATCTTCTAAAGTTGGTCTTTGTTTACATTGTTTACATTTATGTAGCATGCAGTCTGTACTTATATTCACATGTACATGGTGTCATGTGTAGACTAGGGAAGTGACCTTTTCTATATTTTAGGGCCTTGCATTTTAATGCTGACTTGAATATTTTCAAAAATTGGTTTTAAAATCCCTGTGTTTTTGAAGGGTACCTGATATGTTTGTGTTAGAATTAGGTGCCAACATAAATGAAAGGTTTGAGAAGATGCCAGGTTTTGTAAAATTCTTATGGTATTATGGATTAAAATTGCCTGAAAGTAATATTAGGGGATCCCTTGACTTCATTATCTACTTGTCAGTATCTCCTTTCTGATTAAGTGCTATTTCCTTTTTTTTTTTTGAGACAGGATCTCCCTGTAGCCCCAGCTGGCCTGGAACTTGCTATGTAGACCAGGCTGGCCTTGATCTCACAAAGATCCGCCTGCCTCTGCCTCCCAAGTGCTGGGATTAAAGGCATGCACCACCACATTCGGCAAGTGCCATTTCTTTTTAGAAATGTTCATAAGAAGGCTTACATTAAAGTCTCTTGGACCACAGATTCTCCCGTGAAGTCTAGCTGCTTCTACCTAGTGCTTTTAAGATTTCAGAGAAATCTTGGAAACTCACTAAATAGACTTGTCTTATTCACTAGGTTTTAGGAATGGGAATATTGTGGGTTTTGATAAAATAGATTGGAATTATTAAAGATAATGCTACAGGGAGACCCTGTCTCAGACCAAAAAACAAAAGAGATAATGCTTCAGCTTACTTAGATTAAATTAGGGTTACTTTTGGAACTTTGGATAATTCTAGAACTACAGTGAAACTGCAGTAGCTTGGAGTGAATGTATTTGCTTCTGTCTCACTCAAGTCCTTTTCTTTACCTCTTTAGTTGCATTTTCCTGAACTCTACTCAACATTGCTCTTTCACTTTGAGTAATGACCTATGATCCTGCAAAGTTGTTTTTCATATCCTTTATTATAGTTGGTCTTGTTCTTCTCCTCTTACTTTGTGCTCTGTGATCTATCTTTATTCCTGTCACCAGTTTATTTCATTTGACTTCAGTTTGTAGATAAAGCTCTTCTTATAGAGGGATTTCTTCCTTCCAACTATATGTATGTCCTGTTTATTTCCTGTTAATTTGGTAACCCTAGAACAAAAGAATGCTATGTGAGGTTCATACATTAAGTAACTTGCGGCACTATTTGGGGAATAGGTCCTCCTTGTTCTAGCTACTTTCCCCCTTCATTTGTCCATTATTTGAAAATTTCACTTTTATCTCTTTATTGAAACTGATTTTGATAAAGTTTGATAAGTTGTCAAAATTAATGACATCTGGATTAGTTACTTTTCTGTTGCTGTGATAAAATGCCGTAACCAAAAGCATTTTAGGGAAGAAGGGGTTTATTTCGGCCGAGAGAACGAGAACAGAAAGTATGGTGAAGCTGTAAAACTTCCAGTGACATACTTCCTCCATCAGTTCTCCACCTTCTAAAAGTTCCATAACTTTCTCAAACAGCACCTCCCCCAACTGGGGACCAAGTGTTTAAATACTTGTAAGAGACATTTCTCATTCAAACTACAACATTGTGCCCCTGGACCTCATAGGCTCAAGGCCATCTCATGATGCAGAATGTATTTAGTCTTATTGTAAAAATCTCCATAGTCTTTAACAGTCTTCATACTTTTCAAAAGTCCACATTTTTTTCTGAGATTTAAGGCAGTTGCTTAACTGTGACTCCTGCCACTCCATAAAATTAAAAAAAAAAAAAACATTTTCAATGCACAATGACATAGAATATACATTTCCATTCCAAGACAGAGGAATGGGGTATAGTAAGGAAAGATTGGGCCAGTGCAGTATTCAAACCCAGCTGGGCAAACACCAAATCCTGTAGCTCCAAGTCTAGTATCTGTGACTTCAGTTTCAAAGGGCTTAGCTGGTGCTGCGCCTTCAGCTTTGCTGCCTACAACATACATCTCTGTCTTGGGCTGGTTCTACTCCCTGAATGTAGTTCTTCTTGGCAGATAGATGTTTCACAGCTTTAACATCTCCAACATCTTGGAATCTTTGCCACTACCCAGGCTTCACTTTTAGAGCTTCTTGCAGTGGCCTTGCAGGGACTGTGACCCTGCCACATGACCCTGCTACACATTGCCTGGTCTCAACAGCTCTCTGAAACCCATAGAAGACTCTATGACCTTCTCAACCTTTTGTCTTTCTTGTCTTAAAGCCAGTACCACATGGATGACACTGCCAAGTTCTCCTGCCAGCTTGAGATGAACCTGCTTGGATCACAGATACAGAAGCTTATATATGCTGCAGTTGCTTTCTAGGAGCAAGAAAGCTCTTAGGCTCTCTTTCATAAGTTGAAGACTTAGGTTGGTAGGGCCTTACCCTTATGGCACCCTTACTTGCTTTCCAGTACAGAGCAGAAGGCTGCTCTTTAATGGGGCCAATCTCTTTAACAATTACAGCCTTTTTACTTTTTTAGCACACAACTTGGCTTTTGAATGCTCTTTTCTTCTTTAAGCTGCACAATTTTCAATTTTGTTCTGCCCCAGTTGTTGCTTTTTCACTGAAGACCTGCATGAGAGTAATCTGTAATAACCTTTCTGCAGACTCAACTACCACAGCATACTTTATACTTGACCTTTCATGCAACTAGCACTGTTGACAATCTACTCCTCCTAGCCTGTTCCTCATTAATCTTTTAAGACCCCTGTCCTTTGCTCTGCCTTCAAAATTTGGCAAGCTCTGTCATTCCCTTCTCTTATCTTCCTCATAGTCCCCTTTGGTGGTCTCATATACCTTTAGTTAGTTAATCATTACTTGATTGACTTACTACTTAATGACATTTGATTTCCAGGGACTTTTCCCCTTCCAGTTCTCTGTAGTCACTAAGTATTTTAACTTTTTTCAAAAAAAAAAAAAAAAAAAAAATCCACCTTGAGCTTCAAGCTGAACATGTAAAAAATGAGTCACCATATATTTTCCTTCAAAGATATTTCACACACATGCACACGCACACCTACCCATACATACTCATGAATAAATAACTATATGCATACCATCTAGCTTGGTTATTGATGTCAAGGTCTAACTCATGAACTCCTCTAGTCACCTTTGTCTTGTCATATCCTTTTTTTATTTTAAATTTATTATTTTTATTTTATGTATATGCGAGTATTGCCTGCATATGTGTAAGTGCACCGTGTTGTGCAATGCCTGAGGAGAACAGAAGAGGCTGTCAGATCCCCTGGAACTGGAGTTATAGACAGTTGTTAGCTGCCATGTAGGTGCTGGGATTCGAACCCAGGTCTTCTGCAAGAACAATGTTCTTAACTGCTGAGCCATCTCTCCAGCCCCTGTCTTGTCATATCCTTAATTCATTAATATCTCCTAGTTTTTTCTGCTTCTAAATTGTCTTCACTTTTATTTTTGTTAATAATTTCTTAGGCTGGTTTTCTGCTCCTGGACTTATTCTGAAAGTCCCACCTCATTATCTGATCTTGCTTTTCTCCTCTACCATTTATTATCCTATTATTAAGAAAAAAAATCAGATTCTATAGGAACGAATTCTAGGTGCTTGTGACAAGCTCTTGCTTACTGGTAAAGACTTAACAACAGAAATACTTGCTCTACCTTGTAAAGTACCATGAGAAAAATACCATGTTCTTCAGGCTTCTCTGCCTTTGAACCTCCTCTTTGAGCATTCACATTACATGGTGTATGTAGCCTTTTGTCTCTCTTGACTTAGCAAACTTGTCACTTTGGTATTCAAATTATGCACATGGTCTTCTAACTGTAGCATTAAGCACCTGTTTTTTCTAAAACAATATATTGTATTCCTTATTTATGTACATCAAACCATTATAAGCTGACAGTAGATGGTACATTGTAGATAGTTTATTGTTTGGGATTCAGGGAATGTTCTGAGCTCTTGGGAGTGTGGAACTCAGTTTAGGATATATTCTGTAACTGAGATGCTATCCTGAGAACTTGGAGAAGCATCACCTATGCATGTCTTCCTCACAGTGTCTTGTTGAATGAGGAAACCTTGATTAGTGATTATTAGCTAGATGTGAATTTGATCTATTAGTCCTGAAATTAAATGCTTTATGTATTTTGTTAAATTTTTCTTTGGTACATTTTTATTATAAAAAAAGTCATTATGGGAGAAATTTTAAATTTAACATTAGATTTTATAATTAAATATGACAGTATTTTAATTAGGAAAAACATGTTTCTAAATAAATCTACTTATTGTAGAATGTAACTAATATACTTATGTAGACTGTTCTGTACGTATTAGTAGAAGTGATGCACCGTTATGATGGTAGTTTTGTTTGGAGTTATCCATCCCTTAAATTCTTGTGATAGTTTGTCTCCTGAACTACTCATAAATGGGAGTGAAGTAGAAGGCATGCTCTGACTATTTGGTGGTGACTGTTACTAGAGCACACTAATTTCTAAATAACTTCAGATTCTTTGTTTTTTGAGGCAGTATCTCACCTCAAAAAACAAAATCCTGACCAGGCTGGAACTTGTTATCTAGCCTCAAACTCATAGAGATCCTGCTTCTGCCTCCCAAGTGCTGGGATTAAAGGTGTGGCTGCCACACCAAGCCCTTAAATCAAAACAAATAAAACCAGAACTTTTTAATTTTATGTGCTTGAGTCTTTCACCTGCATGTATATGACTACACCTGTGTTTGCAATGCCTATGGCGAGGGGGCTGTCGGAGCCTCTGGAATTGGAGTTACAGCTGGTTGTTAGCCACCACGTGGGTGTTCAGAACCAAGCCTGGGTCTTCTGCAAGAGCAACCCCAACTTCAGATTTTTTAAAGTGGCAGAGCCACAGTTAATGTCTTCAGTTCTGCTGCTGCAAATGAAATAGAGTTTTATAAATGGTTTTATGATTAAAAAATTTTTTACCTTTCTGTAAAAATTATGAATACTTAAAAATACTTAGACATATGAGTTAAGTACAAAGAAGAAATTAAAGAGTCTCAGCCTTCTTGCCCCCTTTGTTAACATTTTAGTGTTCTTTAGTTCTTTTTGTGCACTTATTTTTATACTCTCCGCTACTTAGTCTCTTTATTAGGCCTAAACAAACCGTTTTAAGTAAACAGGGTATGATTGCTTAAATTTTATTTACTGATTTATTTTACCTTATTTTACTTTTGTTCAACAATATTATGGATCTGCTATCCATGTTAAATAAAGATGTATCAGGCCACATAATTTTTGAGAGCTACACACTATTTACGTATCATAATCTACATAGCCAGATCCCTATTGATAAAATTTTGTTACTGCCTTTACTTTTTAAAATCAGAGTGGGCATAGATTTATTAAGGAAAAGTTGGAGGAATTACAATGAGTTATTTCCTTCTGAAAAGAAAAGGGACTGGAGAGATGGCTCGGCGGTTAAGAGCATTCACTGCTCTTGGTAGAAGACCTGGGTTCCATTCCCTGTACCCACATGGTGCTTAACAATGGTCTGAAACTTCAGTTCCAGGGGTTCTGACACTTATCTTCTGACCTCCCCAAGGATTGCACAACACAAGTGTACTTACATACATGCAGGCAATACACTCATACACATAAAATAAAAATAATAAATAAAATATTTTTTAAAAAAGAAAGGTCAAGCATGGTGGCGCATCCTAGCATTCTGGCATTGGAGGCAGAATGGCTAGGAGTTCAAGGCTAGCCTTGGCTATATTGCAAGTTTCAGGGTGTCCTAGGTTAAATGAGCCCTGGTCTTAAAAATCCAGAAACTAACAAAAAAGTGTTACCAGAAATGCTGGATTAAATTTAATTTTTTTCTACTTGTATCATTTTTCTCATTGTATCATTTTACTTTATGCTGAGCTAATGATGATTTTAGTCTTCATCATAATGTAAAGATTGCTGTTGATGTTCATTTGCCAGTTCCAACATAAACATCTTTTCCCTTGAGATTACTCAAGAGTACTACTGTTAGGAATCTCTTGGATGTATTAGTGATCAGCTTTCACCCATTGTCTGCATATATTTTATTTGATTTGAAAATCATTTCTCTGTTCAGCTGCTTAGGTCAGAGGACTTAGCTTGCTCCAGGAAACATAACAAACTGTGTTACCAGACTAATTTTACAATAGCAGTAGTATTTATTTCATTTAACCTAGGAAGCAAAACTTGCCTTGAATAACCTAGTAGTTTAGTAAATTTTGATAATCTTAAATTAACCAAATTTGGATATGCTTGAAATAAGGGGAAATAACAAGCAATTAAGTTTAAAAAATATTGTGGAAATGTGAACTTCAAGGCTTTTATTAGCCATTTGACTTCTCTTTTCCATTTACTGTTCCTCTTTAATGTGTATTTCTACATGCTAAAGACTAGTGAAAATGACCTCAAATAGGCCTTCATGTCCACGGGCCTTTTTAGATTGTTTTGACAAGGCAAATGAGCTCCCCAACTCTCCTCTCTCCTTTCTCCCCTCCTTCCTCCCTCCTCCCCTTTTTTTTGCCCTCCTGTCTTCCCTTCAGGTCATACTTTTCAGAGTTCACGGAAGGCTTCATAAATTGGACTTATTCTCACTAGGTAACATGGGGAAAGCTCATGATTTATAAGGCATCAAATGGTTAGTGGGAAGGCATTTACCACAGTACTGAGACCAAATTAGTCTTGGTTCATGAATGCTTCCCTGGATCCCCTAACAGCTTATAGCAAGACTTGAAAGGATCAAACTAAGTTTTAAGCATTTTAACTATAATAGGAAACAAATGTTTAAGAATATAGACTAAAATAAGTTAAAAGCCAGAATAATGTATTGTCTTGTCCAACAGCAACAAAATGTTGGCAAAGAAGTAAGACTCATACAGAGAAGGCGATGCAGTCAACCAAAATTTACCACGAAGTGATTGATGCAGAAATAGTTAACACATACCACCAAAACAGTTACAACTAAATCCCATCCCATATCTTTAGGAAGCTAGAGGAAAGATTAAACATGTTAGCTGGTACAGAATAGGAGATAAATTAAACTTCTAGATAACTAAATTCTAGGATTTAAAACTAGTCTCTAAAGTGAAAAATATTGACTAGGAATAATCAAAGATTATACTTTGCAGAAGAAAATGAACTTAAAGATATAAAAATGCAAACTATCCAAAAAACCCCCAAACATTTATAGAGGAAAAGATGTAAGGTAGCTACAAATGGTTTAATGTACTTGAACTACCTGAAGAGAGACAGGTGAGTAGAAAAGAAAACATCACGAATGGGCAAGTATTTTCTGAAGTTCATAAAACACAAGCCCAAGAAACGACACCAAGTCACATCAGAGAAACAGCTGGGGAAACAACCCTTCTTTTGAGCAACAACAATTTAGGTAGCAGATTTCTCACTGGAAATAACATAAACTAAAATATCACACTAAAATTCTATATTTTGGAAAAATATTAAAATGCAGTTAACTGAATACACATAAAAATGGGTGAAATTCATTTTGGGTATATAGTTTAATTTAAACTGATTTCACCAAACTTCATTTTGTTATTTTGGAAATGTGCTATGATTATGCACAGAAGCAAACTTGTATGAGCAAATTATAAGAAAATATCCTTATAATTTGTCTTTGAAAGATAACTGGCTGTTGAAAGCCAAATAAAAATGATAAACTTGTAGGATTTACAGCATATATAGAAGAATATGAAAATAGCCAAAAGGCTGTGGAATGTAGTTTTTCTTGTACCTAAGGTATTCGTGAAGCTGGATGATAATACTATGAACTGAGTGATGCCCCGTCTGCCCTCCATTCATGTATTAAAGCCTAACCCCCATGTGACTGACTGTATGTGGAGATGAGAACTGTACAGAGGTAACTAAGGTTAAATGAAGTCATAAGATGGGGTCTTACATTAGTATAACTGTTGTCCTTTTACTGAAGACAATGAGAGATAATGAGAAATCCAGGGACGTGAATGTACAACAAAAAAGATCTGGTGAGAGTATAATGAGAAAGAGCTGTGAAGCCAAGGAGAGCCTCAGGAAAAGCCATTGGTGGTACACCTTGATCTTAGATGTCTAGCTTGTGAAACTGAGAAAATGGGTTTCTGTTGTTTATTATGTGATATTTTTGTTTTGGCAGCCCTAGCGAACTTAAGACATTGATAAGCTAAATATGCATACCTTAAAACCTAAAGCAACTACAATGACAACAGAACAGAGTTTTACCCAATAGGTGAAGAGGTAAATGAAACATATTCAGATAATTTCAGAGACATAGGGAGAGAGGTATATCAGATGGAACAGAAGAGGTAATGGATTTAAACTCAGTCATGCACTGATGATGACATTAAATGTACATTGAACGTCACAATGGTGGGCAGAGTGTTTCAGACTGAATTAAAAAAATGTGTGATTAAACTATATGATACCAATAAGAAACCTGCTTTAGGTACTAGAGTGATGGCTCAGTAGATAAAGAGTGCTTGCTGAGTGCAAGCATGAGGACATGAGTTTATATCACCAACACCCACCTCAGTGTGGCCGCAGATGCCTTCAACCCCAGTTCTGGTGGGAGTGAAGCAGGTGTATTGCTGGGGTTTTCTGCCCAGCCTAGCTGTAAAACAGTGAAAGACTTTCTTTCAGGAGGATAAGGAAGAGAGCAATAGAGTAACACTCCTAGCATCCTTCTCTGGACTCCACATGGTGTGTGCACCCTCACAAGACTCTTCTTTCAATATTAGAAGAAAGCAGGAAATCATTGAGGTAGGAAGCTTGAACAGCCCCCAAACCAACTTGTCATAATTGGCATTTAGAGAACACTGTCCAGCAAAAGCCAAACATGTTCTTTTCAAGACCAGTCAGGTTAGTTTTAGATCATGAATAAATCTTTCAAGTTAGATAAAATATGATTTGACCACAGTAGAATTAGAAATCAATAAAATTTTGGTTTTTGTAGAATTTTGATATATTTGGAAAATCAATGATATACTTTTGATTACTTAGGGGGTCAAAGAAGAAATAGGAAAATATTTTGAACTGAAATGAAAACATCAAAAATTATGGGATGCCATTAATCAGTAATAATAGGAACTTTATAGCAACAGGTTTTTAGCAAATGTCTGTATTAAGAAATATGATTGTAGCTTCAGCCTTAAGAACTAGGAAATAAAAATGGTAAATTAAGCCTGAAGAAAGCATAAGAAAAGTTCAAAACAGAAATGAATAGAAAAAAGAAAATGGACTGGAGAGATGGCTTAACTGTTAAGAGAACTTACTGCCCTTACAGAGGACTAGCATTTGATTCCCAGCACCGATGTCAAGCAGGTCACAACTGCTTGCAATTCCAGCTTCAGGAAATCCGATGTCTCTAACCACCACTGCCACCTGCACTTAGGTGCATGTAACTTTTCTCCCATTATAAATAAAGTAAATCTTAAAGAAAAACAGAGAAAAATTTAATGAGGATCTATTAAAGTATAGATTGAACAGGAAAGAACGAAAAATAAAAATTATCTGGAAAGAAGTGACATCATTAGATTCCATAAATACATTCAATATAAGGATATTACTATGAACTGCTTTATGCTATGACAAGAGGGCCAGCAAGATGACTCAGCACATTGTTGGTGCTCAATGTGGCAAGCGTGTCAACCTGAAGTTAATTTGGGAACACACAAAATAAGCTAGATGCTAGAACAGGAGGGGTGAAAAGGATGGGGGTGGGGCTTTGCATCTGTTATCTCAGCACTCTACAGCAAGATGAAAGGCGGAGATAGAATAACTAGGAAGCTTATGAGCCAGCTAGCCTGGAAGGAAAGACCCTGTCATACCAGAGTGGAAGGAGAGAACTGACTCCTGAAGGTTGTCTTCTGACTTTCATATGCCCATGGTATATACCCACACTGAAAAGGAATTTGACAGACGTTTTCACTGGTGAATTCTACCTACTATTTGAAGAAAAATCTACAGATTCTAAATAGACTTCTCTAAAAAGAAAAAAAATTAAAAGGGATTACGTCCAGTCTATTTTATGAAGTTAGTATTACTATGGTATCAAATATATTCAGGCATTTATTTTACCAGGAGGAAAGTAGACTGTTGACCCTCATGTACATAGTTGTAGAAATTCTTAACAAAATTTTAGCAAATTGAAAATTTTAGCAAATCAAATTATGTAGAAATTATACCATAATATGAAACTTGTCTCAGTAATGTTGAGCCTGGTTTGATATTATAAAAGTCGATTGATTTTGCCTTTAATCCCAGCACTTGAGAAGCAGAGGGAGGCAGATCTCTGTGAGTTCAAGGCCATCCTGGTCTACATAGTGAGTTCCAGGACAGTTGGAGCTACAGGGAGACCCTGTCTCAAAAAGACCAAAAAAAAAAAAAAATTGATTTATTTATATTAGCCAATCAAAATCAATATGATAATTTCAGTAGATGGAGTGTATTTGACAAAAACAGACTTCCATTTCTGATAACTCTGAGCAAAATAGGAATATAGGGAATATTCTTAGCCTGATGAAGTACATCTTTGTAAAACTACACTCATAACAAATAGATATTTTTTCTTAAAGATTGCTAAGTAAGCATTCAGTTTAGCATGTTAGTGCATATGCTAATGTGTTAAGGCAAGAAGAAGAAATACATAATTTACAAATTGAAAAGGAGTAAAAACGTAATTTTTCAGATACACAGTCATCTTTGTAGTGTGCCATACCACTTTTAGGTGGTACCAAAAAGATGTGTTATATCACTCAATCCCCAGAACCTGTGAACTTTATCTTATTTGGAAAAGCAAATTATATCTTTGAAGATATAATTAAGGTAAGGATCTGAGAGATCATCCTTGACTATCCAAAGGCCTCAAATCCAATGGCAACCATCCTTATAAGACTGAGTTAAGAGATTACACATAAGAGAAGGTGTTAGGAACATAGGTCAGAAATTGGAGTGATAGAAGCCACAGGATGTGAAAGCATGCCTGGCAGCTCCTAGAAGCCAAGAGAGAATGAAACATAAGGTGCTCTAGACCTTTTGGAAGGACTGTGAACTTGCCAATACCTCTATTTTGGGCTTTTGGGCCCCAGAACTGTATGAGAATAAATTTCTATTGTTTTAGATCATTAAATTTATTTTTTTTTTTTTTTTTTTTTTTTTTTTTTTGGCTGAAGTGATGGGTCAGCTGTTAAGAGTACTGGCTGTTCTTGCAGAGGACCTAGGTTCAAATTCCAGCACCCACATGGCAACTAACAACCGCCTGTAATTCCAGTTCAAGTGCCTTCTGACCTCCTCAGGCACTGTATACATGGGTGCACTTACATACATGCAATAGCACACTCATATACATAACATATAAATTGTAAATGCCAGACAAGCAATACCTTCTTTTGACTTGATGGCCAGGGGGGCCAAAGGGATTCCCAGATAGTAACCCAGCATAGAACTGGGAAAATGAACAGCAGACCCCAATCTTATCCAAAGGAATATAGACAGCTGATTACCGCTAGATGAAGAACAGCCGACCCTCCTAAAACAAAGACCTCTAGATAGGCTGACTAGATTCACCAGAAGGGCAAGTAGTGAGGAATGGCTGGGGGTGCCGACAACACAGCAGACAGTAGCAGGGATATCAGAATATAAGGGCTCTAGTGGGGGAAGGGAGGCTATGGGAGGGTGCTACCTGGGAAGTGGGTGTATAAATAAATAAATTTTTTTTTAATTTATGATAATTTGTTAACGTAGCTGTAGAAAACTGATGCATACATATTAACAATGATCATGGATTTTAAAAACGTGTCAGAGTAACAACAGAAATCTAAAACATTTTAGTATCATTCAAACTAAAAGAATGAAGACTTTAAACTATGAAACATTTTTGAGAGTAATAAAGGACATGCAGGTTTAATAATGTTAAGGCATTAGATCTCCCAAAAATTGAGCAATGCAGTACAATTCCAGTTGAAATCCTGACAGACTAAATGGAAACTAACACCTTTATTCTAATACTCATTTGAAGATATAGAGGATTTATAAGCCAAACCAATTTAAAAGCTAAAAGATATGAGACTTTACACTACCTTACTGTAAAGCTATTCAAATCAAGACAATGTGACTTTGACATCCAAATAGAAAAATTCATGGAACAGATTAGAGTTCAGAAAGTAACTCATCAACACACAAATGATTTCAATAAAGGAGCAAAGTCTGTTTAGTGGAAAATAAACAATCCTCTTAGCACATTGTGCTAGAATAATAGGATATATATGTATATAATAGCTTTTATCAGCAACCTCATGCTTTATCCAAATATGAGCTCAAAATGGATCATAGCTTTATATGTAATACATAAAACTTAGAGAAAGAAAACAATATCTGTGAGTTTTTCTTAGACTCATAAAGAAACATGGTCTTCCTGAAAGAAAGTAGAAAGATAGATTATAGCCTCCAAACTCAAATCCATGACAAAAAACAAATGAGCTCAGTTAAAATAGTCAAAAAATGGACTGGGGAGATGGTTCAGGGGTTAAGACCACTGGCTGTTCTTACAGAGGACCTGGTGTTCGTTTCCCAGCATCCACATGGCGGCTGATAACCATCCATAACTCCAGTTCCAGGGAATTGATGCCTTCTTCTGACTTCTGTGGGCGTTTTATGACACGGGTGCATTTACACACAAAATAAAAATATTAGGTAAAATATTTAAAAAGTCAGAAAATATGGACACTTCATCAAAGAAGAGGTAGAACAGCAAGCCTTGTGGGATGTACACATTTACCACAGGAAGGTGTCACACCTATTTGGAAGTCTAAAATGAAAAAGAGTATCCAAAATCTGTGAATCCAAATGCATGGTCTCATGTATAGCACACACTTCTAAAGTGTTTGCTAGTTTCTTGAAAAAAGGTTATATATAAACAAGTACTATATGTCCAGGTCATTTACTAGTGGTTTATCAGCCAAGATCAATAAATGTATGTACATCAGAGACTTTTATGTAATTGTTTAGCAGTACCTTATTTGTGTGACCCCAAATTGGAAATAATATAAATTTTCAGTGGATTATGCTACTATATATATTGATATTGAATATTCATCAACACTAAAAATGTTGTTTATGCGTTGTCAGAAATACCACTGAAAGTAATTACATGTGTATATATGATTCGATTGTATATAATTCTAGAAAATGCAAACTATTATGCCAAAAGCTTATTGCAGTTGCCTAGAGACAGACACAATGGAAGGGTAGAAGAAGGGATTTAAAATAATATATTTATTAAGTTGATAAGTGATTGTATGGTTACCTACCTATTCAAAAGTTATCAAAGTTTGGAATTTAGTTTGTTTTGCTTTGTTTGAGACGGTCTTGCTGTAGCCCCAGTTGGCCTGGAATTAGGCTGATCTCACTCTCACAAAGATCTGCCTGTTTCTACCTCCCTGCTGGTTTAAAGACATGGTCTACTGCTTCTGGCCAAAGTTGGCATTTTAAATATGTAAAGCTTACTATGTGTTAGTTATACCTAAAAAAACCAAAGATTATAAGAAAAATCATGAGATCATTCTCAGAGTAGAAAGATTAATGATATCAGTGTGTGAAGCCAGATAAGGTAGGTAATGAACTCATTATGAGGAGCCATACCATGGAAGATATAATATGGCTTTGAGGTTTTGATGTGATTTAACAGGCCTGATGGTGCATGCCTTTATTTTAATCCCAGCACTTGGGAGGCAGGACAGGCAAATCTCTGTGAGATTGAGGCCACCCTAGTCTACGTGGGGAGTTACTGGGCTAGCTGGGGCTACAGGGAAACTTGGTTTCAAAAAGACCAAAAAACTCCAATAACCCTCACCCTGAACAGAGTCTGTGAGGTGGCTCAAGGGGGTAAAGACCCTTGCTGCCAAGCCTGACTGACCTAAGTTCTATCCTTAGAACCCATTTGTTGGAACTAGAAAACCAGCTCCTGAAAAGTTGTCTTCAGACCGCCACATGTGCCCTGTGGTATGAGCCCACTTTTACCCCCCAAATAAATAAATGTAAAAAAGTGAAACAAACAAACAAACAAAAAACCCCATACTTAAGAATATTAGTATGGGTTGGCCAGGTGACTTTGCAGATAAAGGCTCTTGCTTCCAGGCATGACCACTGAAGTCAGTCCCAGGGACTCACATGGTAGATAGAGAAAACAAGTTGTCCTCTGACCTCCACAAGTGAGCTGTGGCATTTGGACATACACAATACATTAATAAGTAAATAAATGTAATTTAAAAATTGGCCCAGTGGTTAAGAGCATTTGCTGCTCTTGCAAAGGACCCAAGTTCAGTTCCCAGTATCCACATGATGATTCACAAACACTTGTAATTCCAGTCCAGGGGGAATCTTCTGGCTTCTAAAGGCACCAGGCACTCACATGGTGTACATATAAAATAAAAATGATTAAAATATTCTCAGAGTTTCTCAGCCATTTCTCATCACTGTGGGACAAGGATCTAAATTTAGATTCTTTTTATTTCTACCATGTTTGCAATGAAATATTACATCTTGTTCTTTTTTCATTTAGTATAAACCTGTATCTTATTTTAAAAAATTCCAATGATTGTATTTTTATGCTGTTTCACTCTGTTTTTAATAGATCCATTTAGGTATTAAATACTGAATTTTACTTTAAAACTAATAATTTATGCAGAGTAATTCAATAGAAGAAAAGGCTCAAATTATGATAAATCTGAGTTTAAAACTTCATCAGAAAACCCCTTTACATGTGTCCCGTTTGCTTTCTGTTGCTGTGATACAGCACTGATTTGGGGGATGAGAGGGTGTATTTGGCTTACACTTCCACATCACAGTCCATCCCCAAAGGAGGTAAAGGTGGCAACTCAAGGCAGGAACTGAAGCAGAGTACATGGGAGAACACTGCCTGCTGACTTGCCTGGCTATTTTTTTTCTTATTCAGTTCAGGTAATGTATCCCAGGTCATCCTGCCCAGGGATGGTGATGCCCACAGTCGGCTGGGTCCTCCTACATCAATTAGTAATTAAGAAAGTGCCCCACAGACATGCCCCTGTGCCAGTCCGATGGAGGAAATTCCCCAATTGAGATTTCTTCTTCCCAGGTGACTCTAGTGTGTAACGGGCTGATATAAACTTTGTTCAGCAGTTGTAGGCAAGCAGTTATTAGCTGGGTTAGGTGGGATGTCTGGGTAGAATTGTTACCTCTTTTAAGGTATAATGATACTGTGATAACATTTGAGCTAAGAGTTAGAACTCTATTTAGTATATTTGCATCCAGAGGTTACAGATGGTTTCATACCCAAATGCTAGGGGATGGTGGTGTTTGGGGAGAACTCACTGTGTAAGAAGTACTAACTGACTTTTTACAAAAAGTGCAGGGTAAATTTAAGTATGTGAGAACTTAAAGCTATAAATATAAAAAGTGAATGTGTTACTTGATTGGAATTCATGCTGACTAACTCAATTATTGAGTTGTTTATTGAGTTGTCCTAGGTAAAGCTTTTACCTCAGACTGGAAATGTAGCTAAGTGGTAGAACATTTGGCTAGCATTGCTTGAGGTACTGGGTCTGATTCCCTTTCCTGAGCAAGAAGGCAGAGGGGAGAACAATTTTACCTTCTAAACTTTAAAGAAGTTGTTTTATTTTCTGAACAGACATTTTATTTTAATGTGGTAATTGATTTTAGTTAGCAGTTTGCCTTTCAAACAATTACCTCTTAATTGTAAAAGGTGTATGCTTATGCTACTTTGTTAATTTTTTTGTGATTTAATGAAACTTTTATATTTTAAATGAGAAATAAAGAATTGTTAAGAATGCATCTTTTGAGCTGGAGAGATGGCTCAGCGGTTAAAAGCACTGACTGCTCTTGCAGAGGACCTGGGTTCGATTCCCAGCACCCACATAGTGGCTACAAACTGTCCTTAACTCCAGTTCCAGGGGAATCCAAAGCCCTCTTCTGTCCTCCGTGGCATCGCATGACATGGTTGCACTCACATACATGTAGGCAATACACTCATACACATAAAATAAAAATAATAAAGAAAATATTAAAAATTTTTAAATGCATCTTTTTATCTTATTATTTATTTGTTATTTTTTGTTTGTTTTTTGAGACACTGTGTAAGCTGGCCTGGAACTCGTTATGTAGACCAGGCTGACTTAGATATCACAGAGAACTCTGTGCCTCTGCCTCCCAAGTACTGGAATTAAAGGACCATGCTCCACTATGCCCAGCCAAGGATGCATCTTTCTAAAGGACAATCTATTTTTTAATTCATGTATATGTATGTATGCCTGTGTGAGTTCATGTACACCATGTGTGTAAGTGGTCATGGAGGCCAGAAGAGGGCTTTGGATCCCTAAGGAACTAGTTATAGATGGTTGTGAGTTGCCATGGGTGTTTCGGGAACCAAACCTGGGTTCTCTGTGAGAGTAACAAGTGCTAACTACTGAGCCATCTTTTCAGTACCAAAAATCCATCTGTTTTATTAAAAGCTTTCAAATTTTTATTCTTTAGAAATTTCATACGTGTTTCTATCTCCCCCCTACCTCCATCTCCTCCTTTCCTAAATTCTCCCCCCATCTCCTTTCCAATTTCATGTCCTGTTTTAAAAAAGTATTTTTTAATTCTTGAAGAATTTTGTACATGTATATAATGTATTTGGGTCATATTCACCCCTCCAACCCTCTCCCTAACTCCTCCCAGAGCTACTCCTTAACCTCCCTCCCAACTTGTCTTTTTTTTTTTAATTTTTATTTTTTAGTATTCCATGGAGTCCAGTTTATGCTGCCCATATACAAATGGGTATGGGTCCATCCATTGGAGCATAGGTGACCTACTAGAGGCTACATTCTAGAGAAAACTGACTCTTCCTACTTTAGCAGCCATTAATGCTCAACAGTACCTTTGGTACAGCTGTGAGCTCATGAGCCCATCCCCACTCATGCCAGAATGTTGATTGGTTGATCTTGTATAGGTCTTGTGTAGGTAACCACAGCTGCTGTTGTTTCAGGAGGGTAGCAGCCCTGTCCTGTCAGAAGACACTTTCATCCCACTCCTCCCCAGCCTCTGGCTCTTACAGTCTTTCTGTCTCCTCTTCTGTGGTGTTCCCTGAGCCTTGGAGGAGGAAAGAGGAGGGGAAGAGAGGTGATATAGGTGTCCCATTTGTGGCTGAGCATTCCACACTTATTCTCAGCACTTTGACTAGTTCTGAGTTTTTGTGTAACTGCCGTCCACTGAACAAGGAGTATTGTACTGAGACCTGCACTACTCTAGGGGTATAAAAATACATATTTAGAGGGTAGTTTGATTGTTTATTCATGTAGCAAAATAGTAGTAGTAGATTTACCTTGGAGCCTATGAGTTCTCCCACCACAGGTTGTAGGGTAGATTTACAGTCCCAGATCGGACTGTGGAGTGTGCCTTAAATCAGAAAGCAGTTGATTACCCCTATAACATTTGTGCTACTATTGCACCCACGAGCATATCTTACCATGTTAGTTCACAGTATTCACAGCTTGGTAAGTGTTGATGACAGTTCCCCCCCTGTAACCTGCATAGCATCTTCTGGTATTAGGAAAACTGGCAGAGCAGCTCTTTCCTGGTAGGTTTCCATATGGCTTTTTCAGACATCCTTAATGTTAGTTATCCTGCTTTCCTCTCCTCTTCTCTTCCCATCCTCCCTCTGCTAAATCTCTGTCCTCATTATTCCTCCTTTCCTTTTCATCTCACCTGTGTTCTACTATCTCCTTTCCCTTAAATCATCCTCCCTCTGGTGGCCCCTTTCTAGCTTCCTGGCTTCTATAGGTATTCCAAGTTAAACACGCATGTCTAGATCTACATATGAGAGCATGCAGAGTTTGTCTTTCTGAGTCTGGGTTGCCTCATTCGGTGTAATTCTTTCCAGTTTTATCCATTTACTTGCAGATTTCATTTTTCTTTATAACTGAATAAAATTCTATTGTGTATAATTGTGTATAGTTACTACATTTTCATTATCCAGAATGTGTCTTGTTTATTATATTTACTGTCTTGCTAAGTCTTACCATGAGAATGTTATGAGTTGGACTTAAAGAACTCTGTTCTAGCTATAGTTACTTTATTTGTCAATAGTAGTTATACTCTCTTACTCCTAGAGTTTGTTGTTTATCTGTGATCTCAAGTGCTCAGAGCTAAATAAAAGGCACAAACCTCTCACTCAAGGGATAAAACAAGAGAGGCAGGTTAATAGGCCCTTCTTTTCATCTCTTAATTCCTGTTCATTGTTGGTGGATTTTTGACTTCTGTAGTTATTTAATATCTTGGAATTGAAGTTTAGTGCATTAAGTTCAAGTTACATTAATTTTAACTTCTGTTGTAATAAATTTAGAAGCCCCTTTAAAATGTGCTATCTTATATATGGTTTGTTAAAAGTACTATGAACCTTCTTCTTTTCCTTTTTTATAGGGACTCTAAAAAATAGTTTTTTATGGGTCTGTGGTAATAGTTTCAGTTTAGGTGGTAAAAGGCTTGCTGTGCAAACATGAAGACATGAGTTTAGGTTCCCAGCAAGCACATAATTGCCAGGGGCAATGATTTAATTGTTAGCACTGGAGAGACAGAAACAGAAAGATCCTTTATGCTTGCTGGCCAGCCAGTTTAGCCTAAATTGGTGAGCTCCAGGTTCAGTGAGAGATCTTGTCTCAAAGCTGGAGAGATGGCTCAGTGGTTAAGAGCACTTACTGTTCTTGCAGAGTACCTGGATTTGGTTCCCAGCACGTATGTGGCAGCTAACATGTCCATAACTCCAGGTCTAAGGAATCTGATGCCCTCTTCAGGTCTCTGTGGGCATTGCATGCATGCAGGCAAAATACCTCTACACATAATATACAAATAAATAATCTTTTTTTAAGTAGAAAGCAATAGAAGACACCCAAGTTTTACTTCTAGCCTCCGTATGTATGCATATGCACATTACACCCAAATACAAAAGTACAAACACGTACACCTCTCTCTCCCAACATACACACAGAAATACCTGTTTTTAAAGTAAAAATGCGTTTAAACTGGAGAAAGTCACTTTGAAATTAAGTAGTCTATAATTCTGTATGATTATCGCATATGTGAAGGGTACATTTTTAATGTTTTTATGATTTTCCTTATCTAATGTTGTCTCCCCAGTAAACTTGTAATCTTGAAGTCATCATCTCTGCTAGCCATTTTAGATTCCACAAGATATCTGATATGTTTTGTTTTGACCTTTTTCTTCTAAGATAGATTTAGGGTTAACTGGTACACACTAGGTCTGGCATTTTTGCTGTGCTGCTTAGTAGTCATTTGCTTCCTTATAACTTTGAAGTACTGCTATCAGTAAAACTCATGGACTTGTTTTCTATTCCAGAAATGTTTATCATCCATCAAGAGTATGCCACAACTTTTGAAAACTTCAATATTTGAAGATTTCAAAAATTCACTTATGTAATAAAAAAGGGACTTTTTCCTCTCTGGAAAATACATATTGGCCTAGGCCTAACCATTTCTTTTTAGAATCATGCCTTAGATGTGTGTTTCCAGTATGTTGAAATTAACTCTAGTTTTTCTTCCATATTTTACCACTTCATTTAATTTTATTTGACTTATAGCTGGTGACATTTTAGTTGATAATTTGTTTAGTCTGTGACTTGTTACCTTTCAAATCTAGTACTTTGAACTCTAACTTAACATGTCATTTATATCAAATAAGAAATTTAAGTTGTATAGTAACTCATCTTTTTATTTTCTGCCTTCTGTGGGAATTCCAAGTAGACAAAAACAGGCTTTATGAATTTAATATATAGTATCTTACAGCCATTCACCCTGAATATGTGAGAAGATATGTTGGAGTACCATTTTGAATATTTTTCTATGTAATCTTATGTGATAAAAAATAAAACAAACCACATGTGGTACTGCACAGCATTGAGGTCTTTACATTAGGTTTCCTTGAACGTTGCCTTAAGTATTTTTCTTGTCTTCTGATACTTCAGTACATAGCACCATAATTGAGAGATGTTTGTCCTTACAATAAAAGAAGTGATTATTTTGGAAGAAAGGCAGTTTTCACCTTTATCCTGGGAAGCGGTTTAAAGATAATAAATTAGAAACTTGTTGCTCAGTTTTGAGGTATTCTTAACCTCCCCATTCTCTAAAATGTATAAGGAAGGCTGGTTTGGAAATGATGCATGCAAATTTTACATTTTGTGGAGGTTAAAATTCTGCAAATGGAAAATTAAAATCATCAAATTTATTTAGCAATTTTCATTCAGAAATTTAATTATACTACACTAAAATATGGAAACTAAAACACATAAATCCTTTCAATAAAATATGTACTTAATAAGTAAAACATTGTGGCGAGTAATACCTAGTAGGGGCAAATGTCTTTTGGGGACCTACAGTGTGTTAACTACCTATATTTGATTTTCAAATAGACACCAAATCCTACTGCAAGCGAGTTTATTCCTAAAGGAGGATCAACCTCCAGGCTGAGTAACGTGTCCCAGTCAAATATGTCTGCCTTCTCTCAAGTTTTCTCTCACCCATCCATGGGAAGCCCTGCTACTGCTGGATTAGTACCAGGTAAGTTGAGTAACTATTTCCAGTGAGTTCCAGGTATCAGACTGTAAGCACTGTGTTATTTAAATATTATCAGAACTGAAAATGTGTACTGGAATGATTCACTGTGCAACAAAGAGACCATCTGTCTTAGCGCATCAGCCTCTGGTAACTCAGCTTGAATAACAACCTTGTGTTGCCAGGGATTTATATTAGCATCCTCCTCTTCCATCCTCTCTTGCTTCCTCTACTCTTTCCCTTTTCCTTCCAAACCTCCTCCTTTCATTTGCCCTCTTGCCTTTTCTCCTGTGGTTCTTTTCAGTTCAGTTAAATCAGTAAACTTTCTCTTCTTCCCTGGAAAGCAGTGCCCGAATTGAGTATTGGTAGTGTAAAAGCTTTGCTTTTAAGCAATATACTACAATGATTTTTTTCCCGCTGCTGAGGTGGATTCACATTGTTTACAGAAGTATAGTCTGCATGTCAGCTATATATCTAAGATTTCTTAAAGAAACTATGCTTCTGAGCAGCTTCATAATTTACCATTATGTTTTTACAAAGCATTGACACTAAGGAAATCCACCTACCAATCACAAGACCATGGCTTTTCTTAGTTAAAAATTAACTATTTTGTTTACATATTTGATCAGACTGCTTCAGGGTTGCCAGTGGTTCAAATTTAGGGTCTCACACATGCTAAATGTACACTCGACCCCTTATAAAGGGCTTTTTCAACAACGAGGCAGTAAAAATACTACAGGGAATTTTAGAATGTGAAGGCATTTAGCTTTAAAAAAATCCATTAATACTTGGCAGTATTTAAGCTTTTCAGTAAGTGATAACTTGTTTATAGGTAGATGTTTCAGTGGTGTTTTTTTTTTTTTTTTTTTTTTTTTTTGGAGCTTCATAGATTAGGTGTGTCTCACGTGCAACCTTCATATAGGCTGCATGTGCCCCAGGATAGATACAAATGCAGGCCCCCACACAATTGTGAACATACTTGTGACATGGTAAATTTTTTCTTTCTTTCGTAACCCAGTTGGCAATTCTTCCTCATGAACTTTGTACATTAATGTCTCGTTGCAGTGTCATACGGTTGGACCAATGCCGTAGGGTGAAGTTAATTTAACTTAACCGAGAAAATGCTTATTCTTCTACTTAACCCTAACATTAGAATGATATTCTTCCTACTAATGACATTGGAACCATTGGAAGTAGGTTACTATGTCTTAACAGGATTCTTGAATTTTTAACAGCCATTATTTCAAAAGTGTTTATTCAAGTGTCAGTTAAGCTTAAATATTTTTCCAAAAGTACTGGGATAATGCATGGTTTGCATTTATTCTTCTTCTCTACTTTGTCTAATGGCTTAATTCTCTAGAGATGAGAAAAGAAAACCTTAAATTTTCTTTCCTTTCAGACCCCATTTTTACAACCCTTCATTGTCTTCTATTTCTTGTTCATAAATATAATTTTCAAGACTTGGGGATGCATGTTTAGGTTTTAATAAGGAAAATTAAGATTATAGAATTTTGTTTACCTACTTTAGTGATGATTTAATTTATCTGTAACATTTTATTGGCCACTGTAGGTGTAACCTGTTGATAATTATCAGTTACACATTTTTCTTTTAGTTTTGATCTTCCAAAAAATTGTTGCCCTAAAGTAGTCAAATTGTTACTTTCTATAAAATAGGACTCTTTAAATACTTTGGCACTTCCCTACCCTATAGTTGATTTCCCTCATGCAGAGAGTATATTCCTAAAAATATTTTTGACCAAAAGTAAAAAGTATGAGCAAAGTTGAGTTAACCATTAAGATCTGGGTTTGCTGAAAATCATAAAGAGCAAAAGCATAATTCCTGACACAAAAAGTAGGTTCTGAATGAACCAGGCTTTCTTGTTTGAATTTGTTTGATCACTTAAAAAAATACTAATTATATTTTCATTTTAATGCAAGAAGTAAAACTTCATACAAAAATTATTTGAATTTATTTATAGCTTATTAGGAATAATTAGACATGTTAGAATATGTGATACATAAAGTTTCTGTTGCCTTGTATATACGGCTGTTTTATTCCATTATAATACCAGAAATCAAGGATCTGTGTTCTTCATTGATGTATGCAGATTTAAACCTGTACATTTCTAAGTGTCCTAAGTGATTGTTTTATGGATATATAAGGCATGATAACTTACTTAGGCTTCATTGTCTCTGAGAACCCCTTCAATTATATTCATACTTTTTATTTAAAATAGGCATTTTTCTCTGGTCACAGATTTTATTATCAGAGATTCATAGCCATCCAAAAGTCAAGAACCACTAGTTTAACACCTTAATCAAAATTATATTTTCAAGTATGCTAGTTGCAGTATGAATACTTTTGCATTACATGGTCTAGAAATTTTTCTAATAGTTCTGTCTTAGCAAAGACTTTTCTGAACTGATTTTTAGAAATGAAATTATGACTGTGCTAAGTGGAATGATAGTTCATGCGTCAGTCTTTTTGCTACAAAAAAACTTTAATCATGAAAACCAATTGCTGAATGTTTTTATCAGAATTTTCCCTAATACAATTTGGATTTTATAATAGATGTAATAAACTAAACATTAGCATACTTTAATTATCTCTTAAGAAATTGTCAGTACCACAGGGAGACCCTGTCTCAAAAAGACCAAAAAAAAAAAAATTGTTTTTAAGAGAGATATTAGAAGCAGCATACGTTTCTGGATAGTGTTCTTACTTCTCTTCTGTTGTATCCCGCAGCTGTGACTTGGGAATTGAGCACCTCCTCCTATTTAATTAAAGTGTTCTTGATTATGAAAAGGCTGCTATTGATGCATAAATAAGAAATGGCCATAATAACCAGCGTTTTCAAATAGTCATTCCTTCAAAATTGAGGATATTACATGTTTTTTGGACTGAACAGTTGATCTATTTTATTGTAAATTTCATATGCTTGATTTAAGGAGAATAATAATTGTGTTAAGCATTATTAATAATGATATTCATTTAATACCAGTTTTATTTTAGGTGATTTGTTTGCAGTTCATTTTACATTGCTTGGGATCAAACCCAGGGCTTCATATATTCTAGGCAAGCGTTATATTACTGGTCCATACCCTTCGTCTGTTTTTCCCATCCCTTGAAAAGAATAAATTTAAGGGAAATAGGATGTTTTCAGAGCCGGTTTCCTTAGATAGTGACCAGTTATTTATTGTTTAGTTCTGAAAATGATGGTGCTGAGTAATTGACAGAACTGCTAATGCTGTTATTTTTACTTTCATCTTGGGAAAAGTATGGGAGAGAAAGGGAAGGTGAAGAGAATGGATGTGGATATTTATTCATCTTTTTTGTTCATAATAATTGAAACTTTCTGATTGTGGACATTATAAACACATGATTTAGAAGGGTTTGGATAAGAAGATCCTTTTCAGTTTTAAAGTTCTATACTAAGAAAGTAATAAAGTTCTGTGATTCGTTAGGTCTATGGCATTTTCTATCATAGATGAGGAAATGTAGATTTAATTCATCTAATTGTATAGCAGTTGGCTTATTTGAATCTAATATCAGCAACCAAGTAGGCGTAAACAAGTTTTCATAGTGCCCATCTGAAGGGGGCATTTCTGACAAATGGTTATCTAATCTCTGCTTAGTCATGTAGCATAAGGACTTCATCAGCTAACCAAGGCACCCCAATTTACATGTTAGATGGTTGAATAAAAAATATAAATTCTGTGTTATGCTGAACTAAACTGTTTTGTCTATCTTTCATCCACTAGTAAATAGTTCTTTTTGTCAAATAGGATATATAAGTGTTTTCTACGTGATACCTTTATAGTTACTTTCTCTTCAGATTCATTCTATTATATATAGGTGTCCGTAAAACTGATCTGACTTTAAGACTAAAACATAAAGAAGGGGGGACATGCTGGAGAAATAATAAAATTGGCAGTGTATAGGTTAAATACCTCCTATAAAATTTAAAAACTGGAAAAATACTGTGGGTGAAATTAAATCCAGATATATCTACCTGGCTGTATTACACTGATACCCAGCCAAAGAAATGTGCAAGGGGGAAAGTAGGAAGTTACCAATAGTAGGCATCTGTAGTCTTGTAGACTATCTAAACTCATATTTAAAATTGCATTCTGTGTGTTAGGTTCTATATCGAATCATTCAAAGCACAAAAACTCCATAATCTATTGCTTTTACTTATTTAGTGTTTATTAAATAATGTGACTATTGAAAAGTTATAAAAATACTTATAGTTCTTAAACATCACCATGTTGAATATGATAAAACTCTTAATAGATTTTCCTTGTAATTATTTTTCAAAAGTGTACCTTGAAATGGATTCTATGTGATTCTTTAGTAATTCTATCACAAATTTGATATTTCAGACTGATTTCTTTTAATAATTTTATACTTTTAATAGGCATAATTTGTGTTTAAAATATTCTTATTTTAGATGCTTGGCTAGATTTCCAACTTATATTACAAGTTTCAAATTTCTTAAGAAAGGACCAGGCCATTCTTTATTTAGCATAAATTTAGGTATTCATGATGCTTAGTAAATGCTTACTCATTTAGCAAAACTTCATTTTCGTCTTGGAAAATGATTTCTTAATTGAATTTTAATGATTCACTAAACATCTTTGAAGAACTTTTAAGAATAATGTTCAACTTCATGTAGTTGAATAAGTCAAATGAGGAATGAAAAGCTGTCGTTGAGAAAGTTTAACATCAAAACTAAGAGTCACTCTGTGTTGTGAGATACTAAATCATTCTTACAAGCAGTTTTGAAGTATTTGTAAGTATTATTTTAAAATTGCATGTTTCCATTTTTTATAACTACTTTGTTTTTCAGGTATATTCACAGCAGAATCTTTCAAGGTTCTCTAGTTTTAGGATTGTTCTCTTTATTAAAATAATAAAATTTAAAAATTAATTATTTTACTGTTAAGATTGGGGGCCTTCAAAGTTTTTGAGAAGAGGAGCATTTTATTGCCCTGTAATGTTGAGCTCATCTTAGAAGGGGCTGCTGCATGTGTGCATGTGTGCATGTGTTGAGACACAGAGTGTGATGGCCCAGGGATGGTTGCTGGGCAGTAGAGCTGTAGAACCCTAACCAGGTTGGGAATGCCAGCTGGCCATATTCCTGTCCCAGTTGGGAATTTCAGGAAACTGAGGCGAGACACATATGGCGCAGAGGGGGATGTGGCTGCAGCAGCTGGCTTGGAGACATGTCAGGTAAGGCTAAAACAGCTACTGGTAGATAAGACTCTACTGGTGGGAGAATCCCTGGTTAATTTGTCTTGTTAGATATGAGAGTTCCATATGGGTTTCCTTTGTAAATTGCATTGTATTGGCCATCTTGTCCCTGTGCTTGGAGTAGGGGCTGGGTGGGAATGGGTAGGGGCTCACTTCAGTTGTAAGTGGCAGATTCATTCAGTGATGTGCATCTACAGCAAAGGTTCCAGCAGTTCTTGGACTGTGAGATTAAATATGAGTTGATGACCTTTAGAGCATGGGACCAGTTCTACTAAAGTTTGCTGTGTGGTTTTTCCATATACTATTTGGTTTGTTTTAGAGTTTTCATTTCTATAAGGAGATGGTAATATTAGATTATTTTAAAAGTCTTTTAAATCTGAAATGCCATTGTTTAGTGACGTGAATATATAGGGGACAGAAAACAATTGCAGGAGTAAAGGTAGTGATGAAAAATAGCAAAACCAGAAGAGTATGATTCTTGGGTTAGATTTTTAAAGGATTTTAAGTGGCCTGTGAATTTCTTTCCCAAACTCTGTAGAAATAAACAGTCCCATCCAGTCTACCTTTGTTTCACAGCTGAAAATGAGGGAGGTTCTGCTTCAGCAATCTAGAGTCTGGGATGTATCAGTGGTTCCAATTAGACTAAAAGGCAAAGAAAGAAAGCATGTATTAATAAATGTTTGAGTCTTGGGTGAGTGTGGAGGGTTAGTGGTCATTCCTCCTCTTCCCTTCAAATCAAATAGAAATTTGATTGAGAACTCCAGAGATCATCT
>NW_008360317.1:7555160-7595500 GCF_000622305.1 Nannospalax galili | reverse complement strand
TATACATACATGTAATAATTAATATATAATTCTATAAAATGTGTGTACTATATATATATATATACACACACACATATATATACATATATATATAGTGTGTGTGCTGTAGGTACTCAGTGAGAGAGAATGTGGTGAGTAAATTCACTGTGCTGTGATCACTTGTATAGTTGGGAGCAATCCTCCAATTCTATAGGAATAGTCTTGATGGTTGCAGCCCTTCTAGTTATTCAGTTGTTGTTTGAATCTTAATTTGACTCTTTTTTTTTAACTCCTTTTGTCTTTTTGATGTATAGTTAGCTTAGAGTATGCTGAGTGTTACTGAATTACAGATTTAGAACTTTCTTGTCCTTAGTGTACATATACATGCAGTGAAAAATTCTATCTAAACCACAGGTGTGAACTGAAGGTCAGTGGTGAAAATTTAATTCTGGACTGTTTAGTCACAAATCTCTCATAGATTGATATGTCTGAAATAAGATTTTTTTTTTCCTCGCAGTTTCATAAATACTTTCCCACATTTAGATTGATTATATACAGAGTTAGGAGTGGTGTTTCTGTAGCTAGTAGCAGTCATTTTGATCAGTGGAATGTCAATGATGCTTTTAGTCACTAACTGTTCTCTGTAGGCCATTCTTGAAGTAGTACAAATTAAATTGCAGAAACAGATGGCTCACAAGATTCAGATGGCTGAATCTATCTAAAGTACATTTCTTGGTTATGTAACAGTTGAGGGCAGGTGTTCAGATTGGCTAGGACCCAGGGCAAGTGACTCCTAAGCCTCTCCAGTTAACAGGAAGGGGGAACATGGAAGAGCAGGAGTGGGAAGACTGAAAATTTCTTCTGTATCATTTCTTCATTTTCTGGACCTGCATTATTTTAAGTAGATAGGCTACATTTCTGTCCTTAGATGCAAAATTTTAACAGTTGATCAACTTTGAGGCATTATTTACATATTTTGTGTCTATTTTTATTTTTAAGCCTGCTCTCATGTCCTTTAACTATTTATAAAATAATACCAAAGCAACTGTAGCAAGTGATTTAGCTACCTTTAAGTGAAAATGAGTCTTACCAACATGCTTAAAAATTTTTTTATATCAGAGGCGTTTGGTTTCAATTGTCAAACTTTATATTTTCGCCAATTTTTACAAATACTGCCAAAATTTATAGTACATGTATTCTTTTCTTGCAAATAAAATACTATCTTTTTTTTTTTTTTGTCTTTTTGAGACAGGGTCTCCCTGTAGCCCCACCTGGCCTGGAACTCACTTTGTAGACCAGACTGGCCTTGAAGTCACAGAGATCCGCCTGCCTCTGCCTCCCAAGTGCTGGGATTAAAGGCATGCGCCACCACACCTGGCCAAAATAAAATCTTTTTGATGACTCGTGCTCAGCCCACAGTATGTCAGTATTCGTATTGAACCAGAATATGATTTAATTCTTTTTAGATACCAGAGTTTGTAGGTTTTTTAGTGTTATGCAGCTACTAAAATTCTTTCATTGACTTTCTACCTCATTGCCGTAGTTTGCTTCTCTGTCGCTATGATAAAACACTCTGACCAAAACCAACTTGATTGGGGAGGAAAGAAGTTATTTCACCTAACAGTTCCATCATGGACAGAAGCCGGGGTAGGAATTCAGGCAGGAACCTGGAGGCAGCAACTGAAGCACAGACCATGGGCAATGCTGTTAACTGGCTTGCCCCTCTGGTCTGTGCTCAGCCTGCTTTCTTATACAACCCAGGATCGCCTAGGGGCTCTTCCACACCACTCAGTAGTAAAGAAAATACTTCATGGACATGCCCACATGCCAGACAGAGGAAATTCCCAATTGAGGTTCCCTCTTTCCAGGTGTGGCAAGTTGACAAGTGAAGCTACCCAGTACACCCTGTATTTAGATTATACCTCTTAAAAGTTATCTATGCATTTTTCTTGCCTCTAAATATAAACAGCTATTCTTAGGAAAACTAATTTGAAACCATTTGTAAGTTAGTGCTGTGTGTTTAATTGATGACTCTTGTATGCTTAGTATGGTTGCCTTGAAGGCAGTAATTCCAAGATCTGAAAGAGTGTTTATGTGAGGGGAACCACCCCTGCTGCTGTTGCTTGTCTAAAATATCATTTTGAGAACAACTTCAACCAGCTTGCTCTCCTCTTTCCTCTGAGAATTCTTCTTCCTTAATCTCTGAAGGCCAAGAACATAAATACCATTTTAATACCTGTTTTTCCTGTAAAATAAGAAAAGCATTTTGGATCAAGGACTTGAGCTGTTGCATGTGAGTAAGATACATGGGCTTTAATTTATCTTTTTTTTTTTGGTCTTTTTGAGACAGGGTCTCCCTGTAGCCCCAGCTGACCTGGAACTCACAGAGATCCATCTACCTCTGCTTCCCAAGTGCTAGGATTAAAGGCATGTGCCACCATACCCAGCCCTTAATTTATCCTTTGACAGAGAGTTTTACTCCATTTCTGGTTTATGCCTATGTTCTGAACGAAGAAGTTATTGATGAATTAATTGTTGCAGGGCTTACTGAAGCTCAGCAAAAGCCACAGATACAAACTGAATAAAACTGGGTAACAGGGTTTCCAGCTTCAGTTATATCAGTAGGGCAAAAGTAATATAGATTACTTAATTGTAGTATGTCTTTGAACTATGGCTGTTTACATTTTAAGCCTTGCAACTAATAATCAAATACTTTGTTGTTGATGTTATATTTTAATGTGTATCATTTAAAATGATTCCAAAAACAATCAAAAAAGAAAAAACAAACTCTACGAAAAGACTGGTCAATTTGTTTTAAATGCTGGAAGAGTGTTTTTTGGTTCAATCTCCTGTTTTCGTGAAGGCAAACTTAAAAATGGGTTGGCACAGCTCAGTGAGTATAAGCATTTGTTATGCAAGCATAAGGACCAGAGTTTGAGACCCTAGTACCCAGTTTGCTGGCCAGCTAGCCTAGCCAAATCAGTGAGCTTCAGGCCCAGTGAAAGACACTTTCTCAGGGGAATAAGGTGGAGAACAATAGAGGAACACCAAATGTTCTCCTCTGGTCTCCACATATGTGTGCATGAGCATATATAACCTATGCCTGTGCATGCATATAATACACAAAAGTGAAAAGGTGGTACAAGCTTTTATACAGTAAAAAAGTAATAGAAAATTCAAATTTTATTGTTAAATTAATATGAATCCTCATTACTCTCTGAATAGTTAGAATCTTCACAATCTCCTTTGTCTTTGAGCCTGTTTATAAGCAAAACACCCTACTTTATCACTATAATAATGATTACCATTTAGTCTTCCTTGAGAAGGGAAAGAATGATCTTTTGACATAAAAAGTTAAATTAGTGGCCAACACCTCTCATGTACTGATTTTTAACCATTGGAAAAAAAATTTTTTTTCTTGTCTTTTTGAGACAGGGTCTCTCTGTAGCCACAACTGGCTTGGAACTCACTATGTAGACCTGGGTGGTATTGATCTCACAGAGAAGTCTGCCTGCCTCTGCCTCCTGAGTACTGGGATTAAAGATGTGTGCCACCATGCCTGTCAAATTTTTTTTTAATTGGCCAACAAATTATGGATTATATTGATCACTTCCCCCTCTTGGTCTCTCTTTGTCCCCACATCATCCCCCTCTACTTTCAAATTTAAGTTCTGCCTGTGAGAGAAAGCATGAGGTATTTGTCTTCCTGTGTCTGGTTTGCTTAGCTTTGTGTGTGTGTGTGTGTGTGTGTGTGTGTGTGTCACCTTGTGCAGAAACATACTAATCGCCTCTTTACTGTTCTAGTTTTAGTTTATGTTATGCTGAAATGAGCACCTCATTTTGCTTTAATAATCTAAATGCTGTGATTTGAAGGATTGCTGCCATTGAAGATACTGCAGAAGATCCTATCATCTGAGGTCTTGGACAGGTTTGAAAACAGGCAGGCCACTTGTCTGTTTTTTCTTATGTTAGAGGGAGTAAAGTTCACTGCTGTTTAGGTCTATAAAAATCCCTAAGTTATAATTAAAGGCCTGGATGTTTTCTTTTAAAGAGTGGCTGACTTTATTCTTAGGAATTTGATTACTGCATTTTACAAATGGTCAACATTCTAATGATGAGTTAAATTAACTAATGATAACTCATTTGGACACTGTTGTTTATAGAGGCAGGGCTGAAGTTAGGCCAAAGAAAAGATCACTGTATGGAGACATAGAAAAGAAAATAACATGTGGTTGAAGAACTTTAGCATATTATAATATGAATGGTCAATATTTGTCTGAGGTTGGTCAAAGTGGTTAAATAAATTCTGAGAGGAAGCTGTAGGGTTTTAATCATTTTATTAATGCTTACAGTGTTTCTAATATATGCGTATCTTCTACCATATATACAAATTAAACCAAAACCAAGTATGACTATATAAACCAGTTAAATTTTTTTTTTAATTTAATGTATATAAGTGTTTTGCCTGCATGTATCTAAGTACACCATGGGCGTTTAGTGCTTGTGGAGACCAGAAGAGGGTGTTGGATTGCCTAGAGTTGGAGTTATGGACAATTGTTAACTGCCATGTGGGTGCTAGGAACTGAGCCAGTGATCTAAATTACTGAGCCATCTCTCTAGCCCCTAAACCAGTTTTTAAAAATCCATAGGTGTTGAAGGACAAACCAGACAATAGGTTAAACTTCATTTGTTTTGGCTGGATTCACATGGCTTCTATGGAAGTTTCTTATCTTTTAAGGAAGCTAATAGCTTTGTGGGATTGTGTTAAAACATGTCACTTTTTGCATGCTATGATGAAGAGAAAGAACACTTTTACTTTCAATCAGTTCACGGTGTTATAATTGAAATGGCATATGGTCAGCGTTTTACACTTTTATATTTACCCCCAAATAAAAACATCCTCTTTTTCCTCCCCTCCCCTCCTCCCTCTCCTCTCTTCTCCCCTTCTCCACTTTCCCTCCTTTCTTTTTTCTTTCTTCTCTTTCCCTCCCTCCTTCACCCTTGCCTGCTTCTGAAACAAATCTTCCTACATAGCTCAGGCTGGCCTCAAACTCAAAGTAGTCCTTCTACCTTGGTCTTCCAAGTGCTGGGATTGTAGACATGTGCCACCATATTCAGCATTTATTTATGGTCATCTTCATGATCTCATACTTCTTAGTTCTTGGTTCATTGATTAATTAAAAGGTGTTCATTTGGGTATTACAAAATAAGTGTTACCAGATATCACAAAGAACAGAAAGTCTTGGATCCAGTGTTACCCTCTAGTGAATCTAGATTTTGGATGCTTTAAGAGTTGAAAGTTGTGGGGCTGGAGAGATGGCTCAGAGGTTAAGAGCACTGACTGGTCTTGCAGAGGGTCCGGGTTCGATTCCCAGCACCCATGTGGCATCTACAAACCGTCCTTAACTCCAGTTCCAGGGGAATTCAAAGCTGTCTTCTGACCTCCGCGGCAGTGCACGACATAGGTGCACTCACATACATGCCGGCAATACACTCATACACATAAAATAAAAATAATAAAATATTTTCTTAAAAAAAAGAGTAGAAAGTTGTTTTATCACATTTTGTAAAAAGTTGTTTCTGGGGACAGGAGAGATGACTCAGTGGTTAAGTGCACTGTCTACTCTTCCAGAGGACCTGGCTTGATTCCTAACACCCACATGGCAGTTAACAGCCATTTGTAACTCTAGTCCCAGGGGATCTGACATCCTTTTCTAGCCTCTATGGGCTTTGCAGGGCATGGGTACACTTATATACATGCAGTCAAAACACTCATACATATAAAATTTAAAAGAAAAAACCAAAACAACAACTTGCTTCTGGGTTGGCAAGATGGCTTAGTGTGGGTTAAGATATTTAAGATATTGCTGAGTTCATTCTGCAGAACTCAACATGGTTGACGGAGAGAACTGATTCCCTGTGCCCCTCTCCCCCAGCCTGTGTGCATAGCCACACACACACACACACACACACACACACACACTTTGTATGCCTTTTCCTAAAGAATGATAAATCTTAATTTTAAGTAAAATACTGTTTAAGGGTAGAATTTTGTGTTCTTGCTTGCTACATATAATTCTATATTTCTTGTGTCCTATTTTTAAAATTCTGTTTTACTAGTTCATACACCATCCTCTACCATTTGTTTCTTCCCACTACCCAAGGGTTGACTAGGACTCTGCACATGGGAGGCAAATGCTCTAATGCTGAGCTGTGTCCTCAACCTTACACACTGTTATTTAGAAATCGATTGTGCACTGGGTGTGATAGTGCATGCCTGTAAGCTGAGCACTTGGGAGCCTAAAGCAACAAGACTACCAGTTCAAGACCAGCCCTATAGCAAAACCAGGACTGCAAATGAAAGTTATGCATTTTGATCTCTTCTTTTGAGGACGTGTGTGATTTTTCTCAAGTATATTGTTTCCTAAAACACTTCGCATTCTTGGGGTTGTGAGGCTTTTTTTCTCATAAAGGAAAAATATTCTATGGTTGGAGCATTTTTTTGTTTTGAACATAAATATTTTTTGAGGAAAATGTAGAGCTACCTCAGGATAAGATCAGAATAATGGTGAAATAGAATTTCACAGTTTTCTGGGTAGACATAAGGCTGTTTGTCTTTTTGAAATCTATCCAGTATCTTTGATATGAGAGCTCCAAGTTTTCCATCTTTATTTCTATGAAAAAAATATGA
The DNA here is from genome assembly GCF_000622305.1 of Nannospalax galili. NCBI lineage: Eukaryota > Metazoa > Chordata > Mammalia > Rodentia > Spalacidae > Nannospalax > Nannospalax galili. The sequence goes on along the minus strand of NW_008360317.1, from coordinate 7,588,831 downwards.
ATGCAGTGTAAAAACTCGGTGTTGAGGCTAGAGAAATGGCTCAGTGGGTGCAGTGCTCACTGTATAATATGAAGACCTGAATTTGGATCCCCAGCACCCATTAAAAAGTTGGGCATGGTGGCATGTACCAGTGTTTGGAGGCAGAGACAGGAGCGTCCCAAGGGGCCAGTTTGCCTAGCTGGTGGGTAAGCTCCAGGTTCAGTGAGAGACCCTTTCTCAGAAAATAAGGTGAAGACCAACTGAAGAAGATACCAGATTCTTGCTTCCAGTCTCTGTAAGTCTATACATGGGTACACACACATGCTTTTATGGCATTAAATGAAGTATCTTATTTAAATAAATATTAATACAATCCTCAAATTCTTAAATGTTGAAAAGATGAAGGAACTAAAGTTTTGATGAGGGATTTTTTTTTTGCATTTCATATATAACTCTTAAAATAATTTTGTATAGCCCTATATTAATAAGGGATAATATAATACTGGGAGGAGGATTGTCTGACAGAGCTTTTAAGCAGACTTGGTCTTGTTGTAAAATAATGCCATATACTGAAATGAGTGGGGAGCATGCCCCCTTCAAAAAAGGACAATTTGTTTCTCCACTATAATAATTTGTTAGTATTCAGTATGACAGAATTCTGCTGCTTTGAGCCATTACTACTAGAAAAGCCTAATTAAAATTTTATTAAAATTATTTGACTCTGTGTTAACCATTGAGCAATTTGCCAGGGCTGCACACTAACATTTCCTTAGGTACTTTTAAAAATGTACATTCTTTTGGGGCATGGTGGCACTTGACTGTAATCCTCCCATGTGGGAAGAGGTTTGTGAGTTCTAGCCCAGCTGGGACTGTATAGTGAAACACTTGTTTCTGAAAACAGACAAATCCAGTACATTCTTCACTGGATCCACTCTAATCTTCTCAATCCAATTTCTCTCCTGCATCCTTCCTATCTCTTTTCCTCCTTTTCTGTAGGTATGTATTTTAGAAAGCCTTTCAGGCCAGTCCAGTGGGAAATCTTTAGTCTTGATACATTGAGGGAAGTAGGACTTCTTTCCCTTGCCTCTTTGTACTTTCTGTTCTTTATGTTATATTGAAAAGAAAATGCCAATATGTTGTCTCTAATATGTTCTTGTTACAAGTTTTTGATGTGATCGTTATGAAGCTCGCACTAAATTGAATGTATAATTTCTGTATGTTATAAAAATTATACATAGCAAAGATCCTATACTGGTTAATTTTGTAGCCTCTGTTCGTCTTTAGCTAAACAATATGAAATTTTCTACCTACTGTAGAAGAATATGTTCTAACGTCTCTTGGTACCTCAGTTCATTTTATCAATTCTTACTCTACATTTCATTTGTTGAATTACAGCTTTTTCTTTTTAAATTTTTTTTATTTATTTTTATTTTATCAGTGTGTTTTGCCTTGCGTGTGTTTAAGGTCAGAAGAGGGCATTGGGGACCCTGGAACTGGCATGTGGGTACTGGGAATTGAACCCCAGTTCTCTACAAGATCAACCAGTGCTCTTAACTGCTGAGTCATCTCTTCAGCCCCAAATTACAGCTTTTCTTGCCTAAGATTTTAAATAGTTGATAGCACTCTGGTGCATGCTTGGGAAGAAACTTAACTTTTTCTTTTCTTTCCTTGACTTTTCATAACTTGTCTGTAGTAATCTTGTGAATGCAGCATTCATAGTTTATTGCCAAACTGTTTTACTTCTGTGCATTTTTATTGCACCATTGTAGAGCAAGCTATCACATCACGCCTCTCCTTGTGTACTGACTGTTTAAGTAAGTAGTCTAATTGGTCTGCCTTTAAACAGTTGCCTTTCCATAGAGAAAATGATAGCTCATGACTTTCTAATTGTCGTTAGAATAAAATCCTAGCCCATTGCACTAGCTTACATAATCTGTGTACTGCAGATCTCTTTCATCTCACCTTATCATTCTTCCTCTTGTGCATTCACTAATGGTTACTTGTTTTTCCTGTGGTGTGACTGGCTCCTCTTCTTTTAGGTCTTAGTTAAAATGTCATATTTTTAAAAATATGTCCTATTCTGTAGTTGGTTATCTGTAATAATCCTCATCTTAAAATATTAAATAATAAATTACAGAAACAGTTGATACTTTTCTGAATGGTGAGGTGCAATGTCACTCTATCTTGCTGTGTACCATCAGGATATTAGTCAACTCTTTGTCCAGCACATCAACTCTGTATATACTACCTGTGCATTTGTCACTTTAGTGCTAATTTTTTATCATTAAATATTAAAATGTGTTCATGTGACCCCTAATATACTTAATGACCCCAAAACATAAGGATAATGATGCTAGCAGTTCACTATGCCAAAGAGAAACTGTAAAGGTTTTAAATGAAAAGGACTTCTCATTTCATAAGAAAATTATGAGGTTGATAAGATCTGTGTATGATAGGATGAATGTATCTTCTATTTATGAAGTTGTGAAGAAAGAAGAAATTCATGATAGATTTGCTGTTTGACCTAAATTGCATAAGTTACAGCCACAGTTCATGATATGTGCTTAGTTAAGGTAGCAAAGATACTAAATTAAAAACTTAGTGATGTCTCAGGTTCCAGTCCACTAGGAATTCCCAGAAAGTAACCACTTTTTTTCTGAATAAGTTTAGTCTCTTCAAGTCTACCTCATATGGGACTTCTTATACTCCAGAGTATGTATCCTGTTCTTTAAGAATGTGTATTTGGGGGCTGGAGAGATTGCTCAGCAGTTAAGAGTGCTGGCTGCTTTTGGAGAGGACCCTGGCTAGGTTCCTAGCACCCATATGGTGACTAACAACCTACCTTAACTCCAGTTCCAGGTGATCTAACACCCTCTCTGACCTCTGTAGGCACTGCATACATGTGTACTTACTTACAGGCAGGCAAACCACTCATGAGTAAAATAAAAAGAAAACATTTTTAAAAGAATATGTATTTGGACATGTTTACCCTTTCCCTCAATTCTGTACTTTGCTTAGGCCTTAATCTGTATAAAGAATTCTTTTTTTAAAAAAATATTTTATTTTATGTGTGTGCACCCATCTCATGCAATGCCTGCAGAGAACAGAAGAGGCCATTGGATCCCCTGGACCTGGAGTTACAGACAGTTGTTAGCTGTCATGTGGGTGCTGGGATTTGAACCCGGGTCTTCTGCAAGAACAGTGTTCTTAACCGCTGAGCCATCTCTCCAGCCCAGAAGAAAGGCTTCCCTGACTGGGAATCGAAACCAGGCCGTGGTGGTGATAGTGCCAAATCCTAACCACTAGACCAGCAGGGAGTGGCAAAGAATTCTTTAGGGATGGTGAGATGGTTCAGGTTGTAACTTATGGTCAAGCGTGGTGACCTGAGGTTGACTCCTAGGACCCACTTGAGGAAGGCTAGAGTTGACTCCTGCAAGTTGTTCAGACAGACAGACAGACAGACACACACACACACACACGAGCACACATGATAAATAAGTGTTTAAAAATCTTGGAAAAAGTTTTTGGGGCTGGAGCAATGGCTCAGTGGTTAAGAGTAACCACTGTGCTTGCAAACAATCAGGTTCAATTCCCAGCACCCACATAGTGGCTAACAACTGTCTGTAACTCCAGTTTCAGGAGAATCTAATGTCCTCTTAAGTCTGTGGGTGCACTTACCTACATGCAGACAATATACTCATACACATAAAATAAAAATAATAAAATACTTTTAAAATGTTGGGAAGAAATTCTTGTTTATTGAGATTTTGCCTGCTCTTCATTGATCAGTGTTAAATCTTTTTTTCTCAATACCTTTTGTTTCTCTAGTCCTTATTATTTTTTATTTCTATGCTTTTGTGGTGTTTTGAGTCTTCATAAGACTCATATGTTTTATACATACTTACTTCATCCACTAAAGTTAAATGCTTTTAGAGAAACATTATGGTAATTTTCTCTATTATTGTGATTACATATGGAGATCTTTAGTAAATATTAAACTTTGTTCAGTGCCTCATGTTACTCAGTTGTTCTAGGGAGCTTTCATGTGTAGATACAAACCATAGTTACCGATTATGCCTTGTAAATACTCGCCTCCCTTAAGACCTATCAACTCTGAGTCTGAAATCTCAGATTGAGAATGTTCACCTTTATCTGTGTTTCTAAAATGCACATGAGTCCTTTCACATACCCTTTTCATTCTAGAGGAGAAAAGTTCAAGATGTCAGAAAATTTGAAGAAAGGTGAATTTTATCTTATTTGAATAAGGATTTATAGGGAGTAAAGTTTCATGGAAAAGAAAATAAGATGAATTTTAGAGGATGGATAAGATTTGTTTAGATAGTCTGAAAACACAATTGAGAATTTATGAAGTTTACAGCGTCCCCCCCCCCCGCCCGCATTTAATCAGTTTATAGCACAGTAAGTTTTCTTACCTAGCCAGTGAATGTTTAAGAAAAATCAGTCTGAGTTGCAAGAAGACTCAATAGATGTGAAAAAAAAAAATCCTAGTTATGCTTAAAACAGGGTTCTCTGCTTAGAATAATCATTAACCCTTAAGTGTTGATTGAGAAATTCTAGATCTCCCTAGGAGGACCCCTCCAGGTAGAGCAGTCATTTGCAGATTGGTACAAAGTTATATTTTGGTATTGATGCATATTAGTTAAATTCTAGCCAGAGCTCAGAAAGTGATGTTAACAAAAAAGCCCACGGGCTTTTCTTTTACCTTTTCAAATTAGTTTTTTGAAAGAAGTTGTGTGATAAGGAAAGGATCGATCTCTGCAATTTCTAAGCAGTAGTATTTTGTTTTAAAATTAGAATTGCTAGGCAAGTGAAAGGTTAGAATGGGCTGAAACAGGGAAGCAAGGAAAATAAAATTTGAAATGACATGGAGACAGAGTGTTCATATTTAAGTACCTGACACTCCTATTTTATAATCTTTAGTAATTTTGCCTTTAATTCTATAAATTTTGATACATTGTATTTGAACTGTGTATCTGAACAAAGAAGTACTGAAACATGGTGAGTTAGCAGGGAATAGCAACAAAACTTTATGACTTAATTACTACTGCCACTTGGGAACCTGTGAATCAGGATTACCAAAATTGATTAGAACTTAGAATAATGGTTTTCAGTTGTTTTGTGTGTGTGTGTGTGTGTGTGTGTGTGTGTGTGTGTGTGTTTTAAAGCAGCAAAACTCTCATGAAGTCTATATGTAGTCTCAGAGTCTGAAATTATTGAATACAAATTTGGCATTTAAAGGATCCACTTTACTCCATTTACTCATAACGTTACTCAATGAGAAGAACTAGGCTAAGTGGTATTTTGTAGACTGTAATAGCTTGAAATCTATTGTCTTAATCCTCAGTCTCCTTTTTTTTTTTTTTTGTATTATCATGCAGTGATAGGGAAATTCTAACTCTCAAGGATAAGTTTTACACTCATTTATTTTGCACACTTGTGCATTTAAAGGTTACCTTGCAAGTATATAATGAACATGTAAAGTACAGGGTTAACAGCAAGGCTTTCATTTGAGGTGTGCACAAAAATATTTTAACTCAGCAGAATTAAATATGTTGGTGGTGTTATGTTGAAAATCAAATGCATACTAACTGTGGCCTGCACTTATGTTTTGCTAATGTAATAAATACTGGAAAATAGATGAAAAATTCAAATCAAGCAGTAGTAGAGAGCCCTGAAGCACTTAAGGAAGCCTGTGTCTATGTTTAATACAGTTTGAAAACCATTGGCAAAGACAGCTTATTTCTCAGTAGGAGGGAATTACCAGTGTATATGTTAGGGAAACAAGGGAGGTTTTCAGTGTTTCCCAGTAGAGAGTACTCATTTCAACCACAGAGTACAGGAAATGATACAAGTGTCTATCTCATTATTTTCTTGAGGATGGTATATAACAGATAGCATTCATTGCCTTCAGTGGGTCTCAGATGATTAGAAACACCCCCTCCCTCCATGTATATATCCCATCAGTTGGGAAAATGATGACTCAACAAAAAATTTAAAAAGGAAGGAAAAGAAATTGCTAAAACACCAGGTGCCTATGTTCAAATGCATACAGTTTTCAAGTATGTCTACTTTATTTTCAGATTTATTGCTACAAATCTGAGCTCTGAGGCACTGAGATTATTGACATCCAGAATTTTCCATCTTACACGTGGAAATAAGGACATTTTTAAAAATGAGAGTAGGTTTTCACACTTCGTTACTTATTAGCACTTACAATTTTTTTTAAAAAATTAAAAGTTGAATTGTTAAATTATGATTCTTTCTGTTCACTATATTGAACAAAATGACATTTCAGTGTTTTGGAATTAACTTGAGCCATTTTGTTTCCTTAATTTTTTTTGTTTTTGTATTTTCATGCCTCCTATGTTTATTTATAATAGCACGGGATTTCATCAAACAACACTAAATCATGAAAGGAAAAGCCCTACCTTGTTTTGTTGTGTATCTTGAAGCTTAAAGGCTTTATATATATGTAGAGAGAGAGAGCCCTTTTCATTTTTATTTTACACATACCAAGGAAGGTGAGAATTTGAAGAATGTTAACTCTTTTTGTACATTTTAAGTCAGAACATTATTAAATGAGAACCTTGCAACTGAAGGAACACTTCACTAGTGTGTTGTGCATTAAACAATGCAACTCTACCTTCTCTGTGGATACAGTTAATGCCTCCTGCCATAATACCTTAAAGCAATTTTTCTAAGATAAATGAATCCCAAATAAAATAGGATTTGGCTTTGGCCTTTGGAATATTTGCCATTTATATTCCCTAGATTTTTTTTTTCTCTGCCAGAAACCATGTGCGCTATGATAGCTTTTCTTACAAACTTTGTTGGCTGTTTAACATTCTTGCTGTAACTGAGTGAAAGCTTTAAGCGAGCATATAGATGCCTTCAATTATTGGCTACTTCTCTAGTTGAAAAGAAGTTGATCTTTTTTTTTTTTTTTTTTTTTTGGACCCAATAAGTATATCCTTTCCACATGGGTGATGAAAGAGCTTATGAGCAGTAGCTGTTCTGATTTTTGTTGGTTGTTTTCCCTAGGGAACAAGCTACCCTCTGAGTCAGCACTGGACTTGAAGATAAATCCTACAATTCATGAAACTGACTGATTCGACTAAAGGATGGATAGTTTGGGCAGCGTTGGACAGCTCTATGAGGGGTCTGTTTGTTTAACTGAAGGGATTGTTGAGTTCAGCAACTTTTAATTCCCCTGATGATACAGGGTTGCTGTTGTGAAAACAGGGTTTGTGAAGGAATCAATTCTGACAGTTAATCAATATTCTTATTGACTCTGTTTTCATTTTGTTACCAAGTATCATGGAACAATTCTATAAAGTGAAGAAATTGGGATTGTACATCCTGAGAGGTCAGCATAGGGTTTTGGTGGCTAACTTAAGAATCCAAATTACCCTTTTTTCACACAGGGTTACAAGCTTTTGTATTAAATAAACCTTTTGGTACTTGGGTTATTCAATCTTTGCAGAAGTAGTATGCATTTGTGGCTTGAAACTCTTAGGATTAAATGGGATATGGTTTGATTAGTAAATATTTTATCTGATTGGTGAGTAAATATTCTGGACTATGGCCAAATATTTCAGTGTGCTTTTTGATAATGGTCAAATATTAATGAGGTAATAATTTTTGCCTTGAAATTTATAGTTATGTCAGTCTTTAAGGAAATAAGATTACTTACTATTAATTAAATGTATTTTTAATTTGAGTGGAGGATTTAAAGTGCAACAGAAAAATTAAACCTTAATTTTTAAGGTCTCAAATTATATAGAGATACTTTTGGATTGTCATTTTGAAGATTTAAAAATAGGCCATAGTTAAGAGTAATTTTATTTTAGTTATTTGAAAGATAATGTGATTTAAAAGCTAGAAAAATTTTTACTTGGCCAATAGATAAAAATGAATAGTTTCTTTTAAATATCTTTTATTATTAGGCTGGAGTTCTCATTATTCACCCAATATAGCAGTTTGAAAAATTGAACAGAAGGCAAGTGATTTCTATGCAGTTCACTTTTGGGTTTGTTAGTTCCATGATTATTATAACCAGGAACATAGCATTCTTTATACTTAAAGCCAGTTTTAAGAATTACCTGCAAAACTGAATTTGATAGAATAAAGAAATTATTAGGAGAAATAAAAGTATTATCTTAGCTTTTTCTTACTAATTTAAATGATACTTTTTGGTGGTAGCGTAATGTACTTTATTTTGTACAGTCTTCCCTGTAGTTAGATCCACTATTAAAACACATGTATGGTGTTTGACCTAATCCTTTTATTTATGGCCCCTAAAAAAAATTATTTTTCTCACCCCTTTTGGTGACTTTAAGAAGAATGGCAAAGCTGGGCGTGGTGGTGTGCACCTTTAATTCCAGCACTCAGGAGGCAGAGGCAGGCAGATCTCTGTGAGTTCAAGTCCAGCCTGGTCTATGTAGTGAGTTCCAGGCCAGCTAGGGCTATAGGGAGACAGTGTCTCAAAAAGACAAAAAAAAAGAGGAAGAAGAATAGCAAAATGTTCATAATTTAAAATTTAGTAAAACAGGCTGGAGAGGTGGCTCAGCGGTTAAGAGCACTGATTGTTCTTGCAGAGGACCCAAGTTCAATTCTCAGCACCCACTTGGCAGCTAACAGCCATCTGTAACTCTAGTTCCTGGGGGATCCGACACCCTCTTCTGACCTCCGCTGGCATTGCAGGACATGGGTACATCGACACCTACATGTAGGCCTCATACACATAAAATAAAAATAATAAAATATTTTTTAAAGTTCAGTAAAACATCACTTTTAAAAATACTTTTTAAAATACTTTTAAAAACACTTTTTAAAAATACTCTTTTAAAAATATCTGTGGGGCTGGAGAGATGGCTCAGCAGTTAAGAGCACTGACTACTCTTGCAGAGGACCCAGGTTCAATTCCCAGCACCCACATGGTGGCTATGTACCATCCTTAACTCCAGTTCCAGGGGAATCCGAAGTCCCCTTCTGACCTCCACGGCATTGCACGACACAGGTGCGCTCACATACATGCAGGCAATATACTCATACACATAAAATAAAAATAATAAATAAAAAACAATTTTTAAATGCTATTTGTGGCAAGATCTTAAAAATTATTCCATTAGTTTTATGGACACAAAAGTGACCAAAACCATAATCAAGATTCATCATATTCTTGTTTCTTTGATTGATTGATTGACTGACTGACTTGAGGCACAGTTTCTGTGTAGCCCTGACTGGCCTGAACTCACTATGTAGACGAGGTTGGCTTTGATTTCACAGATTCACCTGCCTGTGCTACCCAAGTGCTGGAATCAAAGGTTTATGCCATCATGCCTGATTATATTTATTTTTTCAAATAAAATGTAGCTCATCAATTTAATGATAGCCTTTGAGGGGAGGGTGGTTAATTCATGTAATGTAGTGTGAAAATGATCCAAACATTTACCCACATTGCTCAGATTCTTCAGGAACTTTCTTTTAAGTTCTCAGATCCTCTGAATCATTCTTGTCTGTAGCACTTACACGAAGCTTCATAGTAACATGTTTCTTTTCCTACTACCCAAACTTTCAGCACCAACAGTACCATTATCAGGCTTAACTGTTGAGTACATGGCACTGTAACAGGCCAATGTTTTAAATTGACCATATTAGTCTCTTATAACTTTGATATTTTAGGATATGTTCTGAAATATAACAACGTTTTTGTAGGGCCTGGTATGGTGGTTCACACATTTAATCCTCACAGGCCATCGTGGTCTTCATAGGGAGTTTCAGGTCAGCCAGGGCTACATGTGAGTGAGATGGCTATCTCAAAAGACACACAAAAACAAAAAACAGCAAAGTAGTGCTTTCACATTTAATGATGCTTCTCCTTTGTACTGTGACTTTTCCTTTTAGGTCTATTGTTTTATAAAATCATTAAAGATTTAAATTTAGGTTAAATTCAATAGAGTTAATTTGCTGCCCGAGTTAGTACCCGAGTGGCCTTCTCATTTCTGTCACTATTGACTGAAGAAACCTGAACTATGCACAGCTCCAGCTGAGAAGTGTGTAAAAAGCTTCACTTACTTCGAACTTCAAAACTGGAAATTTTATTTATTTATTTTTTTTAATTTTTTTATTTACTTTTTTTGGTATTTTTGAAACAGGGTCTCCCTATAGCCCCAGCTGGACTCACAGAGATCTTTCTGCCTCTGCCTCCTGTGTGCTGGGACTAAAGGAGTGCACCACCACGCCCGGCTAACCTTCTTTTGAGTTGTTGTCCTGGGTAGCCCAAGGGACTCCCAGACAGTAACCCAGCATAGAACTGGGAAAATGAACAGCAGACCCCAATCTTATCTAAAGGAATATTGACAACTGATTGCTGCTAGATAAGGAACAGCTGACCCTCCTAAAGAAAGACCTCTACATAGGCTGACTAGATTCACCAGAAGGGCAAGTAGTGGGGAATGGCCGGGGATGCTGACAACACAGCAGACAGTAGCAGGGATATCAGAGTGTAAGGGCTCTGGTGCTGGGAGGGAGGCTATGGGAGGGTGCCATCTGGGAAGTGGGTGTATAGTTGAATAAAATGGTTTGGGATGTTCTATGTGATACACACACACACACAATCAACAAATTTTTTAAAATGTATTATATTTGAGCAGGAAGCATGGAAATTTATGTTCTGCTAATTAGTAAAGGTGATAAACATTACCACTGAAATCCACCCGATGACTTCATAGACATACACAGGCACCAAGGGTCCAATGCAATCGATTATGACTAGTAATAATCAGATGCATAGAGATTAGAGATGCATGCGCCAACATCTCAGTGTTAGTATTACAGGGCTTATACTGAATTCAATATTGTATAACTGTATTAATTCAACTGTGAACCTAGAAACTTGCAGCAACTTGTGAAAGAGATGTACTCTTGCTCTGGAGTGTGTTAGTGAATATGTTACGGGGCTGTAGTGAAATGCTTCTTCTAATCATGTAGTTATTAATTTTTTTAATTAATGATAAAAAATAATAATTCTTCAAAGCATAAAAATTGTTCCTTAATAATTAGTAGATGTGAAAAATAATACCATTGAAATCTACGTGATGACTTTATATCCATGCTTAGATGCCAGGCAGTTGAGAAGGTAACCGACTGTTACTAGTAATAACCAGATAGAGATTAGAAACGCATGTGCAAACATCTTAATGTCAGTTGCATTAAAAATGAATTTTTCTGTAAAAAAAAAAAACTGGAAATTTTAAAACATTCTCTTTAAATTGTTAGCAGATTTATCAATTGGATTCTCATTTGTAGTTTATTATGTAATCTTGATTCTAATGGTGACTGAATAGGACATTTATTGTGAGTAGTGACTAAAGGTCTCTAAAGTTAGAACTTTAAAATTTATTTTAATGATTACTTTGTTAAAACAAATGTATACTCAAGGTTACTCAAAAGATAGGCATAAAAACTTTGAGACTGAGGCAGGAAGATTATTAGGAATTTGAGGCCAAGCTAGGTTAAATAATGAGTTCAAGGCCATCCCTGAATATACAGTGAATCAAATAAACCAAATAAACAGAAGCCCCAAACAAAACAAAATGGTGACTATAAGAAATCCATTTTATTTTAAGGCAAAGTTATTAAGTCTTGTCATCAACTTTTCTATAGTTTAACTATGTCAAATAACTGTTGCTGAGAAAAGATAAGTTTTGCATCATGAAGTATCACTTAGAATAGATTTTTAACCCTTCCCCTTAAATCTTAATACTGTAATAAACATCATTTAAAGTTCCCCTTCCCCATTTCTGAGATGATTCTGGTGATAGAACCCAGGGCCTTGTAAGTTCTAGATCAATGCTACCTTTGTTTATTTTGAAAGATTTTTGTTTTTATTAGTGTTAGTATGTATGTGTGCACATGCATAGTGCCTGTGCTCCACGTGTGTATGGATGTCTGAGGAGGCTAGAAGAAGGTGATGTATCCCTTGGAGTTGTAGTTACATACAGTCAGTTATGAGCCCTCCAGTGTTAAGTTATGGGGACAAAACTCAGGTCCTCTGGAAGAGCAGTAAGTGCTCTTAACTGTTGGGCCATCTCTGCAACCTTAATGTTAGTTTTTAACAGCATAGTACATGTATATGCTGTGTGCATATATACATTTATCCTTTTTTTCTTGAAACAAGATCTTATTTTTAACATTTTTTTTATAGCCCAGGCCCTCCTTGAACTCACTATGTACCTAAAGATGACTTTCAGATTCCACATTCTCCTGCCTCTTCCTCCCAAGCACTAAGATTACATTTATCTTAATAATAAATATTTTCCTAGATATTTCTTGAGCCAGAGCATGGTGGCACACTCCTTTAATCCCAGTACTGGGGAGGCAGGGACAAGTGGATCTCTGTGAGCTCAAGGCCAGCCTGGACTACCTGGTGAGTTCCAGGCCAGCTGGAGCTACAGGGAGACCCTGTCTCACCCTGACTCCAATGGTTTTGGTGTTTGAGACAGCATCTCATTAGTTCAGACTAGCTTTGAACTCCTAATTCTGCTGCTTCCACATCCATAGTGATGGAATTACAGACGTGCACCATCCCATCCATCCTTCAGATTGTTCCTTTAGGATATTTGTTTGAGCCACAGTTTCTATGATAATGGCTTATAAGTAGGTTTAAGATACTGAAATTGCAAGTAACCTTTTTTAATGATATTCACACCATTGCCTAGATCTTCAGCATTGCATGGAAAGCCTAAAGAGTTATAAAGGCTACTTTTTTTCATATACTTCAGATGCTTAAATTTGTAATCTTAAATTGCCTCTGTAATTTTAATACACTGAAGCTAAAATATGGCTATATTTAATATTCAGAAATTGAAATCTCTACATACAACTTTTTTATTTGTGTATTTATTTATGTAACTTAGATACTAGGTAGTAGTTGATGAAGTACACAGATTCAGATCCTTTGTACATGGACTGTATTTTATTTTTGCTTTATTTCCAAGTGATATCATACACATTTTGCACATTGCCTTGTGCAAGGTATACCCTGCGGGCCATGACAACTCTTCTAAATGTATATGGCAAAGAAGTCATGGAGTCAATATGAATCCATTGCCATAATTTTTGGCTTTTGTGCATGTACGTGTTGTCTTGGGGATTGAGTGCAGGATCTTGTGCTGCTGTGGCAGGCAGGCAAGCATCCTGACACTGAACTATAGTCCCAGCTTATTGTCATAATCTTTTTTTCAAAACTTGTTTCCTTTTCCCCTTTCCTGAGGAATGTTTTCAGATAAGAAAACCAGAACATTTGTCCTTGTGCTTCTCTATAACAGCAATCACTATAGAGCAGAGTTAGGAAAAAATGGTAGCCATGCTAGAGACAGTTCAAGGAATCTGTGCAGAAATGAGTTACCAGGACAGAGTGCTATCTTCAGAAAGCCTGCATGTAAGCTGAAGAATTCTCACCCATCTCTAACTAGTTAATTGTGCTGATACTTTTCTGTGCACTGATGTTTATGCTACACAACCTATTTCCTTCCAGGATTTTGTAATTCTGCTGTGTTAGGATAGGATGCTTATATGACCAGTTCATAGTAAGAAACTTGAGTATTGAGCCTTTTATAGTTTAGTTTTTTTTTAATTATTTTTATTTTATTTGTATGAGTGTATTGCCCCCATGTGTGTAAGTGCATCTGTGTCATGCAGTGCCTGCAGAGGTCAGAAGAAGGCATCATGTTCTCTTGAACAGGAATTATGGATGGTTATTAGCCACCATGTGGATGCTGGGAATTGATCCTGGGTTCTCTGCAAGAACAGTGCTCTTAACCACTGAGCCATCTCTCCAGCCCCAGCACTGAGACTTTTTTAATAGGCTTCTCCTGGCAATGTAATTTGCACACATTGCCTGGTGCACCAAGGTATACCCTGTGGGCCATGACTTCCTTTAGGTGCCACCTGTGTCTTTTTCTCTTATGGTTTGGTTATGCATGCTTACTGTTCTACATTCATAAATCTTAGCCATGAGTATAACTGTGTGCTGAGTATTATGAATTCTAGTGACTTTTTGAATGTGTGGCGGGTTCTTGGACTTGGGTTTTTTCATCATTAAAGGTTACTGAGGAATTTAAATATTATTAAATTTAATGTCTTATTGTAGGTTACCAGAGAAGAGAACTTTACCTCTGTATGCATTTCCTAAGAAAATTATTTTGTGATTAGATAAAAGCTCCCAAATACTTTTGACATTTTTGGCCTTTGCAAAAAGCCCCATTAAAAAAAAAAAGTGGTGCTGGAGAGATGGCTCCACGGTTAAGAACACTGTTCTTGCAGAAGACCCGGGTTCGATTTTCAGCACCCATGTGGCAGCTAACAACTCTCCGTAACTCCAGTTCCAGGTGTTTCGACAGCCTCTTCTGTGTTCCTCAGGCATTGCGCGATGCGGATGTACTTACGTACATACAGGCAATACATGCCTACACATAAAATAAACATAATAAATAAAATATTAAAAGAAAAACAGAAAAGTTGTCAGAAAAAAGTGATGGGAAGATATGGGAAGAGTTGGAGGGGAGGGAGTGGGCATGTATTTGATTAAAACATCTTATATGTATGTATGAAATTCTCAATAAATTTCTTTTTAACTAAAGGAGATGAAGAAATTCTGGCATCATTAGTTCAGCTGTGTGTAAAACCAAAGCTGTTTCTGGGCTTTTCAACATGACTAATCAATAAACAACTTTTTGATTCAACTAAAAAAGAAAATTATTTTGGGATGACATTGTGCAATTTACATGTGTTAGATGGGAATACAGATAGAAATAAGGCATAGTTAGCCCCTGTAAATAGACAGTTGAATTATGTGTTGAGTTTGCATCAGTTGGTCAAGGAGAACTCCATGCGAATCCATGTGAGTCATTATGCTTGGTGGCAAGTACCATTACCCACTGACCCATTTCCCCAGCCCCTCATTAAATTTTTATTATCTTTATTAATCTGAGAAGAGATTAGGGATAAGCTAGTTTTAATTTCCGTTTCTCAGAGCTGGAGAAATGGCTGTGTGGGTAAGGTGCTATTTGTGTGAGCTTGAGGACCTGTTTGGATCCTCACAAAGAGGGGCACAGAAGCACATGCCAGAGATTTGCTGGTCAGCCATTCTGGCCAATCAGTGCACATGCCCACTTCAGTGAAAGACCCTGTTTCAAAAAATAAGATGAAGGGGCTGAAGAGATGGATCAGCAGTTAGAGCATGTACTGCTGTTCCAGAGAACCTGAATTCAGTTCCCAGAACCCACAGTAAATGAGTCACAGCCTGCTGTAACTCCAGGGGATCTAACACCTTCTGGGCCTCCTCCCATGGAGAGCGATAGAAGACACGTGACATTGACCTCTGGCCTCTACACATTTAGGTGAAAAGTTCCAGGTACAAATGCGTCCCACACAAATAATGATAATTCACGTTTTCATTTGTTTGCTTGCTTTTCAGTTTTGTTTTTTGGTCTTTTTGAGACAGGGTCTCCCTGTAGCCCCAGCTGGCCTGGAACTCACTATGTAGGCCAGGCTGGCCTGGAACTCAACATAGATCTTCCTGCCTCTGCTCCCAAGTGCTGGGATTAAAGGTGTGCACCACCACACCCAGTGATAATTTCCTTTTTTCTCTGTACATAAAGATACTTGTATGTTTGAGGCATTTGGTTTTATATAAAGCTAGTTCATTGTATAATTTATTTATTGTCCCGCTGGTTGCTTTGCATTTTCTAATGATGTTTGAGTTACACAGACCAACCCTTTTTAAAAAAGTATTGCAAACATCTTTTTGAAAAAGTTAACATTTTCCATATTGGCATATGGATCTTACATCTTTACAAATAGCCAGGTGTGGTGGCGCAGGCCTTTAATCCTAGTACTTGGGAGGCAGAGGCAGGCAGATCTCTGTGAGTTTAAGGCCAGCCTGGTCTACATAGTGAGTTCTAGGCCAGTTGGGGCTACAGAGAGAGACCCTGTCTCAAAAAGGCCAAAAAATAAAAATTAAAAAAATTAGTCCAAGAGCCTGTTCCTTTATATCTTTTATTTTACTTGTTGACTTAGCAATGCCTAGCATGTTGTCAGATCTGACTCTTTAGTCCACCTTCTCCCCTGAAGTTTTATGGGCAACCTTTATTTTACATTTATTTTTCATACATATTTGAGCTCAGTTTTCGAGCCCTGTTGTGTTGCTTTCATGCATTCATATGATTGATCCTTTGTCAAAAATCTTTCTTTTTTTAACTTTTTTTAAAGTTTTTTTTTTTTTTTTATGTGTATGCGTGTATTGCCTGCATGTAGGTAAGTGCACCCGTGTCATGCAGTGCCCTTGGAGGTCAGAAGAGGCTTTTGGATCCCCTGGGACTGGAGCTACGGACAGTTGTTAGTCGCCATGTGGGTGCTGGGATTCAAACCCGGGTCTTCTGCAAGAACAACCAGTGTTCTTAACCGCTGAGCCGTCTCTCCAGCCCCTTCATCAAAAATCTTTAGTACTATAGTTTTGATCACCTTTTAATACTATTAATGGTAATAACTCACTTTTTCCTCCCTTTTTTTTCTAATTTCCTTTTTGTTTTTCTTTACTAAGTTTCCTGAGTATTCTCAATGCAGTTTTCCACAGATATAAATAACTTGACTAGTTTTTTAAAACTCTAGATAGTTTCAATGAACTAGCATATTTTTAGGTTTGTTTACAGTAGAATTGTCATCTGCATAACGGATGAGCCTGGATATTTCCTTTGTTCAAATTAACTTTTCTATCATATTTTAATTGTTTTTTCAAAGTCTACTCAATTGTAGGTAAGTTGCGGCTTATTTTTTTATTGCTAGATTAATATAAATGAGGTGGTTTTGTGTATGTGTGTGTGTGTTATTTTATTGCTTTGCCCCTCCTGTCGAGTTTTTGATTCTTCCCCAGCAGTGATTTGAATGTTATTTTTGTTGAGATTTAATTTTCACATTATAAAATTGATCTTTTAAAAGTGTGCAGTTAGGGCTGGAGAGATGGCTCAGCAGTGAAGAGCACTGACTGCTCTTGCACCCACATGATGGCTACGAACCGTCCTTGACTCCAATTCCAGGGGAATCTGAAGCCTCTTCTGACCTCCACAGCATTGCACAACACGGGTGCGCTCACATACATGCAGGCAATACACTCATACACATAAAATTAAAATAATAAAATATTTTTTAAAAATGTGCAGTTCACTTGATTTTAGTGTATTCACAAGCTAGTGCAATCACTTTTGTAATTCTTCAGTAGGATAAATTTTGTACTGTTTAGTAGTCAATGCTCTTCCCCCTCCCCAGTCCTGAAAATCACAGCTCTGCTTCTGACTTTATTGATTTGCCGATTCTGTGCACTTCATATAAATAGAATCATATATTACATGGCCTTTATGTATGTAACTTCTTAATGTTCTTTCAATTTTTAAAAATTATTTTTATTTTGTATGTATAAGCAGCCCCTGCTCTTACATACTGAGCCATCTTTCCAGCCCCCACTTAATGTTCTTATGGTTCATGTTGTAGCAGGGGGTTGATGATCTAATATATAGTCATATCATATTTCATTTACCATTATAGACATTTGGGTTGTTTCTGCTTTTTAGTAATTTTGTAAATGTACATGACTCATGTACAAGTGTTTATATTGATATATATCTTTGCTTCTGCTTGGCAGTGTACATAGTATTGGAATTTCCAGGACATATGGGAACTCTGTTTATTAATTTGAGAAACTGCTAAACTCTTCTCCAAGAAAACTATGCGATTTCATGTTTCTGCAGGAGTGAGTTTCAGTTTCTTCATTTCCTTGCTGATAGTTTTTATCATCATGGTTCTGACTAATCATAAACATTCTAATGAGGATGAAGTGGTATGTCATTGTGGTTTAGATGTCCCTAATGATACTGTCTTTTCATGTGCTTGTTAGCTTTTGTATGTTGTCTTTGAAGAAATGTCTTAGTTTTTAATTCAGTTCTTACTGAGTTATAAGCATTTCTTTTATATTCACTACACTAGACCTTTATTGAATATGTGATTTATAGTCATTGTCGTGGAATCTGTGCGTTGCCTTTTCACTGATAGTTCCCTGTAAAATACAAACACGTAAGCTCTTACTCCCAATTTCAGCATTTAAATATATTTTTCTTTGATTATTTGTGCTTTGGGTGTCAAGATCATTGCTCAATTGAAGGTCATAAAGGCTTAACATTTGTTCACTTCTTGTTATTTTATAATTATCTCACATTTAGTTTTTTTTTTAAACTATTTTTATTTTATTTATATGAGTGGTATGCCTGGATGTTTGTAAATGAACCCATGAAATGCAGTACCCACAGAGGCCAGAAGAGGGCGGCAGATCCTCTAGCTGCCATGTGAGTGATGGAATTCAAACCTGGGTCTTCTGCAAGAGCAGCCAGTGACCTCTAAGCCATCTTTCCAGCCCCATAATTTTCTTTTTATTAGTTGATTGTTGAATTATTTTTCACCAAGGAAACATGAATGAAAAGCCGTAAAGCTGTCTTTTTCTCTCTTTTATAAATTGTGAATTTCAAGTGTCCCCATGCATTCTCTAGTTCCTGTAGGGTCTCCCCTCCCCCAGTAATGTCTCTTCATTATTTTTTGCTTGACATATCACAGGATCACATAATTGGTCAGAAAGTATTTCTGTTGGCCTTTTCAGCTCAAAACTCTTGCTCTTAGATAAGGAGTTTATGGTGAATTAGTTCTTGAAAATCACAAATCCTTTCTTTTCAAGTATTGCTTCTCTAAATATCTTTTTTTTTTTTCCTCCTGGAGATTTTCATTTTATCTTTTGTGTCTCTTAATCATATTTTCTAAGGTTTATTTCTAGGTCATCTCCTCAGCTGCGTCTTATGTTTTACTATGTTTTGGTTCTGCTTTTTGAACTGTTTAACTCACCTGTTGAAGGTTTTTCCTTTTAATTTTAATCCTTATTAATTTTAACACAGAGTCTAGTTTGCTCTGTTTAAAACCCACGTATTTTATTAGGAATGTTTCATCACTTCTTTTGTAGTCTTCATTTTATTAATGATTATATTTTACAGTCCTCTTTATGCTGTTTTCTAGAGTACTTTGTGAATACTGTGAATTTTCAAGTGTATTATACATTTTAGTTTTGTTAGTTTTTTATTTCTATATCAGGGTCTAAAGCACAGGCTAGCCTTGAACTCATATTCCTTCTTCTGCCCTGAGTACTGGAAATTATTGGTGTGTGCCACCACTTCAGGCTTGAGATCTTATGCGGACTTGTTTTCTAAGGAACATCTCTATGTACTCTCAGCTTATAGAAGTATTCATCACAATTGTTTTGGGGCTTCTTTCTAGATATCCAGCATAAGTCAAATTTGATGTTAAATTTTCATTGCATTCCTGTAGATGTAGTCTCATGGAAATGTTTTTATACCAGTGCATGAAACATGGCATGGGGTTGATGTTTCTTGCTTATTTAATCTTTGGCATGTAATATTTATTCATATTTAAAACATGCAGTATAACTCGATATATGCATGTAGTATATAATATTCAAATCAGGGTAATTAACATTCCTATATCCTTCAATCTACTCCTCTTGCCCTCTTCTCTGCAAGAAAGTTCCCTTTTCATTCTGTAGGCCGATGGGTAGGAATTTTCTTGCTTTGTACTCACTGGTGGTACATCTTTTCCACCAGAAGAATTGTTCCTTTACATTCTTAACTATATTATTAAATTTTGTGTGGTAGATTTTATCCTCCAGTACTATATACTCATAACATTGGTGGGGCATTGAGTAAGCTGTATAGATCGTTTTCCAGAAACAGTTTTGTCCACACTACTTGTTTCTATTTCAAGAGGATGTTGATTTGATATTGATTAATTGTGTAATCATCTAGTTTGATGATTTTTGTCAGTATTTGCAAGAATCTTTTTTTTTTTCCTTAAGATTTCCAGAAGTAGAATTCTGTTATCTAAAAATAATGATATTTTGGGGGCTGGAGAGATGGCTCAGCTGTTAAGAACACTGGTTATTCTTGCAGAGGACCCAGGGGATCCGACAGCCTCTTCTGACCTCCATGGGCATTGCATGACACGGGTGCACTTACCTACATGCAGGCAATACACACATACACATAAAATAAAAACAATAAATAAAAAATTTTTTAAATGATACTTTTAATTCCATAAATTAGCCTTATTTTTTTTTCTCATTTCTTATTGTTACTTGTTCTGGTCAATTCCTCCATTGGATAGTCTTATATTACTGCTCACTTTCATTTGAACTGGGTACTTCAAGAAGCACTTTCCAAGTACCCTAAAGGATTTAATTCATTCATACAATTCTTAATTTCTCAGCCTGCATATTTGCTTAAGTTATATTGCAGTTATATGTGACCTTACCAAAATGTCATTCTTTTGATAAATGACAAAAATAATACAAAATTATAGAAGTGGATATTGTTAATTTAAGGTATTTTAAGTACATATTCCTTTCTTGTAGACTGTCTTTTGTGCTGAGGGCTCTTTTTTATGTTAGTTTCTGTGTTTGATTCACTGTTGTGTTGACTGAATCTAGCTTATGCCAGGATGTTCTAATAACCACTGATAGCCCTTGTCCTACATAAGGAAAAATAGAATTTTTAGGCTAATATTCATTTGTTAGATGAAATTTCTAATGAAGCAAAACTTCTATTATATTTGACATATGCCATTGTTAATAGAAAGCCTTCAGCTTTGTTGTATCGAGTGAATTCTGAAATTCCATTAGGAAAATATTCTTGTGGTTAATAATGTGCAGTGGAAAAAATGTTTTAAACTAAGAATTCTTTTTGAGATTAAAAATTAATAGTTTTCTCAGGCCTGGAGATCATATGTCTTAGTAGTTAAGAGCACTGGCTATTTTGTAGCCTGGGTTCAGTTCCTAGCAACTACATGATGGCTGACAACCATCTGTAACTCCAATTCTATGGAGTTGGATGACCTCTTCTGGTCTCTACTGGCATTGCACGTATATATTGCATGCACATGGGACTCCTATACCCATACACATAAAATAAAAATAATAAAATAAGGTTTTCTTTGAGACAGGGTTTTGCTCTTGCTGTATAGCCCTGACTAACCTGAAATTTACTTTGTAGACTAGGATGATCTCAAATTTGGCATGAGTCTCCTGCCTCTTCCGCCTGTGTGTTGTGATTACAGGTGTGCACTTATCTAAGGGTTCTTAACTTTAAATCGCCTTCCCTTGATTTGAACAGAGTCTGTTCATTGTAATTCAGCACCCTTATTTTTACTACTTGTTTATATAGTATGCTCCATTCCTTCATGCTGATAAATACATATATATGTGATATGTAGCTGGTTTTTTTTTTTTTTGCTAGATTTTGTATTTCAGTTTCAGTTAATTTTATTACTAGCTTTGTAAGAGAAAGTATAATTTCTACCTACCATATACAAATTTTTTCTTAACTGACATCAGATTATTTGTGGCTATCTATTTCTATGTATTTAGCCTTAAAGAAATTGGATCTTTCATCTTTCCTATATACCTACTATTGGGGGGGGGCAGAATTTTTCCCATCATATT
Source organism: Nannospalax galili (assembly GCF_000622305.1). NCBI lineage: Eukaryota > Metazoa > Chordata > Mammalia > Rodentia > Spalacidae > Nannospalax > Nannospalax galili. Next base: position 7,567,224 of record NW_008360317.1, on the reverse strand, counting down.
AGCTGTATCCTCCCCTCCCTTCATAGCCTAAGTAATCACACTTAAGCTACTAAAAACTTTCACAAGTTCTCTTTATATTCCTTCATATGGGACTTACAAATCAGAGTACAGGCCTTAGAGTCTAAATCATTTTCTATTCGTCTGTGCTTAATCCTTAAAATAATCTCTTGGTCTTTAAATTATTTTCCTTTCCTGTGAAATGAATATGATATACTTATCTAACAGAGTGGTTATGAGGATGACATAGTCTGCATATGAATATTTATATTAGTGCCTAAATCAGGGAAAGGAGCAAGAATTATAGTATAGGTATTGCTCTTAAAGATAGGTGGTAATCTAATTTATTCATCACTGATGACTACCATCAGTTTTATCTTAGGAAGACTTGGAAACTAGCTTTAGGGGAAACTGTAAATACATTTCATACTAGGTAAGTATATATAATATTTATGTGAAATAGTGTAATAAGCCTATGTAGATTAGCATGCAGCTAACTGCATAAATACAGAGGTGGATAAAAATAAACCTGGAGCAGTTAATAAAACAAAATTAAAATTGGGCTGATGTCTTAGCATAGTAACTTGACTTCATAACTTCTTTTAAAGAAAAGGTTATAGATTTTTTTAAAGTTTCCCTTAGATATGGAAGGCATATTTGAGAATATCTGGCCTGTTTCAGTGTCAGTGAGTTAGAGACTGGGGTGTGGCAGTAGGCAGATACCAGACTGGAAAGTTGAAGTCTTGGATTTTAGTCCTGGTTCTGCTGCCAACTTTGTACATGTGTCTTTTGGCTGTCAAATAACATAAAAACTCTAATTTGTACTGTGGTCTTAATAATTTGACCCATTTATCTACTCGTAGGTGCTAAAAAAAATTATGACAAAATAATTATGTTGAGGCTAGAATCACAGTGTGTAAACCAGAGAACAGATATAATTTTTCAGTTTTCAGTTTATTTTTGTTAATCGTGTGTTTCTGAAAACATCATCTTTGTCTTATGAAGTACTACAAATGAGAACTAAAGTCCTAGGTTTTGTTTTTGTTTTTGTTTTTTCTTGAGGGTTTTCAGACATTCCCCAAATAGAAAACAGTACCTAGTTAAGCTTGTTCATTTTCAGGAAGTGTAATTATATTTCTAGATAACCTGTTCAGTCTCTGGTCAAAACTAGCCACCTCCATTAACCTTTGATGTAACTTTGCGTGACTTTAATTAATTTAAATTTCATCTGCATTTACGCATGTGGTTTTTAGTATAATTTATGAGTGTTTTGTAAATCATTTATGTGTTTTATGGTTTTCTCAGCTAGCTTTGCGTGTTCTGAAGTGTAAAGACATGTTTGCTCCCCTCTTTACAGTCCATTCACAGTAGAGGTGATTCAGTTGTGGTTGAGTGAAACTTAAACTTAGATGTGTTCCTGCAGCAGTTTTCAGTTGTCTTAGCATTATGTCCAGAGTTTGACACAAGAAAGCATTAACAGTACACTAAGCAAATTTAAGGATTTGGTGCATAAGCTACCAAATGCTGTAATAGTTTGTGTCATTTGGGGAATAGTTAAGAGTTTTAAAAATTCTGAAAATAAAGGAAACAGTTATCAAGGTAGAAAGAGTCTGTTTTGGTATTTTGATAAATTTGCTAGACCTCTGGTGAGTCTTACTATAAAAGATGGTAGTTTAAACTTTGATATGGAGGAGACTATTGCTAATTTATTTAGAAATGACTGTGTTCGATGAAAACTCTTTCCCATTTTCTTTAATCATAGCTTTCCGTAAAACAAAAGAAGTTTTTTCTTTGCACTTGAAATTGTTAATTTCTTCCATCTGAGTGTTTGCATTTTATTTTTCCAGGTTTTTTCCCCCCTCTAAGTCTAATTTACTATTCCACTAAGATCCCCCCCTTTTTTTTTTCAATCCTCCCCAGGAATGTCATTGTCTGCTGGATCTTCCCCTCTCCATTCCCCCAAAATCACTCCACATACATCTCCTGCTCCTAGAAGAAGAAGCCACACTCCAAATTCAGCAAGTTACATGGTGCCTTCTAGTGCCTCTACACCTGTTAATAATCCTGTTTCTCAGACGCCATCTTCTGGTCAGGTGATCCAGAAGGAAACTGTTGGGGGAACGACTTACTTCTATACAGATACAACTCCTGCACCTTTGACTGGAATGGTATGGTTCCATTAAAGAGGGAATTAAAGTACTGTTAGGAGAGCTTCCTCTTGAGAAGGTTTACCCCATATTGGAGGCTTTTATTGTAGTAGGAAAAGCATTTTATTTTTTAACTTCTTTTCATCTTATTATCTTCAAATCTTCTTATTTTGCCCTACTAATCTTTCCTGTCATAGACAAATCTGGTTTCATTCAGAAATGCTTTACTTTAGTACTTTAGGGTTTCTTTTGAATGGAAGGTTACCTAGTACTTGAGCTACCTAGAGTTGATGTTCTTTGACTGGTTTTTAGTTACTGGATAGGTAGATTTATCTCTAGGACAAAGATGAAAAAAGTAGATTGTATCTTATCAGTAGTTATTGAAAGCAAATCGATAAAGTGGCAATGAAAGGTGAGCTCTCTGGATAGTGGATGACACATCCTGTAAAAGCTTGTAATGTATGGCCCATTGTGAAGAGGGCAAAAGATCAGAGCAGAGGGAGCTGTGATTGTGAGCAGCCAAAGGACTGGTGTTGGAGAGAGCAGAATCATGAAGCAAACTAGAAAAGGTAGACTGAGGAAGAAGATGAATGTGAAGACCAAGAGAGAAAGAAAGATTTCTCAGGGTGAACTACCAATGTCAGGAGAGAGGGAGAAAGGACACTGGGTCAAAGAGGAAGGGGAAGAGGCAGGAAGAGGAGTGATGGGGCCTGGAATGTCCTGTTATGCAGTGCATACCTTCTCAGCCCCTGTTTGTCTACAGTCAAACATGTGTTTTTAAACTCTAAAGAAATAAGTAAAGAGCTCATGTTTTCACAGAAGATAATTTGAGTAAAAAGAAAGCAAATTTCTTTACTGTTGCTTTTTTCTTCTTCTTAACTGATGTTTAAGGAGCTTAGTTTGGCCATGTTGTTTTTAATATTTTATGTGTATGAGTGTATTGCCTGCATGTATAAATGCATCTGTGTCTTGAAATGCCCCATGGACAGTTGTTAGCCACCACGTGGGTGCTGGGATTCAAACCCAGGCTCTCTGCAAAAGCAGCCATTGCTCCAGCCTCAGTTTTACCATGTTTTTGATACTCTCAAATCTTTGTACTTCTGAGATGGTTTCCCTATGTATAACATGAAGAGAGTAGTATCCCCTGCCTTCTAAGAAGTCAATATAAAAACTTGTTTAAGGGTGGGTTTTTTTTTCTGGTCTTTTTGAGACAGGGTCTCCCTGTAACCCGAACTGGCCTGGAACTCACTATGTAGACCAGACTGGCCTCAAACTCACAGAGATCCATCTGCATTTCCTCCTGAGTGCTGGGATTCAAAATGTGTGCCAGTACTCCCAGCTTTATTTTTATTTTATGTATTTGAATATATTGCCTGCATGTATGTAAGTGTACCTGTATGATGCAATGCCCATGAGGTCAGAAGAGGACATTGGTTCCCTGGAACTGGAGTTTCAAACGGTTGTTAGCTGCCATATGGGTGCTAGGAATTGAACTTCGGTTCTTTGTAAGTGCAGCCAGTACTCTTAACCACTGAGCCATCTCTCCAGTCCCTCAATTTAAAAATTTGTAAATCCCACTAAATACTTAAAAATAACTGCAGTGTGAGGTTTTTTTGTTTTGTTTTGTTTTACATGGGGGTTGGGGGGATACCATAAACCGTAAAGAACATAGTCAAATAATTGAGGTAGAGAATTGTTTCTTTCAGTGGAGTCTCTCAGTTGTTTTCTTTTTTTTTTTTTTTTTTTGGTATTTACATTTTTAGTGTTTTATTGTTTTACATTTGTACAAAGAAGAAAATTAACTTAATCTGTGTAGAGGTTTGTAGTCACAAATCTGTCTTTGCTGTTTTTATGGAGATTAAATATGACACTTTATAGTATTTTTACTCTTCCAACCACTGAGAGAGTTAAACCAAACTAGCTGACAGAAGGAAAACAAGGCAGGGAAAGGGCAGTATCATTCTCTGCAGGTCCAGATTATTGAAAGCCTTATAGGGATCCACGCAGATGGGTTAACAGTTAAATTTGCTTCTAAAAGAAGGAAAAAAAACTAACCCTATTTTGCTTGGGAAAAGTGATAAAGTGAAAGAAACCGGAACAGGTTTAGTTGCTTGGCTATAGTTTGCTTGGAAGATGGATGTTTGGCATATCCTCTGTCCCTGAAACCTAGAATAAGCTTATTCTAGGTTTAACAGGTGTGTAGATAACATTGAACTTAGATTGGCCACAAAGGTACAAAGCAGTGGTTAAATTTTGAGCCCCCTTAGCAGTGTTAGTTCATTGTCTCACTTTTCTGTACATGCTTGTTAGAATACCAGTGAGCTGTTTGTATATGGAGCAGTCATTTACTTTCTTACTAGAGGTAAAATATTATCTCTGAAAAAATGTGTTTCTCATTAGATTTTTTAAATTATTTAAATATGGTTCATGAAATGAATTCAAGTAGGGTGTACTCTCAGAACAGTGTTCTTAAAGTATTTAATTCACTATCATTTAAAGTTTTAAAATGTATCAAAATTTATCATCATATAAAAATTAAACTGTTATAAAACAATAGAGCTTAACAATTAAGAACAATTTATGACCCCCTCCCCGCTTCTTACCTTTGTAGGTATTTCCAAACTATCATATTTATCCTCCAACTGCACCTCATGTTGCTTATATGCAACCAAAAGCAAATGCACCTTCCTTCTTCATGGCCGATGAACTCCGACAGGTATGCTTTCTGAATTTGTGAGACAATGGTGATGCACAGGAGAAAGAGGAGTGCTTCCAGATCACTCTGCTTATTCATATGGCATTCTAAGACAGACAATTTAGAGTGAAGATTTAGTTTTTTTTTAAGGAGATTTCAAATAGTCATGTATTAGAGTATAAATTATGGAATTATTATTTAGATGAGCTACCTTTCTGTACTTCATATTCCTTATATTGAAAGGATTCTTTTAAATTCTTTTACATTTATTTATTCATTCATGTGTACATGTTGCTCTCCTTTGTCAGGAAGTGCATATGGAAGTCAGAGGACAACTTTTGGGAGTCAGCCCTATTATATAGGTTTTATAAAATAATTTTTAAGTTTTTAAAATTTATTTTTATTTTAGGTATGTGTTTTGCCTGCATGTGTGTAAGAGCACCACATGCATGCAGTGCCTGAAGAGGCCAGAACAAGGTTTGCAGATCCCCCAGATCTGGAGTTACAATAGATGTTAACCACCATTTGGGTTCTGGGAAACCGAACCAGTGTTCTTTGCAAGAGCAGTCAGAGTTCTTAAGCACTAAACCATCTCTTTAGTCCCTTAGTTTCTTGTTTTATTTGTTGATAAACAACTAGATGTTCTCTAATATATATACACACACACGCACACGCATGACAGATAATCAAATTCTTTTGTTTTGCTGAAGTGAGTTCTATTAATAAAATTGTATGTATGAGTGTATGCACACTCTGTGTACATATGCACTTTGTTTTTTCAGTGCTAAAGATACACTCCAGGATCTTGTGCGTGCTAGACAAACACCACCAGTGAGCTAGATTCCCAGTTTTTATATAGTGATTTTAGAATACATTTATTGATAACTTAGTAGTAGAGCTTGTATTTTCATTTATGGAATAAGCCTTACACTTGGAATTATAGCCCATTTGCTTAAACTCAACCTTAGTTACAGAAGGTAAGTCTCTCTAGGAATGGAATTTAGATATTTTAGCATCTTTAGAAATGTTATTTCATGATATGTGTATTAAAATATATGCATATCTGCATACTAGAAAAGTAATTCTTAATTATAATGGGAAATCTACATTTCTGATGCTACATTCCTGTTTCAAAAGCTACTGTTATTAGTATACTTGTTTTCTTTTCTTAGGAGCTGATCAACAGACATTTAATAACAATGGCTCAAATTGATCAAGCAGATATGCCAGGTAAATGCATGTTGATTCTTGATTCCTCCTCCCTTTTATATTTGGAGACGGCCTCAATCTAGCCCTGGCTAGCCTGAAACTCTGGTCTCCCCAGGGCTAGGATTACAGGAATGAGCTACCACATTGAGCTTCTTCCTTTCTTTAAAGGTTGTTGCAGTTCTCGTGTAGTAGTACATGAGAGTACTGTACTGTACTCGTGAGTAGTACAGTAGTACAAATTATCTAGTTTATTTCATCCTATATGTGACAGTATTCTAGTTCATAAAAAGGTAGATAATTTTAAAAGTCATAGGGATTTTGTTTGCTATAGACTAGAATATTATTGTCAGAAACTTGGTGATGTATAGGTATGCTGTGCAGATCAGAGTACAATGTGGATTTGGTTCTCTTCTTCTACCAAGTTCTGGGGATTGAACTTGGTTTGACAGGCTTACCTGGCAAACACTTTACCCAATGAGCCATCTTGCCAGCCCAAAACGTATTTTGTTGTTTTTTGTTTTGATTTTTTGTTTGTTTGTATCTAAGAGGATAAAACGGGACCCTATCTTAAGTCATACACACACAAAAAGATTAAGAACTTACAAGTGGTGCTGGAGACATGGCTCAGTGGTTAGGAGCACTGACTGCTCTTGCAGAGGACCAGACTTCGATTCCCAGCACCCACATGGTGGCTACAAACCATCCTTAACTCCAGTTCCAGGGGAATCCAAAGCCCTCTTCTGACCTCTGTGGCATTGCACGACAAGGGTTCACTCACATACATGCAGACAATACACTCATACACATAAAATTTAAAAAATAATAATAAATAAAAAATTTTAAAAAAGAACTTAAAAGTTTAATAACTTTAAAACTCCTACTATATATACACACAAATAAATAGATTAAATATTTTAATAGGGAAAGATTTATTGTACATAGCAAAGGTTTGTTTGGTTTTTTTGTAAAGAAAATGCAGGGGCTGAGGATTTAGCTCAGTAGTGGAGCACTTGCCTGGGTTCAGTCTACCACTGGGGTCGGGGTGAGGTCACACAAATGAAATACTAATAAATTATACTAAATTGTAATTTTAAAATGACCCACAGACACCTGTTGTTAAATAGGAACAAAAATCTGGAAGAAAATATTTGCAATCTACACAATTGACATAAAGAAAAGTCCTCTTAAAACAGCTCAGTGGTAAATATGTCAGAAGTTAACAGTAAACATTTTTATGGATGATTCACCAATAAATGTCAAGAGAAGTCAATGATTAAAGAAATACATGTAGGAAATTATTTGACTGTTTCTATGTATATTATATACATATATATATATACACATATATTATGTTTGAGAGTTTGTCTGGATGCATGTAAGTAAAGGCAAAGAAAAGAAAGGCATAGATGCCCACAGAGGCCAGAAGAGGGCATTGAATCCCCTGGAACTGAAGTTACAGACAGTTGTTAGCTACCATGTAGGTGTTGGGAACCAAAACCAGGTCCTCTGTAAGAGCAGCCAATTCTCTTAACTACTGAACCATCTCTCCAGCCCTGAGCTTGCCAATTTAGAAGTTAGGCTATAGATCTGTATGTTCTCAGATACATTGTTGGTGACAGTGTAAATACATGAACCTGTAACCATTTTTGTTGCCTTTTTTTGTAACATTTTTAAAAATATGTACATATCTTCTTACCTAGAATTCTAGGTAGAGACAAACTTAAGCATTTTCAACTAGAAGATATACAAGATATTCATAAAACACTACATGCAGTAACAGAAACCTGGAGCAATCCTAGTGCCCATCTGAAGGACTGTGGGAATCTTACATAGCAGTTTAAATGAGGAAAGCGTACCGGTGGGCAATAATACAAAATAATTAGTAATGTAAAAGTAAAGAGTGAATTGGGGGGCTGGAGAGATAGCTCAGTGGTTAAGAACACTGAATGTTCTTGCAGAAGACCCACGTTTGAATCCCAGCACCCACACGACAGCTAATAATTGTCCGTAACTTGAGTTTCAGGGGATCTGACAGCCTCTTCTGTCCTCTGCAGGCATTGCACGACATGGGTGCACTTACCTACATACAGGCAATACACGCATACACATAAAAAATATAAAAATAATAAAATATTTTTTAAGAAGAGTGAATTGGAAAAAATACAGCATGTACCTTTTAATGAAGTTAAACGACTAAAATTTATATATTTTGTATGTGCGTATGCATATATATATACACACACCTATAATACATTCTTGAGCTAGTTAGCTTAGTAGGTAAACAAATGAATAAAGGTATAAAAATGTAGAGAAGGCAAAGAAAAGAAAGGCAGAGATTGATAGAGAGCACCACATAGGGTCTATGTGAGTTAAAGTGAAGGTCTGAGCTTTTGTTTTAAAAGTTTGCAAGTGTCTGTTACTTTTGTGTGCGTGTGTGTATGAAAAAAGGTCTTTATTAAATAATTATATTTATTGATTAAATGAGGGTGTGAAATGTTGTATGATTATGTTGTGAAATTCTGAGTACCACAGTCTAAATTACCATCTTCATCAGACCAGCTATGACTGCTCACAAGCTGCTCTAAAGTCAGGCCAATTGCCCTTCCTTTCCTTATAGAAAGAGTGAGTGGGGAAGGTCATTGGACCACCCCTGAGATTCCAGCGACTCCCTCTCACATGCCATTCTGCCCCAGCTGTGTGTGGTCTCAGGAGGCACTAGAGTATATAGTCTGGGAGGGTAACTGGTAAGGGGGCACGGAGAACTCCATCTACACAGCTCTGGGGAAGTCTTTATCCAGGTTGGGTGAGACTTTCCAGTAGTGTGGCTGTTTGGGGGTAACCCACAGTCCCGTCCTCTGGGTAACTCTTTACCCATACTCTGTAGGTAAGCTCAATGTGCTTATTGGTTCATCACCTGGACATAGTTGCGATGATTCTTCGGCCTGTTTGGCGGTACCCTGAAAACAGTCTATTTTAGTTACTCTATTGCTGTGATGTGGGGGAAAGGGTTAATTTGTCTTAAAGCTCACAGTTCACCATCAAGGGAAGCCTAGGCAGGAACTTAGAGCAGGAACCTGGAGGCAGGAACTGAAGCACAAGCCACAGTGGAACCTGCCCCCTGACTTTCTCCTCTGACCTGTGCTCAGCCTTTCTTATACAACCTAGGATCACCTGCCCAGGAATGGCATTGCCCATAATATGCTGTCCCTTCCTACATAACCAGCAATTAAGAAACTACCTCACAGACATGGCCACAGGTCAATCTGATGGAGGAAATGCCTCCATTGAGAAGTTGACATCTGACATTCTCCAGCACACAGTCTATACATAGGCATGCTCCAATGATTTGAATAAAATAAAGGTCATGATTAATCTTGTCCTGTATATCTATAGTCAAACATGTTTTGTTTTTTGGGTTTTTTTTTTTTTTGGTCTTTTTGAATTTTATTAAAAGATTCTTCCTGTCAGTTTTTAAATGCTCCTTTTTGTTTCTTGGGTTCACTATTTTATTAACCTTAAAGTCTCATGCTGGCTCATCTAGTAATCTTTTTTTTCTTTTTCTTTTCTAGTCCACATTAAATACTTTCATCAAATTAGTGCCTTGTAACCATCTCTGAAGTCTCTTTCCATAGTTTGTAAGGTCTCAGCCAGGAATGCTTTACTTCTTGGCAAACTTTTGGCAATGTCCAAAACCTGCTTGTTCTACTGGCATCTAGAGGCCAGAGGCCAGGGATGCTCCTAACCCTCCTACAGCATACAGGATACAGCATACAGGAAAAAGAGAGAGCCTAAGATGCTAATAATGCTATGTTGAGAGACCTGCTGTAGAGTTATTAGAATGAATTTTACACACTAAAGATCTCTTATCCAGCCTATTGTTGATAAACGATTTTTGAGGGGGAAGAAACTACAATCTGCCCCTCCCATTCCCCCCCACTTCCAACTTTCTCCATATCATTTTAAATATGACTTTGTGGAATTGGGCTCCAGACTAAAAGTTGAAGTCAGCCATCAGATGGAATTTTCCATTTGATGTTTCTTTGAGTTTTTATCTCCAGGGTACATTCCTTATGATATTATAATGCATAGAAGTGCTCTGAGCACGCCTTAATACTTTATTAGTTATGTGTAGTTGTTAAATTGGCCTGAAGACAAAGAAGACTAAAACAGTAGTTAATAATTCTGTTTATAAGAGTCAGCATCCTCTTACTATATCTAAAAGCTAAATAAAATAGACACAGAAGGAACATACCTTAGCCCAATAAAGCACATATAAAATAAGCCAGCAAGTAACGTAGTACAAAATGGGAAAAAACTGAAAGCGTTTTCTCTAACATCTGGAACGAGATCAGGATGCTTTCTTTTATCCACTGTCTTTCAACTCTGTGCTGCAAGCCCTAGCCAGAGCAGTCAGACAGAAGGAAATAAATAGCATCCAGTTAGAAAGTGGAAGTCAGATTTCCACTCTTGGCACGTGGAATGCTATGAAAATCACAAAGGTTGTACCAAAAAACTACTAAAGCTAACAATAGATGCAGCCCTTCTGTAGTATTCCAAAATCAATATACAGAAATCAGTAACATTTTAAATTCACCAATAATAAGGTATCTGAATTAGCAGTCAAGAAGTAACCCACTTTCCAATAGCTCCTAAATAATAAATAAATAAGCACAAACCAATGTAAGGATACATTTAACCAAAGAATTGAAATGTTTGTGTCATGAAATCACTGTAAGAATTGGAAGAGGATATGAAAATTTAAGGATATCCTGTGTTTATAGATTAGAAGAGGCAGTATTGTTAAAATGTTCATGCTACCCAAAAGGGTTTCCAGATTCAGTGTAGAACGTATCAAATACCAAGGGAAGTCAGTGGCTCCACTGGGCAGAAGAGACTATGCCTGGCTAGAGATTTAGTTTTTAGTTTATCAATTACCTATGGTTTGCAGAGTTGGAAAATACAGTCCATAGAGGCAGACACCTAAGAAGTACCCTGTAGATGATAATGTTATATGGCTCTTTGACTAAAGCACAATGTTTTTGGTATGATCTGTAGAATTCTGTATGACTTGTTTGAAAGTGGTTATGGGATAAAAGCATTTATGAATATTAGAATTTTTAGTTGTGCTCCTCATTCAGTCTCTGTTACACTTGTGATAGGCCATTGTTTAACCTAATGAACTTCAAGGCCCTTGTGTTATGTAAAGTTTCTCCATTATTATTCGGAACTCACCCTTTTCAGACTTAGTGCTGCCTACACCTCCTCTGTGGCAGACTTTCTGCTCCCACCACACAAAATCTGACCTGAGTACAGAGGACCTGTGCAGGCTTTGCTTGCTGTTGTTTAGTCCCTCACCATTACTTGCCCTTTCTGCTTGTTGTAGCCCATTTAAAAAAAATTTTTTTTTTTAAATTTTATTTGTATGTGTTAGGGTCCGTGACTCGATGGGTCCCCTCCAGATAACAAATACACGGGATTGGAGATGTAAAAATCAAGCAGAGTCTTTACTTTCCAGCCGGCTGGGGTCGACCGGTTTCCCAAGACATGCAAGTCTGGTCAGAACGATCGACCCCCATTCAGTTTCAGATACAGATTATATAGGCCCACATAGTCATTACACAAAAAGCATTCCTCAGCAGACACTTTGATCAAACATCTTCTAAAAGCTATAGTTTCGGTTAAACATCTTTTCCAGGAAGGCTAGATCTGGTGTAAGCCTGGTGCAACTTCCTTCTCTTTGTTCCTTATCGGTTATCTGGTATGTGCAAACAGGCCTACAGGACACATTGTAAATCAACTGAGTCTGGGGTCCAGGGTCCAGGAAGGAGGTTACAGTACTTCAATTCTTAGCATTTCAACTAGGTTAATCATCCATGTGTGGTAGATACAAATCAGGCAGAACAGGCAAGCTTAGCAAGTAAATCTAAATCAACATTTTAAACAGAGTTTTCTATCAAAATGCAGAGTTCTTACAGCATTCATCAAGGTATTTCAATTTTTTTTTCTTTTTCTTTTT
>NW_008360317.1:7496604-7550773 GCF_000622305.1 Nannospalax galili | reverse complement strand
TTTTCTTTTCTTTTCTTTTCTTTTCTTTTCTTTTCTTTTCTTTTCTTTTCTTTTCTTTTCTTGTTGAAACAGTCTTATTTTTACTGTAGGCTTGCCTGGAACTCATTACGTAGCTCAGGCTGGCCTTGAATTTTCAATCTTTGTTCCTTGGCCTCCTGAGTCCTGAGAACCAGCCATAGGCCAGATGCTCAGATATAGCCAGTATCAGAGCATTAATACTCAGAGTACAACCAATAATTTTCTCCACTTTGACTTAAAGTTTTAACCCAAGTTGTGCAAGTTTTAATAGCTATCACATGCGATTAAACCCCTTGAATTGTCCCTAGCTGAAACAGTCAGACTTGGAAGATGGCATTTTATGGAGACCATTTTCTCTGCACACTTGTTACATTCCCTTGGGACAGAGGTGAGATTGGACGTGAAGGGAAGATGTGGAGACAGCCCAAAACAACATTGGGCTTCTCTTCAAAACTTCTCAAAGTGAAAGGAGAAAAAGTTCTCATCCAAGAGGTAGCCAGGAGCTGTGTGTTCAAAGGGAGCTCTGGCTCAAGAGAGGCTGCCTGCAAGCTAGGGACCCATTGATCACAGGTTTCTCAGAACTGCTCACCTGATGTAATGTGTTCTCTGTCTCTGTCTCCATCTCTCTCTGTCTGTCTGTCTCTCTCAGGGTCTCATGTAGTCCAGGCTGACCTTGAACTCACTATGTAGCCGTCAGTGACTTTGAACTGCTGATCCTCCAGCCTTTACTTCAAGAGTGCCAGGATTACTCGGGTACCACCAAGACCAGTTAATTGGCACGCTGGGCATTCAACCCAGGCTTAGGACATATTAGGCAAATAACTCTCCCAGTTGAGCTGCACCCTCAGCCCCACACCCATGTTCTCTTACTCGTGTGTGTGTGTGTGTGTGTGTGTGTGCGTGCGTGCGTGTGTGTGCGTGTGTGCGTGCGCACCCATGGGTGCACACAGAGGAGAGAGAGTGGCCATGCTCAGGATTATAGTTCAGAAAGTTTGTTCACGCTGGGTTTCGGAGAAGGGCTGAAGGGAAACAAGGCTGGAGACCAATGTAAAGGCATGGTTATCTGAAATGGAGTTGGGCAGTGGAGAGGGAGAGAAGAAATGAGTCAGAGAGGCATTTCAGATGTTGAATGGGTAAGATCTGGTGGGACTAGAGTACAAGAGGTGAAAGGAAGAGTGTAGCTTGATTCTCAGCTTTCTGCCTTGAGCAAATGAGAAGAACCATCTGATGAGGCAGGAGTATTGTAGGGGAAGCAGCTTCTCAGGAAGTCCCAGGGTTTTTTAGGAGTGCTTCCACTGTGGGCATGTTGAATCTGATGTCTAGGAGGAGCAAACAGCTGGGTGCATGAGCCTGGAACTCTAAAGAGAAATCTAAGCCAAGATACAGTCAGGAGTAGTCAGTCTGCTGTGAGTAGATTGATGTGAATGTAAAATGATGTAGGAAGAAGGGCTCAGAAAGAGCCCCAAGGAGCCTTCCATTTAAGAAATTGCTTTATGCAGATTCTAAGAAATGAGACTGGCCAGAGATGCAGGAGGAAAACTAGGGAAGGTAGAGCCAGAGTGTGAGAGGAGAAGATCTTCAAAAGCACAAACGCACAGCAGTGCAGCATGGTGCTGGTGGGACATGGTGTTTTTATTTGAATTTAACATGTTTTGTGTCCCAGGATGTTCTCAGAGAATGGCAGAAGGGTTTTCAGTGAGTTCACATGTGAGCGGGAACTGAGGACATAGAGCCAATGAGTACATAAAGTTAAAATATTTGGGGGGAAGTGAAGTCTGGGGGAAAGGTAGAGATGGAGGGGAGACTATGTTTAGGATAATTACTGTTTATTTGTTGGTTATGGTTGAGATTGTTCAAATGCTCATGGAACTAGTCTTTTTTTTAAATGAGCTATTTATAATTTTTATTTTATGTGTATGAATGTATTGCATGCTTGTGTGTTAAGTGCACTTGTGCCGTGCAATGCATGTGGAGGTCAGAAGAGGGCATTAGATTCCCTGGAACTGGAGCTGTGGATAGTTGTTAGCCACCATGTGGGTGATGAAAACTGAACCCAGTTCCTCTGCAGTAGCAGTCAGTGCTCTTAATCATGAAACCATCTCTCTAGCCTCATAGAGAAACTATTTTAAGATTATTAGCCCTTATAATTCTTTTATTTTTTCCCCCAACATATGCGTGTATTGCCTGCATGTAGGTAAGTGCACCCATGTCATGCCGTGCCCGCAGAGGACAGAAGAGGCTGTGATCCCCTGGCAGAGTTCTTACAGCATTCATCAAGGTATTTCATTTTTTTTTTCCCAACATATGCGTGTATTGCCTGCATGTAGGTAAGTGCACCCATGTCATGCCGTGCCCGCAGAGGACAGAAGAGGCTGTCGGATCCCCTGGGACTGGAGTTACGGACAATTGTTAGCTGCCATGTGGGTGCTGGGATTTGAACCTGGGTCTTCTGCACGAATAACCAGTGTTCTTAACCACTGAGCCATCTCTCCAGCTCCATTGTAGCCCACTTTGAACACTTTACTTGTATTTACTTGAGCCAGAGTTTGGTTTTTAAGAGTTTTGATGCCATTTGTCACATCTTATAGGTACACACATGCATACACATGTATATATGTGAGCATACTTCCCAATTTAATGTGACTTATTTCATATTTCTTTATGCTTAAATGATAATTCGTATCTAAGTATATGTTTTATAAAATGTCAAAAGAAGCAAACTACCTTGATTTTTATTCATACTAGAATAAAGAAATGTTTAATGTATTTAGTAACTTCATTTCTAATAATTATTTCTGAAAAACAGAAAAGTACTATGCTGTAAAGACACAGAAAATAATTTTGAGTGTATGAACTTTAGTTGTTCTTCAGTTGCTTTTTGATACACGTTCTTACTGATACTGAAATTGAAATCATAGATTGTTTTTTATAATTGTTATGGATCTAGCACTTTTGTATAGTACAAGTCTGTTGTGATTTGTAAATGGATTGTAGATTTGATTAATTCTTTATTACTATGAGAGATTTATGAATGCCTATAATTAAAAATGATTTTTCTGTGACTTATTCTAGCAGTCCCCACAGAAGTTGACAGCTACCATAGCCTATTCCCTCTAGAACCACTGCCACCCCCCAACCGGATACAGAAATCAAGTAATTTTGGATATATTACATCTTGTTACAAAGCTGTAAATAGCAAAGATGATCTGCCATATTGCCTTCGGAGGATACATGGTAAGGAAGATAAAATTTCTTTTTTCAGAATTATGCTACTTAGGCTAAGATTATTCAGTCTTTTCTGTAACTGAGTTATTTAATGTATAAATTTAAAGGATAATAGGGTGGTTTTTTTTCCATTTGGTTATTAGTACCATATTATCTTTATTCTTCATATTTATCAAGAACTGTCACAGTTCATCATAGTAGAAAATTTTCTTTTTCAGGTTTTCGTCTGGTTAACACAAAGTGCATGGTATTGGTTGATATGTGGAAAAAAATTCAACACTCAAATATTGTAACCCTGCGTGAAGTATTTACCACAAAAGCATTTGCGGAGCCTTGTACGTAAATTGTGCTATTATTGTCCCGCTGCCGACGAGCTTCATTATCTGTTATCTAGAGCTGTATTTCAGTAATGAGTGTTTCTGTTTTGTTTTAAGCTCTTGTGTTTGCGTATGATTTCCATGCTGGAGGAGAAACTATGATGAGCAGACACTTTAATGACCCTAATGCTGATGCCTATTTCACAAAGAGAAAGTGGGGTAAGAAAAAGAGTCAAGCAGACTATATTTTGATATATACTTTTGCTCTGTAGAAGAGTAGTTTCCTGTTAAAATGCATACTTTTATCCTTGTTGTCATTCATTTTAAATACCCTGATTGCATTTTTAGAAGATGTATCTCAGAGCTGGTCATGGTGGAGCACACCTTTAATCCCAGCACTCAGGAGGCAGAGGCCTGGTCTGTGTAGGAGTTCCAGGTCAGCTGGGGCTACAGGGTCTGGGTTTGATCCGCAACAAGTTAGGAACTGTGTTTGTGTATATTTAACTGAGGACTATGAAAGATTTAGTTACCTAATATTTGAAGTACCTGGGGATGTGTTAAATTTTTTGCTTTGTGAATAAAGATGATTTCGAAAATTCATAAATGAAAAATAAAAACTATTTTTTGTAGTTTCAAAGCCACTGCCCAAATGTTAGAAGCCTCTGGTCTCTTCCTAGTTTAAATTTTTTTTTTCTCCCTTTGCATTGTTTTATTTTTGTCATTTTATACATATTGTATCTTTTGTTTATCCTGAACATTTCTTCTCTAGTTTTGTATTCTCTAAACATAATTTCGATTCTTAGAGTCTAGTGTGATTATATGATCATTTATGTGATTACTGCCCCAAAGGTATGCTTTTGTTTTTTAAATATCAAATCAGTTTCTATAGTAGCCTTGTTTAAACATGGGATAATTTCTTTCTTTTTCTGCCCCCTCCTAATTTTTTGCTTTATAATCATTTTGTAATTCAAATATTTCAAAGAATCTAAAATGTTTAAATTATAATCTAATGCATGCTTATTTAAAGAGCAAACGATTTCATAGAAATAGAAATCTACTTTGTGATGTTATAATAATTTATTTGGGAACAATCTCATTTTGTGATGTAGAACCAAGAAAGAAGCATCACATTCTTTACTATGGTCTTTTTATTTATTTGTTTGTTTGTTTTGGTCTTTTTGAGACAGGGTCTCCCTGTAGCCCCAGCTGGCCTGAACTCAGTCTGTAGACCAGGCTGGCCTTGAATTCACAGAGATCCTCCTACCTCTGCCTCCCCAGTGCTGGGATTAAAGGCATGCACCACCCAGTTCCTCTTTTACTATGGCTTTTAATCTTAAGGTTTTCTTGACCACATAACCTATAGAAATTACAGGGGTAGGGAAAGAATTAAGGCCACATTCAGATTGTGACTCTTTTAAATACCCCATTAGATAAAAGTATATAACTTCTGTTTACTTACAACTTTGCTTTCTGCATTCTGACAGTTGAAAGAAGAAAGTTGTGGTTGCATGATTGTTTCACATTAAAAACTTGGTCATGCAGTGTGGTCACTTTTTTCCTTTTGTCATGTCATCTGTAGACATGTGCACAATTTTGTGGAAGAGGATGTGGTATAACTTTTCCTAAAGATGAATATGGTAGTTGTTCAAGTTTATTTTTAGTAACAACACCTGTGAAGTGACTGTTGGCTTTAATTTATAGCTGATTTTAACCTCAACACTGTTGACATTTGGACTTCATAGTTATTTTTGTGGAGGCTTTTCTATATTGCAGATTGTTTAAACAGTTATAAACCTGCCTACTGGGTACTCCTCTGCTTCAGCTCTGATACTGCTATATATAACAAGACATGGCCAAATATTCCCTGTTGAGAATTATTCTTTCATAGCATCTTTCCAGGTTGCTGGGGTTTTGTTTGTTTGTTTGTTTTTTAATATTTATTGAGGCTGAAGAGATGGCTCAGCGGTTAAGAGTACACACTGGCTGCTCTTCCAGAGGACCCGTATTTGATTCCCAGTACCCACATGGCAGCTAACAACCATCCATAACTCCAGTTCTAGGGAATCTAGCATCCATGAGCACACATGGTACACTTACATACATACATCCAGTTCTAGGAAATCTAGCATCCATGAGCACACATGGTACACTTACATACATGCAGGCAAAACATACACATAAAATAAATCCATAAAAATTAAAAATTATTTTATTATTAATACTTTGAGAATTTCATACAGTATATTTTGATCATATTCAAACCCCTTCCCTCATCTCCCCACAGATCTCTTCCCCACTTCTCTGTTCCCTCTACTTCATGTTCTCCTTCCCTCCTCTGCCCTGCCAGAACCTGTAGTCCAATTTGTGTTCCCCAAATGCTCTTGGATGTGGGTCCTTCCCTTTGGAAGTAGCCTACTTGGGGTCATACCCTTAAAGAAAACTGATTCTCCTTTTCCCAGCAGCTGTCAGTAGCCAACAGCACCTCAGCTAGGGGTGAGGCTTCAAGAACACCTCTCCCTCCTTTCTGGGATTTTGTTTGGTCACAGCTTGTTCAGGTCTTGTGGGCTCACTATGTAGTCCAGCTTGGCCTGGAACTCACCGAGATCTCCCTGCCTGAGTCCTGGGATTGAAAGAGTACACCACCAAACTTAGTGTCACTATTTTTTCCAGTTTTTTTTTTTTTTTAAAGAATCCGTAGTTATTTTGTTCTTGTATTGAATAATAATACAAGAACAATACAATCAATATTTACATGTTTCTTAGAATCAGTCATTTTTCTAGTATTTTAAACTGTTGTAATTTCCCTAAACAAACCATACATACATGAATATCTATTATTTTTTTCTTACTTTATGATTATTACTTTTAGCAAATTCTTTTTTAAAAAATCACATTATAAGAGGTACAGTAATATAGAAGATGGAAATGATGTGTTATATAGAAATTGATGATTAAATAAATTAAAGTGGGTGAAATATTAGAATTAAATCTGATAGAAAAAGTGTTGGCTTTAAGTCCTCTTTTTCTAGCTAAGTGTGGTCACTCCTGTAATCCTAGCACTTAGGAGACTGAGGCAGCAGGATTGCCACAAGTGTGAGGCCAGCCTGGGCTACAGAGTCTACCCAAGAAAATAGAGGAAAGCCAAACTGGTACTCCTTTTCCTTATTTCCATGGTAACGACATAGTTTTACTTAAACTTTTTTTTTTCTTAATGGTAATTGTGGGTTGAGTTGATACCCTGACTTTGTGCATGCGTGTGCTCCACAACTGAGCTACATTGCTGGTTCCAGATCTTCATAGTCCTCTTTGACATTGTCTGGGCATGTGTGACTGGAGCTATTTTGGGGGTCATCCTAGATTGTAATAGAGTTGACATAAAGAGTATAGTATCTTGAGTTCTATACAAATTTAGAGGCTGACATACAGAGTATATCTTGAATTCTATACAGATTTAGAGGAACAATTTTATATATGCTTCTTGTTGGAAATTTTGTCACAAGGCATAATTACATGCTCACTACTTATTGATTGATTGGTTGGTTGGTTGGTTGGATGGATGGATGGATGGATGGATGGATGGATGGATGGTTGGTTGGTTTTTTGAGATAAAGTCTTGTTATGTAGCCCTGGCTGGCCTAGAGTTCTCTATGTAGACCAGCCTGGCCTCAGACCTTCAGCAGTCCTCCTGATTTACCTCCTGATTGCTGGGATTATAGACTGGAACTACCACACCTATCTTATAACTTTCTGTTTTATTATATTCATAATTATTTAGCTTTTGCTTTTATATTTGATTTACAGAAAGTTGGTTTATAACCATATATTTATAAGATTGTCAAAAAGCAATTTAGACGACTGGGACTAGAGCTCTTGATAGAGCAGTTGCCTAGTATGTGCAGGTACCTAGGTTAAATTCCCAGTACTGTAAACAAACACCCCCTCCCCAACCCAGAAAAGTTGCTAGGATAAAAATAATAACTTTTCATAGTAGATTATATCTGTATTTCATCCTTATACTTTATCAGTGACATTCAGTGTTTTGTGCTGATGTTTATTTGGATATGATATTCTATTTAACTGACATCTGCAGTAGATGAGTTTGTGCAGACTGGGGAAGACAAGCTTTAAATGCAAGTAAGTAGCAGTAGAGACTGTCTCCCAGGAGCCACTGAATAGACAACTCACATAAGCCTAAATAGTAACATAGGTTAGGATTACACTTAATTTAATCAGAATTTGTATTTGGTGTTAACAATAATGCTTTAAGCAATTTTCATTTCTTATTCAATTATTTGGTCAAAGAAAATAACATTTTAGTGAGACCTCTTTTACTTGTTTTTCACTCTAAACAACATAAAACATAATCTCCAATTTAGGAGCCCTTGGGCTTGTCTTTTAAATTCTTGCTAGCAAACTACAATTTTAAACACAGATATGTGCTATGAAAATACATGAAGTTTGTCAATTTTGGTTTGAGTATTTTAGTTATTTTTTATTTATTTGCTTTATAGGTCAACATGATGGACCATTGCCCAGGCAGCATGCTGGATTATTGCCAGAATCCCTCATTTGGGCATATATCGTCCAGCTGAGTTCTGCTTTGCGTACCATTCATACAGCAGGTTTGGCATGTCGTGTAATGGACCCAACAAAGATTCTGATAACTGGCAAAACAAGGTACTAGCACTTGGAGTTTGACTTCTTCATTGACAGTCTAATCCATGATAGAAAATGAAACATGATGATTTGTTTTAATTCTACCTTTGCATATATTTTATCCAGAAGGACTGTTGTGATTTTTACGTGCATTTCTATGTTTTAAAAACCTGTTGAATGGTTAATAAAAATGCCTGATTTATTAACTGCAAATCTTGACAAGGGTGAGGAAGTTTTATGAAAATAAAGGCAAAATATCAGTATAACTTTTTCATGTAGAACCATGGTCCTCATATTTCACCACAAGTCAGTCTCATATTGATCTCTACCTCTAGGGTTGTCTCATAAGTCTGCAGAGAATTTCCAGTTTTAAGAAGTTGCTAGATGATTGTTTTTGGTTTGGTCTTAAGTTTCAAGGATAATATAGTTAAGTAACATAGAACTTCACCTAACTTTTGAGATGCCATAGTTTTTGAGAATTATCTTGGGCAGCGTAACATAAAGAACTGAAGATATGAGTTGGACATGGTGGTTCACACCTGTTTTCTCATTACTTGGGAGGCCAAGGCAGGAGGATTGCCATGAGTTTAAGGCCAACCTGTACTACACAGAGAAACCCTGCCTCAAAACAGCAACAAAAACAAAAACTCCTGAAGATTTGGTACCAGGTGCCCTGGATCCATTTCTTGCTTTGTTACTTGTTTATATGACTTTAAAGAAGCTATTTAACTTTACTGGTCTCAAGTACTGTTCCTCATATTCCTTATTTTTAGAGTACGTTTCATAAATTCATTGAGATTTGGATGAGTTAATAGATGTAAAATACTTAGAACAAGCTGGGTGAGGTGGTGCACACCTGTAGTCCCAGCACTTGGGAGGCAGAAGCAGGCGGATCTCTGTGAGTTCAAGGCCAGCCTGGTCTACATAGTGAGTTCCAGGCCAGCTGGGGCTACAGGGAGACCCTGCTTCAAAAAGACCAAAAAAAAAATAAAAATAAAAAATATACTTAGAAGAGTGCCTTCTGTATCCTTAGCAAGTGTTAGGAAGGAAGTAATTTTCTTTCATGAATAACTAAGTAGTCTGATGTGATAAAAAGAGAGACTGGCTTGTTAATTAAATGTATTGTCCTGGTTATTAGCTGCTAAATTTTATAACTGGAGTCCTACCATTTGATGTTCTGAGCCTTACTTTTATTATTTCTGAAATGATTGGTGGATTATGTGGTTTTGTGGGGAGGGAGGATGGAGATGGAAGTTTATAGTAATTACTATTTTTAGGTCTTTTCCTAATATTAGAGGAAATGTTAAATATCCATTAGTATATAATAAGTTAAATATAATTATCCTTATATTTATAATATCTTTATATTTAAATTTTCTGATCCTTAAAGGTTGCGAGTAAATTGTGTTGGAGTTTTTGATGTTTTAACATTTGATAACAGTCAAAATAATAATCCCTTGGCATTAATGGCTCAATACCAGGTGAGTGAGATTAGTACAGTTACTTAAACCTTTTTTAAAATAAAGTTTACTTTGAGAGTATTTTCAGTTTTGTGGGGGCGTTTCTTTGTTTGTTTGTTTTGGGGAGGGGGCATCTTTTTGAGACAGGGTCTCCCTATAGCTCCAGCTGGCCTGGAACTCACTATGTAGACTAGGCTGACCTTGAACTCACAGAGATCCACAAACCTCTGCCTTGGGAGTGCTGGAATTAAAGGTGTGTACCACCATACCCCGCGAGTATTTCAGTTTTTTTCAGTCTCAACCTCAGTTTATTCTTGAATAGTCTCTATTTCTTAGCCTTTGTGATTAGAGTCCTTACAGATTGGAATATACAGAATGAATGCCATCATTAAAAACTCCAGCTATTTAAAATGGAAATGTATTTATATGATTAGGAAACTCAGAACAAAGACATTAATTAAAATGAATGGATTCTATCAAATGACACCACTTATTTCATTTCCTCAGACCTTTTAGTTTTTACCTTTAGAATATGTGTCCCACTACCAATTATTTTCAAAGGGTTGCCATTAGATTAACTGTTTTCTACTTTCCTTTGTTATGTTAAAGCTTGTTACTTCTTGGATATTGCCAGAATTTCCTTATTCTCTAACTTTATTCTTTCGTTATTGATTAAGCTCTACAGTGTTTTTAGTGATTTTGTCAGCTTCTTATTCATTATTAATATACTATCTTGTAGAAATAAAGAAGCTGTCCCTGGGGCTGGGGTGTAGCTTGGTAGTAGAGCTGTTGCGTAGCATGCTCCAGGCTCTGTTTCATCTCTGGTACTGCAAAAAACAACACAACAACAAAAAACTTGCCCTTGTTAGGAAGCATTAAGAATAGATGTTTCACTCTGTTGACTCTATAAGTAACCTGGGCATTTAGAGTAAACAGTTCCTGTCATCCAGTTTGTATTGCAGTGCTTCACATTGGCATACGTAGCTATCATTTTAGGACAAATTGAGTTCTTTGTGTAAGATGTTATGTTTGTTTATGTTTGGATACTTTGAGGTTTGGTGCAAGGCAAAATATTTTATTTTCATCACATGAAAAGATACCTTCTCATTGCCCTTCTCTTTTCAACTTTTGCTTAATAGTTCAAAAGAAGATTTTAGTTTACTAGAGTATAAGACAGAATTTTAGAACAGAAAGGAAGGAAATGACAGGATAAGAAATAGAGTCTAAGGCAGTGTTCAGTATTCTGACTCGCACACCCACCAATCTCTTGCTACTGAGCCATAGGCCATGCTGTCATGTGACAGGTATTCTTGTGCATATTTATATGCATGCTGTTCATGTCTCTCTTCCCCTTGGCTGTGCCTGACTAACCCCAACAACAGCCAGGCTGCCTTGATTGATAGTGGTATCTAGTGTGCAGTGTGGGAAAGAATTTTGACTGATATCCCACCCTACCACCATACACACATGCAGCAGCTTTCTTCCATCTAAGGGGGCTTTATTCTTTTTTTTAAAAAAAAAATTTATTATTATTTTTATTTTATGTGAATGAGTGTATTGCCTCCATGTGTGTAAGTGCACCAGTGTCATACTGTGCCCATGGAGATCAGAAGAAGGCATCGAACCCCCTGGCACTAGAGTTATGGATTGACAGATTTTAGTCACCATGTAGGTGCTGGGAATTGAACCCAGGTCCTCTGCAAGAGCAGCCAGTGATCTTAACCGCTGAGCCATCTCTCCAGCCCTGTTCTTTCTTTTTGTGGAGTGATATTTCATAATGACTTTTTTCCTTCTGTCTTATATTCATGGGTAAGGAGCCCTAATTTTTCTCCATTTTTGTGCTTCTAAAAATGACCCATTACCTAGGAATGGCAGTTCATGCCTCCAATCCCCCAACTAGGGAGGAGGTTAGGCAGGAAGATAATGAGTTTGGGTTCAGCCTGGGAGACCTGGTAAGAGCTTGTCTCTTGAAATGTGACTGAATCTTAACCACTAAAATATTAGTCTGTATATGCCTAAGAAAATTAATAATATTGAAAATCTGTGTTATGTCCTACCAAATTTGAATAATATTTAGAGTCAGTGACAACAGGAATCTAGAAAACTTGTTCACATTTAAAAATTAAAACTCAGGCCTTGTAGAATATAATGAACTTTTTAAAATTGAGGTTGGATTAGGGAACCATGTGCATAGCCCTAGGTTCAATCTCCATTACTTAAAATAAACTTAACAATATAAATTAAATCTAGTTTGTTTTTGTTTTCTGTATCACAGCAGTAGTCTACCCTTTTTTGTGGAAATACAAACTGTTTTTCTTTGTTATTTGATTGTATAGTACTGTATAATTATAATAAGACTCTTGAAAAGGGGGCGGAAAATGACCCCTGAGTTCCAAACAACCAACTTTTTTTTACAAGCTTAGGGCAGTCTAAGTCAGAAACTGACTTCATTTATACTCTGTCAACTTCCAACCAATTGCCACTTTCTTTTTATTTTTTAGCAAAATGGATATATTAGACTTGTTTTCTGGTTTGTATTTTATGGTTTTTTGTTTGTATATGTGTAGTTTTTCATATAGATTATTACAGTAAGGCATAGAAGAGAATTAAAGATTGTCCCAGAGGGGCAGTATGATTTTTACAGAGAAGAGGGCATATGAGAAAGGAGTGCATTATTTCTTGTAGTCTATTTTTCATAGTCTGTTTCAGACACGTGACTAGAGACTGACTTTCAGTAAATTGGACATAAGTAGAGCCATAGATAGAATCAGAGAAAAATCAAGAAATCAAGAATCAGGAAGAAACTGAAAATGAGTTGGGGGGAAAGCCTCCTGAATGCAACAAATGGGGGGAAAACCAGATGGAGGTAAGAAGTACAATAACAAATGGAAAGTTATGTAGCTGGAAAATAAGGAAAGAAGAGTTCCTAAGTTTTTAATGTTAAACTTTCTTAAGAAAGACTATTAATCTATTTTATTAAAAAGATAAATTCTAATCTAATCTGGATTGTGTCATATGTCTATATTATTTCTGAAAGTGGATGTTTCTACTTTGAGTCAATTTTAGAGAGGGGTATATTCAAAATAGATGTTCTATCTTTTCTAAACCTATAAAGTTCTTCAGCTGTGTTGGACATTTGTTTTTTCCATTCATTTAGGGAATAATAAGATATTCTGGGTGGGAGACATTATGGCTTCAAATGAGGGTAGTGCCAAACTGAAAAGTTTTCCTATTTCGAGAGTTGGGAAACTTTCTTACTGTTAATACATACTGCCCAAATATTTGATTAATAACCACCTTCAGTTTACTGTCCTCCCTCTGTGCCCAACTGGCATGAGTCCTGGACATCTCTTGTGACAAATTCAAAGGTATTTTGTAAATTTAGTCAGGTTTTCTCCTCATCATAGAATCTCATTTTTAATGTGTCAGATCCCCAAATAGTTTGGGGCAAATTTTTAACTTTGAACATTTGAAAGTTGTTTTAGTAATTGAGTTTGGCTTATGCTTTGTTTAGGTAAAATTGCCATCTATTGCTAAAATTTTGCTCATGATTAATACCTGGTTTCCCAAATATGCCAATTACAGACATTCCGCAAAACTTGGTTCTCAACCCTGACTGTATTATGAGAGTCTCTTGCGAGAACTTTGAAAAGTACCAGTATTGATAGGGCCGCTGAGATGGCTCAGTGGGTAAAGGCACTTGTTTTCAAGCCTGATGACCCTAGTTCAATCCCCAGATCTCACAGTGGAAGGAAAGAACTGACTTCTAGAAGTTGTCCACTGATGTGCACACATGGCACATGCTTAGTCCCTTCCCTGATAATAAAGAATGTAAAAAAAGTTTTAAAAACCAAAGTACCAGTACCTAGACCTTCCCAGATGGATAATGCCAAACCTAGAGTGAGGAACAGGGCCCCCACTAAGTGATGTTTTTGTTTGATTTGTGTTTAAGCTCTTTGGACAGTTTTAATGTATGGCTATGTTTGAGAACGCCTGTGTTAAGCCAGTATTCAGTAACTTTGACATGCATGTATTAGTTGAGATCAGGTCATAGCTTTTTTAAAGATTTACAGAAATCTTCAGAAGGAAATTACTTCAAATGCATCTCTTAGAGCAACCTCATTCTTCTAGGCATGTAATGGTTAAAGGGCTACTATGGGTGAATATTCTGCTTATAGGAGTTGTAATAGGTGCTTGAAAAATCCTTCCTTGAAGGAAAACCTCACAAAATCAAAGAATTACAGGGTTTATTATTATTAATGAACAAAAATAGTGTTTTTGTAAACAAAGACAAATGGGTGCCATTGAAGTTTGTATCATTTTTGGTGTTCTAGAAATGTGCTGAAATCAAATTAATGATTGTTTTTAGTGGGACGTAATATTGTAGTCATGGAAAATGAAATGTATCTGTTAAGTTATAGTGATCTTAGCAAAGCACGTGTGTATAGTGGCCTTCAGGTTTTTTGCAACTGGAAAATAAACAGCTTTATTTAAAATTTAAAAATAAAAACTTCGGGGCAAGCAAGATGGCTCAGCAGGTAAAGATGCTTACCACTCAAGTCTGCTGACCTGAGTTTGATTATCAGAACCCATTGAAAGGTGGAATGTGAAAACCAACTCCACAAAATTGTCCTCTCATATCCACATGCATGCCTGTCACATGTGCCCTCCCACACACACATCATGCACACTCACTATAATAACTCATTAAAAACAGAAACTTTTAAAAGCAGTAGTCCCATAATTGGCACGTGAATTGCTTATAATAATGTCTATTGAGACAATTTAGAACTGCCTATTCACTAAGTGAGACTCTGAAGGCAAGGCTTAGAAATGTTTCCCCGGAAGCCTCCAGTAATTCTGATAAGTAACAGTGTTTGAAAACCCTACCGTGTATTATAATGGTACTTTTTTTTGTGATTTTGTGATGGGATCAATGTGTTAAATGTGTACCTTTGAAATAGAAATTAAAAGTTACATTTATTCTTTCATGTCAGCAAGCAGATCTGATATCATTAGGAAAAGTTGTGTTGGCTTTGGCTTGCAACTCTTTGGCAGGAATTCAGCGAGAAAATTTACAGAAAGCCATGGAATTAGTGACAATCAACTACTCCTCTGACCTGAAGAATCTCATCTTGTAAGTTTTAATATATGATAAAACAGAATGGTCATATGTAATTAAGACAGAGCTATTTATAAGAAGCCTTTTAAGAGTAATTCTGTTTTAGTTACCACTTTTAAAATCAAGACACAAAAAACTTTTAATTTCTTAATTTTTATTGCTAAGTCTATATTTCTTATAATAAATTTATAAACCAGTCTGTTTAATTACTTGGAGTCAGACATGGTGACACACACCTTTAGTCCTAGCATTCAAGAGATAGAGGCAGGCAGATTTCTGTGCATTCAAGACCAGCCAGAGCTTCATAGTGAGATCCTGTCTCAAAAAAAAAAAAAAAGATGTTTGGAAGGGTGCCCTCTAGAGTTGTACTTGGTGTCCTCTAGCTACATGTACTCTTTTAAATTCATTTTAAATTTTAAAATTTCAGTTCTTCATCCAGTTACACTAGTTATATTACAAGAGCTTAACAGCCACACAAAGCTCCCAGCTAATATGTTGGACAGCACAGACAGAACATTTCTATCATCTCAGTGAGATGTCTTGGCCAGTGCTGCTCCAAATAATGAGAGAGAGTAACTAAGCCTCTAGTGCAATCCAGTTATGTGAGCTGTAGTCCAAACATGCATTCCAGAAAGTGAATGTATAAAGGTCCCCTTGCTTTTACTCCAGGGTCTTAAGACATCTTAAGACTCTAGGAAGTCCTTGAGTATAAGTTTGGAATGGATTTGGCTTAAGAGAAGCTTACCATGGACTACTATCACCACAGAAGGATTCCTTCCCATCTGAGATACATCTAGTAGTGGGAATGCCAATGAGAGGGCATACACAACCTTTATTATAGCTATGAGTTAATCTAAAAGGGGAAAAAAAAGCTAAGAAGTCTCTTCAATTTTTTTCCTATTATGTTCTAGAAGCAATTAGAATTCATTGATCCTAATCAATAGTCTCTTTTAGCTTCCGGCTGTCCCTTCTGCTCTTTCTGTGTAGCCCCGGATGATCCAGTTTCTTTTTGGACCAGCCCTGGGGTATGGAATTGGGGGATGGAGGATGGGGCTGCCCACCTGTTCTTTGTTATACTGGCCTAACTGTCTTGATTGTGAGACACTGGAAGCCAGTGTTTGCCTGGGACTTATTAATAATCAAATAAGATGGTACATATTTTGAAAAACATTGTCTTGTGTTTGATCACAGCAACAATTTTTAGCCTTAGTTTGCAACACCTAAGGTATTTCAAAATTTACAGATTATAATATCTAGATAGTCCTTTTCTAAAAACTAGAAGATGAGGATATTAATGAAAAAATTGGCTTTATATTAATGATTATTGAAAGTGGGTATTGATATTGGGGCTTCATGAACTATTCTATCTACTTTTAAAATACTTTAAAAATTCCTTAGTAAAAAAAATAAATGAAAAGCTATAATTCACTAATAGCAATGAACTAACATTTATGGAACAATAAACCTACAGCACTTATGAACTGCTTGACATGAATTAATTTACCTAATTCTCTAATAACTGTAAATTAGGCATCATTATTAGCTCCGTTTTTGGAGACAACAAAACTAAGGCATAGGGAAATTACTTGTGAAAATAACATAGCTGATGATAAGTCAGTAGTTACAAATGAGTAGCTGAGATTATTTATGTGGTTATAATCATTTATTCAGCAAAAGTATTTAACTCTATGCCAGAATCTGAGGAAATTTTGAATATGATCAGCAAAAGGCAATTAAGGGACTGGAGAGATGGCTCAGTACTTAGGAGTACTGAGAAAGCCATGTGGCTTTCTCTGGCTGCTCTTCCAGAGGACTCAGGTTCAGTTCACAGCATCCACAAAAAGACTGTTTACTGTTTTTGCAGAGGACCTGAGTTTGGTACCAGAACCTATATTAGGTGCCTTACAACTGCTTTTAACTCCATCTCCAGGACATCTGACCCCTCTTCTGGCACCTGCTCCCAAGTGCACATACCCACATGCAGATACACACATAGCATATAATTAGAAACAAAATAAAATCTTTTGTTAAAAGACAGTTAAACAGGGCTGGAAAGATGGCTCAGCAGTTAAGAGCACTGACTGCTCTTGGCAGAGGACCTGGGTTCGATTTCCAGCACCCACATGGGAGCTATAAACCATCCTTAATTCCAGTTGAAGGGAATCCAAGGAATCTGACACCCTCTTCTGACCTCTGCAGCATTGCACAACACGGTGCACTCAAATACATGCAGGCAATACACTTATACACATAAAATAATATATATTTTTTTAAAAGGCAGTTAAGGCCAGATGCCTTTAATCCCAGAACTTGGGAGGCAGAGGCAAGCAGATCTTTGTGAGTTCAAGGCCAGCCTGATCTATATAGTGACTTCAGGTCAGCTGGGACTACAGGGAGATCTGTCTAAAAAAAAAAAAAAAAAAAAAAAAAAAGACAGTTAAACATATAAGCAATTATGGTGTTTTCAAACAGCAATAAGCCCTTTGAAGACAGTTGTCTAGAATTGAAGCAGGGTGAAAGACAAGAGATGGCATTAATGAAGGTCAGAGACTAAGCAGGAACCAGGGGATTGAGAATCATTGTACTCTGGCAGGCAGCTCTTGGAAAGCCTGGTAAATTTTGCCTCAGTTATGATAGAAAGAAATTGAACTGGTTGCCGATCTATTAGTGTATGAAGAGTTTTCAGAGATGAGTGTATCATGACAGATGGGAAATAAAGTCACAGAACAGAAGACATTTCCTTTTGGGCTCTTTCAGTTCTGCAGAATTTAAGAGATGCAGTTTTAGTCTGAAAAATTATCTTTGGTTAGGTGCGGTGACACGTGCCTGTAGTCCCAGCTACTCAAGAGTATGAGACAGGAGGCTCACTTGAACCTACGAGTTCAAGACTAGCCTGGACAACATAGCAAGACCCTCTCTCAGACAACAGCAGATTATCTTTAAAGAACAAGAGGAAAGTCTCACCATCCCCCAACTACTTAGTATTTACTCCTCTCAAAAAGTTTGTCCTAGTCTTTTCATCCAGCACTGTTGAAACAAAAGGTTTAAGAATGGAAATGGGTAAGTGTAGCCCTCTCTTACTTCCCTTTCTCACATCTACCACAGTGAAAGTATAGAGAAGAGATGTTTCTGAACTATTAAAATTTTTCCAGGGGAGAGAAATAATACTTGCTTCAAAAATGAACTTAACTTGCATGAAAAATATGTTTTCAAATTGTGACCACCAGCTTATGGTGACAGCAGTGTCTGTGTGCTTGTTGGTTATGTTGTGTATTAGAATGCATGTTGAGCATTCAAGTGATTCTTCTTTGTCTTGGTTAGGTATTTGTTGACTGACCAAAATAGGATGCGAAGTGTAAATGACATCATGCCCATGATTGGTGCTCGATTTTATACTCAATTGGATGCTGCTCAAATGAGAAATGATGTCATTGAGGAAGACCTTGCTAAGGTAAAGAGTTTGTACACACTTAGGTCTGTGTAAATAAATAGATATAAAATATAGTAATCTTCATGGCAGTTGGCTAAGACTGCAGATATTTTTGTCCACGGTAAATGTTCATTTAGTTTCCAGTGTCCTCTGGACATTATTTTCTTTTTGTTTATGACTTTGCTGTAATCACACATCTAAAATCTTTATTTTTTTTTCTTGTGACTAATTTTAATAATTCCTAAAAATGATCATCTGCATAATCTCTTTGAGTACTACTATGCATAAAATAGACATGTTTTTAAGAGCATAACCAAAAGGGGTGGGGGTGTTAAGATTTTTTGCATAGAGGTAATATTGGTGCAAAATACTAGATTTTTATATTCAGTTAGCTGGAACATTAACATTCTCTCTCTTTTCAAAATGTTTTATAGGAGGTTCAAAATGGAAGACTGTTTAGGCTTCTAGCAAAATTGGGAACAATCAATGAGAGGCCGGAGTAAGGACTTACAGTATTTTTACAACATATTTTCAATCAAGGACACTATTTTATATAATAAGAAATGAGTATACTATCTTCTTATTGTTTTTATTTGGAAAAAGGGAAAAATTCTCATATGAAGTCACCTTAAAGAACTGTTAGTCATTAGAGAACTATTTTAAAACCACAGCCTAAGTATGATTGTTCTTAAAATTTTTACACACAGGAGCATATAGAAAGCAGTCTGTTGTTATAAATCTCTATTGTAGTTTGCACAGAAGAGAAGACTTCATAGCTAATTCTCTGTCTCCTTTTTGAAGCCTGATCAAATCAGTTTATCTTTGTCAGTTTGGAGATCTTAGAAATCTCTTAGATATTGCATATCTCTTATTTTCTATTAAAATGCATTTTTATAATTGTCATGTTGATGGCATTAAAATGACATCACCATTTTATCCTGTCCTTTGGTTTGACTTTGTTTTTAAGGTAAAGTTAATCATATCTTTATGAGCAGGGTTGATATTTTTACTGTGTAGCTATCAAAAACAGGTTGCACAGAATTCCAACTCTTGTGACCTGTTAGCATAATGTAGTGTAAGTTGCATTTCAGGATTGTTTCAACTTTGATATACATAGATGGTAGTTAAATATAATTGCTTGTGGGATTTCTTTTCTACCACGAAATTCAAATCCATCTGCCTTTTTTTTTCCAAAGTCAGAAGTCTCAATTAGGTATCTAATAATCTTTCTAAGTAACTGGATATGTATTTGGTTATTATTTGAAAACGTTTTTTAGCTGTTTCTTATATGTGCCTGTGGACTTGAAAATATATATTTGTGCTTCAATTCTTTTCTCAGTATTTAATTCTGCTAGTGACTCGTCCCTTTCCTTCAGCACACTGTGTATTCTCACATACCTAGCCATGAATTTGAAGTCTATCTTCACTGTTAACACTGTTGTGAATAGGGTAATCCCATTCACAGCTGCACCACATAGTGAAGCATAATTAGATTTCTTTCTGTATAGTGTTTTTTTTAGTGTGTTTTCTTGGAGTTGACAAATTCTTATATAATAAACTAAGCAAAGAACTGTTTTTTAGAACCTCACAGCAGATTCTCTATCAGTTATAAAACACTCAAAAACAGGTAGCCTCGCAGTTGCTTTTTTCTCCTTTTAGAAAAATTCCTTGGGTGCCTCAGGCTTTCTGTCCCTGTTTGGGCTGGATTGCGCTTTCTGGCTGCTCACATTCACATTACAGCCTGGCACTCCCTCTTTTCTGTCCTGGGACTCCTTGTCTTTCTTTGGATCAGACACTCTGCTTGCTGTTTTTCTTATTAAGGGAGGACATCCTCCTGTAGCTTTCATGACAGGTGAATTTTACGAGTCCTTTGTAAGTCAAAAAATATCTTTGTTGTACTTTCACACATTATTGATAGTATGACTGCTATAATGTATTTCCTTCCTGTTTACATTTCTAATAGGTGCTAACAAACTTTTAGAAGAAGATTTGTTTTGAAAAATAACTCTTTTTATGCCTGACATCCACAGTCTTGCCAGTGGCCTCCACTCATGCTTATCTTTAATTTTTTATATATATTTCCAAAACTATAAGTAAAAATAACAGTTTTATTACCTTTTAAAATACATAAAAAGTATGTAAGTACTTACTGCTCTTTATAATAATTTTAGAAATCTTTTTGTTCAGGTATATTTGGAATTAGTCAAGCAGGATTCTACGGTTTACAGATGTGACCTGTTTACTCTCATGCCAATCCTGTGATGGAGGTGTTATTCTCATTTAAGAGAAATTGAGACATAAGTTAAATAACTCATCCACAGTCACATGCTTACATAGATTTGTGAGCCAAGGTTTCAAATCTAGACAGTGTGGTTCCAGAATCTGTGCCCTTAATTGCTGTGCTGTTCCCTCATATTTTACAGATACACTGCAGTTCATTCCCTCCGTCTTTAGGGTGGGCATTGGATTTTCAGTGTTGTGTTAGAGTAAATAATTCTTCAGGGGTTGCATCGTGCAAATTTTCATTTTGTGTGTGTACAACACTTGGCTGAATTACCATTGAGAGGCAGTGGATTTTTCACTGAATTTCAGATCCTTGTTGAATAGCTTTGTATTATTCATGAGAAGGCACTACCAGCAATACTTTCCTTAAATTTTTGGGTTTTTGCCAACCTAATAGGTAAGAAATTGAGTTTTATTGCTTCTTTGTTTTGGATGTACTTGTAAAGAGCCTATTCAAATTTTTTGGTTTTGTTTTTGATTCCCCTTCCCCACCACCCTCCCAGTTTTTCTGTCTGTTCATAGCCTTTGCCCAATTTTGTTTTCAGTTGGTTTTGCCTATTTTGGTGAGGTGTAGATGCTAGATCTTTTTTTCTATGCAGACAGTCATGGATATAATCTAAATTATTATAGACTTTCCTTACGCTTTTAAGATTTGGGCCATGGTTTAGGAAGTAGTTTTCTGTTTTTTGGGTTTGTTTTTTTTTTTGTTGTTGTTGTTGTTTTTTGTTTGTTTTTTTCCTATAAGAAATTTACTTCAAATATATTAAGACAAAGTGTACTTAGAACATTCAGCTTACAAGTTTTTTGACCATAGGATTTTTGCAAAAATGATTGTCAGTCAATAGAAATTGCACTTCAGATTTTGATCATTTCTCAGTCTAAGGGTATATGATATCATATTTTCTCAAGATGCTTAGAAAAGACAGAGAAACACAGTTCATATTCATCCACACATTTAAGAGGATAAACAGCAAATACTCCACAGTGTGTTGTGTTGCTAAAATATGATCTTTGGCACGTTTTATAAATGTACTTTTAAGTTGTTTTAACCTAAAATAAGTTCATTGGGACACTACCCAATCATAATTGAGGTGCAATTGTGTAGATTGATTGAAAGTAAAAGAATGGAAAAGATATTTCAGCAAACTTTATTCAAAAGAATTCATAAGTAGCTATATTAAGCAAAAACTGATGAAACTATCTAGAGACAAAAGCACACTTATGAAGACATGAACATCACTACCTTAGCAATTATAGAAAAAGTATACAAAACATCAGTCAAATATAGAAGATTCTAACCACAGGATCTAATCATTCTTATAGAACAATCCAAGTAATTATAGCTATGCCAAGATGATCCATATTCTGAGCCACAAATCAAACCTCACTTATAAAATTAATTGAATTAATTATATATTCTCTGAAACAGTAGAATCAAAGTAAAGATCAATAATTTTTTTTTTACTTTTTAAAAAAATTTTTATAAAAACTTTATTGAGAATTTCATACATGCATGGTATTTTGATCAAATCCATGCCCACTCCCTCCCGGCCTTTGGAACAGAGTATGTTGCTAACAGGCCCAAGGACATTTTGACTTTTAGCCAAGAAACTGGTAACATTTCTTTGGGGTCTTTTTACCCTAACTGCCTAGCCAATTCCTAGCTCCTATTCTTACCATGTTATCCTCTGAAGAGGTTACCCAAATTGCCAATAGGGAATAGGGACGCAGACCGCTCTGGCTTCTTCCATGCTGAACAGGGACGCAGGGTGAGGCAATTGGAGTACCCCTTCAGTGGGCCTATCTAAAAGACTCCCAAATTGCATAAGTGTTCTGCTTTTAAATGAATGAATTATATCATGTTTTTTTTCTAGAACATTTGTGGCTTCACTTTCTTGTAGCAAACTCTAATAGTATTAGTTCTTTTCTGTCTCCGTTTTATTATGTGATGTTCATTGCTTTCCTAAAATAGATTAATCTTCTGTATGAATTTTAAACCAACTTGCTTATTTTGAAGAAAGCAAGTTTGATGGTATTTTGTAAAGAAGATAATATGGTAATAGATATCAATAAATCTAGGGAGTGTTTGTGTTTGTGTGTGTGCTTTACAGTGCTAGACATTGAACCCAGGACCTTGGGCATGCTCCACAAGTGCTCAATCTCTGAGCTACACCCCTAGCTCACGTTTGAGTTTTAGATGTTGAATTCTCTTAACTATAAGATCATGAATGTCTTAGTAATTTTTAATGTCTGCTTTTGTATTCTTCAGTGATATTTTGGTTTTTTTTATATAGTTACAACATATACTAAGTTTTAGGCCTGGGACAGAATGAGGACTTCTTTTAAAAAACAAATTTATTTTATGCATAAGAGTATTTTGTCTGCATGTATGTAAGTGCGCCATTTGCATGCAATACCCAGAGAAGCCAGAAAAGGGCATCAGATTCCTTGGATCGGAAGTTACAGATAGTTGTTAGCTACTATGTGGGTGCTGTGAACCAAACCTAGCAAGAACAAGTGCTCTTAACTGCTGAGCCATCTCTTCAGCCCCTGTCCTCTGATTACTTGTTATTGGTATTCATGAAAATTAATTTGTTTTTGTAATTTTGTGTCTTGATATCTTTGTTTAATAATTTTTCATTGGAGTCTTTTGTGTTTTCCAGGTGTATAGTGTGATCTGATAATAAGGAGGTTATATTTCCTCCTTTCTCATTTCTGCACTTTACATTTTTCCTGTATGATTGTGTTAGCTACATAATGATAGTTGTGATACTGTTTCATTGCCTTTAACTTCTGGAAAGATTTAAAACTATTTTCTTACCAAGTCCTTCCCTTTTCCTTAAGCTTTTTAGTGACTTTTGTTACCTATTCAGAGATTCGGGATGATATGCCTTGATGTTGATTTTAGATCAAAATGAGAAGCAGGCTTTCCCAGTCTTTAGAAGTTAGGTCATTCGGTTCTGGAAATGCTCTTTACTTTTTCTTCCATAACTAATTTTTCTGAAATTACCATTGTTCGTATGCTAGATTTTTGTAATTTTTCTAAAGTTTATTTCTCTTCTCCGTGTCCTTCCCTTTTCTTCCTCCTCCCTTCCCCCTCTCTTTCTTTAGGCCTAGGGCTTCATGAGTGTTAGGCCAGGTGTTCCATCATTGAAATAGAACATTAACTCCTTTTTTCATTTCTAATTTTGAAACAGGGCTTTGGTAAGTTGTTCAGACTGGCCTTGAATTTGTTCAGTTGCCCGGGCAGTCTTTAGATGTGCAG
The DNA here is from genome assembly GCF_000622305.1 of Nannospalax galili. Classification (NCBI taxonomy): domain Eukaryota; kingdom Metazoa; phylum Chordata; class Mammalia; order Rodentia; family Spalacidae; genus Nannospalax; species Nannospalax galili. Next base: position 7,526,997 of record NW_008360317.1, on the reverse strand, counting down.
TCCTCCTGCCACAGATACTGGAAGTTAGGGTTATAGGCCTATACTGTACAAGCCCAGCCTCTGTTTGTTTGTTTGTTTGTTTGTTGTTTTTGAGTCTCATGTAACCCAAAAATATCCTCAAACTTGTTATGTAACTGAGAATGACCTTAAACTTCTGATCTCTTTCTACCTTCCAAGTACTGGGATTACAGCAGCAAACCACCACCATCCCTTTTTATGGTGCTAGAGATTGAACCCAGTGCTTCGTGCACTAGGCAAGTACTCTATCACCTAAGCCATCCTCAGCCCACCTTTGCCTATTTCCTCTTATCTTTTGTTCTCCTTTCTGAATATTACTTCACTTTCTCTAAAATTAAAGTTGTTTAATCCTTCTGTTAAAATTTTAAGTTATTGCTATTTTAAATTTCTAGTACCTGTTCTGTTCTTTGAATATCTTTAGGTCATCTAATTCTTTTATTTCTGAAACTTAAAGAATTATTGGTGATGGTAGGCTTCTTTGGAAGGGGACATAATATTTTGTTCTTCTGACCTAGCATAGTAAATAAGACATTTGTTTTGTTTTATTCTCTTTTCAAAAAGATTTCAGTTCCTTGGTCATTCATTGCTATTAGAAATGAGGTCCTGAAAACTAACAGGAAATTCTTTGTGAAGGTAGTGGTTGCAGAATGTTGAGCTTTATTGTTAACAAGGCAATAACATTTTTGTTACATATGATTTTTGTTTTTAGAGCATTGCAAATGTTGTCGTTGTCTTGGGCAGATTGGCATCCCCTGGAAAGAATCACCAACCTGTTGCATAAGCCTGACAGCTATGATTTGGGAGCCAGGCGGGGAGAGTATTTGTTGAATAGTATCTCATTGGCCACTCATTGGCTCCTTAACTCCTGCTTTGCAAGCATCCCTGGGGCCACCGCCTTTTCTGATTCATCTATCCTATCAAGTAAATGTCAGGATTTCTGCCATGCACAGGTGGAGATGATGCTGAGAGACGTCCTGTTTAAAGAACTTTGCTCGTCTGTTCTAGCTTTAGCTGCAGTTTGTTCCTGTACCTGTGATAGTTCCTGATGAGGCCCTCCACCCCCAGCCTCTTTGTGTGTCTGGCTTCTTTGGGCTTCCCTCTTTCCACCACCTCTGCAGCAGTAGGGTTTAGTGTTGGCAGATCTGCTGGGTTACACCACTTAACCCAAGGGCTTTGCACCCTCCAAAGTGTCATATTGTCCACTAACTGTTGTTTCTGTTGTGCCCAGTGTCCTTGTGTTTATACTGTTTGTTACATTTACTGTCAGTTTGTTGGGCTTTTGAAAGAGAACAGGGATAAATGGATTTGTTTAATTTGCATTTTCATTTGAGTTCTGAGTGACCTTTGCTAATATGTATAGTTCCGTAAAAAGCCATAGAAGGAGCTTTCCCTGGTTCTTGAAATCAGACTCAGCTTTGAAACCTGATCCAAGGCTGTGTGGTGTCTGCCTATTCTTCATGATTCAAGTGTCTCTATTTTCTTCCCTTTCAGGTGTCTCCTCCTGGGCTGCTCCTTGACCTTATCCCTCATTCTCCCTCCCCACATATTCTTACCTTTTCTTCTCTGTTGCCTCTAACCCCATCTGGACACCTGGCCTTTTATAGTTTCCTCGGTGCATTATGCTGTCCTTTGCAGATAATGACCTTCTGACTGAAGAGCATCCTTTTTCTGCTGCCAGCAGCTACTGCTTCCTGTGGGAAGCCTTGTTGCCCTCCACAATAGATTCATATTCACTTCTGTCTTAGCTCTTTCTCTTCTTAGCATCGTGTAACTGAATTCACTGGTTTCTTTGGTTATTGAAATAACATGATTTTCCACTAGACTGAAAGGTCCTAGATCATTGAAAACTACCTGTGGTCTTTTGGTTCTGCAGTTCTTTGCAAGTTACCCTCTGGTGAAATGATAGGGAATCAGAAGCTTCCTTTACTTGTTATTTTCTAAACATTTTTCTATTTTATGCTCATTGGTGGGAAAACCACCAATATCTGAACATCTCTACTATGTACCCTGCAGCATGGAAGGAGTTAAGCATATGTTCTTAGAAGCTTGGTCCAGTGATATCTAATGACATTTTTTTTCTTTTTTCCCTTTTTATCTAATCATAAAGATTGAATAATACATAAGGGGTGATTGCAGCTGTGAATTGAATATAAAAAGTAAAGTAAAATTCATGTGCTTTTGTGTTGAGGGAGATTAGATTTTTTTATGCAGTACCCAGCACTACTCTGATTTCTTAATTTATTGGGAAAAATTAAATTAATCTTGAGCTTGGAAAGTAATCCTGACCACCTGGCATGCAGAGTGAGTTACTGAGATCGGATATTAACCTCCCACAGATTTCAGAAGGATCCGACGTGGTCAGAAACTGGAGACCGTTACCTGTTGAAGCTCTTTAGGGATCATCTTTTTCATCAGGTGACAGAAGCGGGTGCTCCCTGGATTGACCTCAGTCATATCATTTCTTGTCTTAACAAGGTAAGTTGTAAGGCATTTAAAATAGTCACTTAATGAATTTTTTATTATGTTCACTTACTTATTGTGTACGCGTGCGTATGTCATGGCACAAATGTGGCGGTCAGAACTTGCAGGAATCAATTTTCTCCTTCCACTATGTGAGTCCTAGGGATCAAACTCAGGTTCTGATTGGCAGTAAGTATCTTTACCCACTGAGCTATTACCTGCTGAGCCATCTCACCTGCCCTATAATTAGATTTTTGAAAAGGTCACAGTGGTAATTAGTATAACTTGTAGAGTTGTAGTATGTACAAATGCTAGAAAACTGAAGAAGTCAGAATGTACACCTACATAGTCTGTAAGGAATTTAAAAAAATTTTATTTTCTAAAATAGGATTTTTCTTAAACACCTGCATGCATAATTCCCGAATTTTTTATTGCTATAAAGCATCGCAAGACACTTCTTTCCTCCTTTTATACTTTGTTCTGTTGATATGCAATAGAATGATGAGCAGGAAAAACAAAATTCTGGTTTTTTGTGAGTGTATATGTGTATGGCGTACCTGCATGTGTGTATGGCTTTTTGCATGTGTGGGGGTTGTGTGCACATGGTAAGCAGAATGCCAGGAAGATTGCAGGTCAGCTAGCCTGCTGTACATGGTGGCAAACAGCACAGGCAAACAGCACAGGTGAAAGGCAGGGACCAACACCTAAGGTTGTCCTCTGACCTCCACACATACACCATGGCCCACATGAACACACATATACACACAAAACAACCTTAAAAACAAAACTGACAGAAGTAAACCCTAGTTTGTGTATAAGCTGACAGACTAAGGTTAGTGGCCAGATCCATTCTACAACCTTTTTAAAAAAATAACCACAAATTCACCACAAGTTCCAGGTCAGCTGGAACTACAGGGAGACCCTGTCTCAAAAAGACCAAATAAATAAAATAACCAGAGTAAGGCTTGGTGGCACATGCCTTTAATCCCAGCACTTGGGAGGCAGAGGCAGACAGATCTCTATGAGATCAGGGCCAGCCTGGTCTGTGTAGCAAATTCCAGATCACTGGGGCTTCAGGGAAACTGGCCTCAAAAAGACCAAAAGCAAACAAAACAAAAAATCCTACAAGCTAAGAATAGCTTTATGTTTTTAACTGGTAGAAAGGGAATAAAAGAATGACAGCAGCTGTATGTCTGCCCCCCGCCCCGAGCCTAAAACGCTATCCAGCCTTATATAGAAAATAGTTATAGACCCTTAGCCTATCTATCCCTAAATTATAAGTGCAGAGGAGAAAGCACATAGTTCATATGTGACACACAATTGGGACCTCCTAATTGCCAGTGCAGTGACTTTTCAGGGAAATGGTATATTGTTTTAAGTGCTACTTTGCCTTGCTTTGAGTTTTTAAAAACTTTTTAGAAAGTATTGCCAACAGTACCAAGCTGTATGGTGCCATTGATCTAATCTATTATGATATATATATTTTTTTCTTTAATGAGAAAACATAATTCTAATAAACTTTGTAACATAGTCTTATTAGTATCCACACACAGAAGTTAAAAATATGGAAACTATAGCTACTGATAAGTGGGACTTGTAGTAAGTCATGGATAAATACTGTATGGGAAGATTGCCTAATATTGTAATAATGGAAAATTTTTGAAGAAAATTCTACTGCATATGATAAAGTAGTAAATAAAATTTATTCCAAATGTGAAATGTGACAGTTCTTTACATTTGACACATACAGTAAATTAAAGGGGGAGGATGACTGTATTTTTATTTTAAAATTAAGATTTTATATAAGTTCACTTTTATAGAAATCATTGCAGAAGTTGATGAATAAAACATTTTGAAAGTTTGCATCTCCAATAAATTTTAAACATTTTAATGAATCAATTAGTGAAATAAGGGAAGAAAAAAATACATTGAAAACTAACAAATCTAATGGAAACCATAACAAGGAAAGTATAGTTGAATGACTCTTTGTAAAATAAATACTGCTGCCAATTGTCATGGACCAGCCCAGACCGGGGCAGTTCAGTCCGACGGGAACAGGGTCGTCGAGAGGGTGGACAAGGAGTCGGCGAGTGACAAACAGACACAAAGGAGCTTGATGAAAGTTTGAGTGTGATTTTTGCAGTTGTAAGGTTTGAGATATATACAGCAAAGATTATAAAAACCGCAGAACAGTCATGCTAAGATTTACAATTCCAGAGGTGAAAGTAAAACAGTTTTGCCAACACATTTCCCTATCTTATCAACCTGGTACTAGACAGTAAATTCCTGCTTTACTGTGGTTTTTACTGCCAGCCTTTCTCACACACTTAGGATTCTGCTCGGCTTTGTAGTCCCAAGTCAGGATGACCTTAACTCATTAAGCACTTTCAACACCAGCTGTGCCTGATTGTTACTTTTTTAACTATTTGATAATATTCCTTGCTTATTTGTAGTGGGCCATAGGGCTTCTAAGTTATTTTTTAACTCCATAGGTCCCAAAAAGTCATCCCATGTTAGAGACCTATGAAACCATCTTTCTCTCCTATCCTTCCAATTTTCAAATACAGTCTATATTTGCCCTTTAATGCTCTCTTATTGATTTTTTTTCAAAAGACACCAAGGTGGTCTTGATCTTACCAATTTATCCATGAATTGTAATGAATAACAAGAAACCCTTCTTCTATCTATATTTATCTATCTACATTTTTCTTCTAGAAATTTATTATTCCCTGGACTTTCCAGCATTAACTCTATTTAATTACTTCTCACTATGTCAAAAATATCTTTCATTAAAATATCTTTCATTAATAGTGGTGCATCTGAATTAGGATGATTAAAGGATTTCAATAAAGGCAGTGACAGCGGTGTCAAGGACACCAGGTGCTTTCTGGGCCCCTGAAAGTCCATGATACAGTGACAGTCAGAAAAATAATAGCAAGTAAAAGCATGCCAAGTACACTGCATGTTTTTTAGCACAATCAATTCCAAGAGGCAACCTTCCTTGAAGTTCCAGCCTCAACCCATGGAGGATCTCACACGGGCTTCATTGGAGGTGGCGTGACAGCCAATCCCAGTAGCTACAGTGGATAGAGATCATAAACTAGTGTTAACAGGAGAGGAAATAACAAAAACGAATGAATGAGAAATGTTTAAAAACATTAGTTAATTTAAAGTGACAAAGGAAGGCACTGACCTGGAGCTTCTGGTGAATTGTTACAACTTGACTTCTAATTGGCATCCTTTGGAAAACAATGTGGTTATATGTGCCAAGCTATCGAATCATTCTTACTCATACTGGATTATCACACTTTGAAGTATTTCTCCTAAGGAAGACACTTAATATTTTCCACTTGCTGCACTAGAATTCATAATATTAAAAAATGGAGGATGCTGAGTAAATAATTACTGCAAACACATTAAGGCTAAGGAACAGGCAGTTTTTCTTTGAAAAACATGAGTTGAAATTTTCATTTTAACTAGCGATGTAAGATCTATAGAAATCTGAAAGGAAGTATGACAAATATTTTAGATATTTAAGTTATCATTGATGCAAATGTTGTCCTAAAATAGATTAAATTAATTCTTTTCCTTATGGTATGAGCTTTGTATTTTTTGTCTTGTCTCTTTCAGCTAGATGCTGGTGTGCCAGAAAAAATAAGCCTGATTTCCAGAGATGAGAAGAGTGTGCTTGTGGTAACTTACAGTGACTTAAAGCGCTGCTTTGAAAATACTTTTCAAGAACTGATCGCAGCTGCAAATGGTCAGTTGTAGTATTTGCTAAAAATGCCCGCAGGACGTGGCTGAGGAACTTGACCAATAGCAAATTGCACTACAGCTGAACTGTCCTCCTCATCTCCTTCCACCTGGGAACCGAGCAGGAAGAGTGAAGCTTGCTCACACATGGGTCAGGTGCACTGCTACTCTAGAGGAAGAATGTCCCTTCCTAAGCGCTCCGGCTGCCACCGGGCCTCTGTGAAGAATTTGTTAGGGTGCACCATCAGGTGAATGATGCTCCTGCTTTTGTTTTTTCCACTTGTGTATGCACTAATTTTAATTTTTTAAAGACTTTTTTCTGATCTTTGAACTTTTGCCACATTGTATACTTGTTAAGGGAACTATTTGCAAGGACATTTTGGGGAAACAATTTGAGGCAGCTTTTTTGCCACTGAGAGATGCAGAATTTGCTCTTTGGGGGATGGGTTGCCCTGAATAACATAATGGACCAGGAAAATAATTCATAGAAGATGGTATAGTGCATAATTTTTACGAGTATTGTATGCAAGCGCTGAATGCCACTCGCCATTAGTTCAATTTGAGGTTTTGTTTTTAAGAACACACAGAGAAATATCAATGAGTTATTGGACATGAATTCCCCCATCGGTGATTTAACCCCTTTCTGATTAACAATCACATGAATAAGAACTGAAGGGGCGGATGTTGCTCTTCGCTCTGATTCATCCAGAACTTTTTTCAAAAAGGCATTTGCCTGCTAGTCAGATAACATATACATTTATGCAATTTTTAATAGAAAAAAATGAAATTGTGTTAAAGGCCTAAAATTCAGGAGTTATATTACTTTAGGTTATTTCCAGTTTGCTTTTTTTGTATAGAGTTCTGTTCTTTGAACTACAGCTTTATAATGGTACTTTACACTGGATACAGACACAGAGACACTGTTCAGAAGGTGAACTAAACACAGCAGTGGTCTGGCATCAAGAGCTTTCTGACATTTTACAGCCTGACTCTGGAGGGATAATTATCTGCTGTGCCTTTGCAGTCACTGCTTAGCCCAAAGTAATAGGACTTTTGATAAAAACTCACTCTGCGGGATCATCCTGAATAAGTCCTTCTCAAAAGTTTGCAATTTTCCTCCTTGAAACTTTCTTACTATTTAGACATGCAGTTGTCGCCAAACTTGAGTATTCCTGGAATTTGTAGTTACTGAAATACCTATACTTTGATACTGAAGACTGCCAAATACATAGGAATCTTCTTTCTTAAAAAAGCAGTAATGAAGACTTTATCTCCTTTCCCAGCACTGAATGTTTTATTAGCACTGGGTGCTCACCATGTAACTATGAAGAAAATGTGGAATTCAGAAGGTCAGGACAGACTCCCAAGCACTTGCAACTGATGTTACTGTCTTCATTTTTAACAAGCATACATATTTGTATATTTCAGAGAAGTTTTTAACATTTCTCTGTCCACTTTTTATAAGCTTTAAAATGATTTTTCTCTGCCTTGAGATTTGCATCAAGAAAAAGCACCTCTCTTCACCTGAAAGCTTTGAAGAAGACTAGAGACACACATGTTCCAACAAGTATGTTTTAGTCTATGAGTGGTAGCGTCAGTTGTTGAGTTAGCAAGAAAATCAATTATTGCATTTGATCTGGATGGATTTTAACAGAACATAATGTTCAATATTCAAAGGATAATTAATATTTGCCACCATGATGTTCTTTTTACATAAAAGGAACAAGAACTTTGAGACATGACCATGCAAAAGTCTTTTATCATTAGCTCATGTATTTGAGGAAGAGCAGCTGTCTTTTTATATGTTTTTTGACAAATCATATTGTAATTCTTTTGTACAAAAAAGAACTACTTGTATTCTAGAAGAAATATGAAATGCTTAATTTATAAGCGGGCTGGAGATTTTTTCCAATATTGTTTTCTTTGAAAATGAAAGGGGATCATCTATTTTAGTTTCAGGGGCCTGGGAACGTTTTGAAAATTTTAATTTGTGGACCAATGTTTTGTCAAAGCTAAGGAAGGGCAGGGGTAAAATAGGGCTTGAATCTCTCATTCTGCGTAGACCAGCAAACTTCCTCTGCAAGGCAGGTTCACATCACAAACCCAAGAATGTCTGCACCATAAACTCTAGTTTGCTTCAGCCCCTAGTAACCTCAGGACTTGGTTTGGATATAAAAGATAGACAGCTGATATGTTTTCATGAGTAAATATTGTCAGCCAGAAAACAGTTGGTGTCAGGTAATGCATATTTTTTTTTTTTAGCTTCATTTTATATTTATTTTTCACTTACTTTTTATTGGGAATGGTTTTCAAAAGAACTCTCAGTTCTGCTTTGGTGTTTTTTAGGGAGCCCTCTTTTTCCATAGTGTAGATCCATTTGAGAGGTTGTCTAAAAGTTAATATTAATCCATAGGAAGATTGTAATATCGGAAAATGGTCAAATTAAGGGTATAAACTTCCCATAACTTCCTGTTATGACAGATAAAAGCACAGAAAGGACAACTCTTGAAATCATGTAACATTGATCATATCAATTTTTTGTACCTATTTTAAATTCTCTTGGTATATTTACTTCATTGTATTTTTGAGGGTACCCTGGTATTTTACTTTGACCTTGGTTCTGTCATTTGGATGTCAACCTTGTCCCTAAAAAGCACCAGTATGTTAAGTTCTAATGTCATGATCCCAGTATCTGTTGCTCATCTTTAACCCTATTTTCAGTCTCTATGTGTATAGCAGTATTTTTTAATAAAGAATTACAGAGATAAATTTGTCTTTCTTTTGTTGTTACCACTTCATACAAGTCATATTTGTCTTGAATTTTAAAAAATATTTATTCTTATTTTATGTGTATGAGTGTATTGCCTGCATATATGTAAATGTGCCGTGTCGTGCAGTGCCCGTGGAGGTCAGAAGAAGGCGTCAGATCCCCTGGAACTGGAGTTACAGACAGTTGTTAGCCACCATGTGGGTGCTGGGAATCAAACCCAGGTCCTCTGTAAGAGCAGTCAGTGCTCTTAACTCTCTCCAACCCTTTGAGTTTTTGAAGGTTGTATATTACCTATGTGTTTTGGAAGAATTTTTGCCTTTGGGTGAAAAGGTAGCAGACTTGATCAGTAATTGATCAGTTATTTGTTAAATATGTATCTCCAGTGTCCTTGGATATGCTCTAAGCACTAAGACTTACAGGTATAAGAATTTGGTATTTACAGAAAGTGCAGCAAACAAGTCTTGGGGTGTAGTCAGAAAAGGCTGTTTATGTGACAGGATTGAGGGTGTGATATATAGGTAGTCCTCTCCCCTCCTTTTGGGGGTGCTGGGGAAGGAGCCCAGGTCCTCACAAAAGCTAGGGGTGTGCTCTTCCACTTGAGCTACACCCCGACTCTGTAGCTAGTCTTTGATTCAGTGCTCATATGCCATATAGAGACACCAGTCCCCAATTTCTCCAAAACCATTCAGAATATAAGAATAAATTGTGCAAAAATGTTTGCATTTGTCCAGCCTGGATGGTGTTTATTTGGGCTTTTTCCCTAGTGCATTTGAAAGTTCAGGATAAGGCATGGTCAGTGCTTGCAGCTTGGGTCAAGGACAGCCAAAGTGGACAGGGAGAGGGAATCACTTCCAGTTCAGACTGGAGGACGACTTTCAGGAATTCAGGGGAGACCGCGGGACAGGGGGACTTCTGTATAAAAAGAAATTGGCAGATATTCATTGATCTGGGTGGGAATGGAAATGGCCATTAAGGGAGGCTAGTGTGCCTGGATGAAGGGTTATGTTTGGTGATTATTAAGACAAAATACAAAAAAAGTGTTAAAGCTAGGTCAATTTTACATTTGGTGCTCTCTGACAAAAGGAACTGCACAGCTTTCTCATGTTCATCCATCTGAGATCCAAAAGCCCTGAGGTGTAGTACATTGCTCTTCCACTTTTAGCAAGCATCTGGGGAGGAACATTTGTAAAATCTTCATATAGACCACAAGGCAGGAAGAAAAGATGATTTTTTTCAACCTGTGCCTTTAGAGTATACTCACAATGTGTGACTGTGGGTAGGATGTCAGCTGACTGAAACTAGACCTGGGTGTAAATCCTGGCCACACCACTCAGTGCACTGTAACCTTGGCTAAGCAACTCACCTTCAAGGCTACTGGGTGGGATTCACTCATTAAACCTTCATTGGCTATTTTATATGCCAGGCATAGTTCTAGAAACTAAAGGAAAACACAGCTGTCTGGTGTTAAAAGCATCCATTTTAGCAACCAAAAATATTTGATATGTTTGGCCTTCAGGATCTAGTTTCTACATCTGTGGGTTCTGCATCCACTGGTTCAGCCAACCTCAGAAGAAAATAGGGAAGTGGAGCCCAACCTGCACATGTACAGACTTTTTTCTTTTCATTTTCTGAACTACACAGTGGAACAGTTATTTCAGTCACATATTTATGTTAGATAGTATAAATCTAGGCATGCTCTAAACCATACAAGAGAGTGCACATGCACTTTGTAAATGCTATGCTGTTTTATGTAAAGGATATGAAAGTCATGTTTGGAAGGGAAGCTGGAACCAATTCTTGGATATCGAGGGATATGTAGTATAAATATGTAGTATTTAGAAGCAAATGGTTATGGGAGAAAAACCAGTGGTGACTAGAGTTACCAGACTGAGCAATTAATAGTTGAACTAATACAACATTTTCTTTTTAGCATAAGCCTCCAGTATTGCATGGGATAATATTAATATAAAAAAATGCTCTATCTGTAATTCTCATATCCTTGGTCATTTTTGCCCCTCTAGATGGGAGTGACGTGGTGGGGGGTGGTCTGGGTCCAAGGCCTTACTGAAGTCATGTTGAATGAGGATTTGAAGTGAAGGAGGCTACCTGCAGGTAAGGGCAAGTGTGAGGAATGTTGGGAGGAAGCACAAGGAGCTAATCAATTGCAGCCGGAGCAGAGACAGTAAGCTGGGCATGACCTCAAAAAGGTTCTCAGGAAGGGGAGTGTTCAACTTGTGGACCATTTATTTTGGTTTTTGCCCTCGGTGAATGGGGAAGCTGCAGGAGGATTTTGAGCGGAAGAGGAACTAAGCACACTTGAATGAGCACTCTAGCTATGGTGTGAAGAACAAACTGGGGAGGTGTGCAGCCATGGTGGAGCAAGATGAGTTAGAAGTTTGTGTGTCCTTCCAAGTTAAAGATGGAGGGCATTTGGCCAGGGTAACGACAGAGGTGGTACAAAGTGTTGGGTTCTGGATGTTCTATAAAGCTAGGGTCATTCTGGGGTAAGGAAGAAGAGAATGAGATTTCAAGCTTGCTGAAAAACTTATAAGGAACAAAGGGTTTTGATGCAGAGGAGCAGAGAAACCAGGGAAGTGGGGCAAGACTGGAAGTTAACACATTTGTTCTGGTTTAGTGTTTTGTACCAAGCAATTTAATGACAATACAACATTCCTAGTTTCTGTGGGTCAGGAATTTGGACAGGGCACAGCAGATAACTCGTTTAGGTTTATGCTTGGGGTTTTTGGCTGGGAGAATTCTAGTGCCTGGAGCTGGCCTGCTTGAAAGCTGGGTTCTGCTGATGACTGCCTCTGGGAGCACCTGCATGTGGCCTGGCCCTGGTGGGAGCTTTTGGAGATTGAGTGTAGGAAGGGGTGAGTAGAAATTATATTTTCTGACTTGACCCCCAAGTCATGATACAAATAAGGTAAAATGCTAGGCTTAGTTCCAGGGAAAGGGGACTGCTGGACTTTGGGCATCATCATATTGGCAAAGGTCAAGTGGAATATGACATGGATTGAGGTGGTCTGAAAAGTCCAATCTACCAGAGCATCAAGAGGAAATGCCAGTTTAGCACTTACGAGCTTGGAGTTCAGGGCACAGTTCTGGTATGTTACATGAAAGTCCTTATCTATGGGGTAAGCCATGGGGTTGCTCGAGGTCATAAGGAGAATTAAAGCTTTCAGCTATCCTAGGGTATCTAGACCAGTGTTTAAGGATCAGGGAAGGGTGGTTAAACTAGCCAGTCAGAAGTGACAAATGAAGAAAGGATAATGTCCTAAAAGTTAGCTTGCTTTTACCCGTCCTGACCTCCCCCACCCCCCACGATGGACTGTAACCTGGAATTGTAAGCCAAATAAATCCTTCCTCCCCTAAATCACTTTTTGTCAGGGTATTTTATCACAGCAACAGAAATTAAAATAGAAGTTGGTACCGGGGAAGTGAGGTCATGCTGTGATAGCCCTGACCATGTGACTATTTTTGTGGGAGGAATGAGGAAACATTTGGTATGTTGGGTTGGAAAAGCCACTAAATGTTGGAAGCAGAGCTTAATGGGCTGTTTTAATGCGAGCTTGGGAGAAAACGTTGGGAGAAATGTGAACAGTTGAGGCCCAGCTCTTGGGGTTTTAGAAACAAAGACTCCATCGAGAACAGAAGCTGTTCCTAGATATTTAGGCAAAGAATCATGTGCTGATCAGGCTGGGGCTGCAAAAGCTGCCATAATTGTTAAAGATGGGCACACTGAAGTGAAACCCACTGTGCTTCATGTGGTCCAGGCTTCATCTTGAGCTAGGAGCAGAACTTGACAATGTTAAGCATTGTCCACATGGTACTGGTTTTGAAGGCATGAAAGATACAAGATTGAGCGGATCATGGAGAACAGCTGAAGTCTGGTGCTGTGTGGCAGGGTCTGAATCCCTGTGGAGAGGCTGTGAAGGTGAAGACTTGGTCACAATGGAGACACCAAGATAGTGGAGATGCAGGACCATAGGACATCTGCCAAGAAGAGCAGCAAGTGTGTAATGGAGGCTGCCTAAGCCCCAGAGAGAATCTGTTGGTATAGGTTGCAGAACTGAGGGGTGGGGCTACATAAGCTTTTTGGAGCTGATATTATGAACCCCAGATGTTAGACATCAGAGCTGCAAGATTTGGTATTTGCCTTGCTGGATTTTGGTTTTGTTTTGATCTGATTGTTCCTTGTGATGCCCTGAATCTTCTTTTTTGGCTTAATAATGTTATTCTGTGCCATCATAGTTTGGAAGTATGTAATTGTTTTTACTTTTATAAAAACCCACAGTTAAGAGACTTTGGACTTTCAAAAGTTGGACTGTATTTAACATGAGTTAAATATGAGACTGGAGACAGGAGTGGAAAGTTATGGTTTAAAAATTATGTGTTTGATAGGGCAGTCCAACAGTCTCTTCTGTTCTCCACAGGCATTGCACTTACCTACATGCAGGCACTACACGCATACACATAAAATAAAAATAATAAAATATTTTTTAAAAAATAATTATGTGTTTGGGGCTGGGGAGATGGCTAGGCACTTAAGAGCACTAACTACTCTTGTAGAGAATCCGAGTTCGATTCCCAGCACCCACATGGCAGCTGACAACCAACCTTCTCTAACTCCAGTTCCAGGGAATCCAACACCTTCTGACCCCTGCGGACATTGCACGACATGTGTGCACTTAACATGCAGGCAATACACTCATACACGTAAATTAAAAATAAAATGTTTTTTAAAAAAAGATGTCTTTGTGTGTCAAGGTGACAAGGGGTGAAGTCAGGGTTAGTTTTGTTAACTTGACACAACCTAGAATCATCTGAGGAGAGTCTTGAAGAGGGATTGTGTACATTGGGCATGTCTCGGGGAGGGGTGTTGTCTTAAATTGACGTAAGACCCAGCCCACTGTAGGTGGCACCATTCTTGGGGGTGGGGGTGGGGGGAGGGCATTGTTCCTGAACTGTTTAAGAGAAATCTAGCTGAGCACATGCAAGCAAAAAGCACGCATACATTCATTTCTTTCTGTTCTTGATGCTGGATGTGCTGTGGCGCTATTTTAAGTTCCTGACACCTTGACTTCCTTGCAATGGGCTGTAACCTAGAATAGTGATCTAAAACAAACCTTTTTACCCCTAAGTTGCTTTTTGGCAGGATATTTTATCACAGCAACAGAAATGTATGTTTTATGTATATGTGTACAAGCGTACTTGCCCATGAGTGTACATGTGGAGGCCAGAGGTCAACATCTAGTATCTTTATCACTCTCTACCTTATTTTTTATTTTTTTGAGACAGATTTTCTCACTGAACCTGGAGCTCAACATTTTGGCTAGACTGACCGGCCAGCAAGCCCTGGGGATCTGCCTCTCTCTGCATTAACATGCGTACTGCTAGACTGGGTTTTTACATGGGAGCAACAAGTGATTTACCCACTGAGCTATCTCTGCAGCCCCAAAGACCTTTTCAGAAATAAAATCTAACTGCTGATGGCTGATTAGAATGGAGTCTGAGCCATTCATTCAGCCACAAGGTGGCTAGTTGAGTTATGCAGAGCAGTCTCATTGTAAGCACACGGATAGCATTGTGTAGCTAAGATGACCTGGTTTTAAAGAATGGGGAGAGGAATTCTAAGAGTTCTGTTGTGAAGGTAAATAGAGAAGTGGGATGAGATTCTTGTTTTGTGAGACAGGAGAAATAGGCATGCTTGTGAGGTCCTGAGGAAGGGGGACATTGATGGAGTGAGTGGTGGTGAGTTGCTGTAACTATAGCTTTGAACGAATTAGAGGAGGGGTCAGTACACTGCCACATGCTTTGGGTGAGCCATGAGAAGGCAAGGCTCTGTATGAGCACAAGTGCTGGCGGAAAAGAAATGTGAGGATTTCGAAGTTCTATTTTCCCATTGGAGGGAGGGTATTTTAACAGTACTTGTCACATGAGGTGTTTCTAAGTCACATTGTAGTTATTCCTGAATAAATAGCCTGACCCTTAGTGTTAACTCTTCCTTCCTTCCTTCCTTCCTTCCTTCCTTCCTTCCTTCCTTCCTTCCTTCCTTCTTTCCCTCCCTCCCTCCCTCCCTCCCTCCCTCTTGCTCTCTTTTTTGTTTGTTTCTTTCTTTTTGAGACAGGTCTCCCTGTAGCCCCAGCTGGCCTGAAACTTGACCAGGCTGGCCTCCATCTCACAGAGATCTGCCTGCCTCTGCCTCCCAAGTGCTGGGATTAAAGGCCAGTGCCACCACACCAGCTCTCTCTGTAACACCCAATCCTTCAGATGTCTCAGGCCTCACCCACACTTTATTCAAAGTCTCTCCAGCAACATTATTTGGGAAGTAGAAGCTAGGATCCACCCTTATTAGAGAATCTTGCCCTTTGATCTCTAAGTCTAAAATATCTCACACTCAACAATATCAAGCATCCTTCTCAATTATTCTTACTGTTTTCAATAAGAAAGACATGCTGCTAATCAATATCTTGGGTGAAGAACAAGGTAGGGTCCTAAGGGATTAAGGTCGGGTGCCCAGGTCACAAAAGCACACGACTCAGTGGGCTTGTTTACATTATAATCAGTAGCTTTTTGGTGCAAGGTTAGGTAAAAGTCATTAGTCCAGATTCTGTTCATATTGTAAAATCATTCCTATAGTCACAGATTGCTTTGGAAATAAATGAGTTTATTCCTTTAAAGCTGTTAAAATATTTAAAATACTTCCATACAGTAAGGACTCAAATGACAGCAATTAAAAGCTGGCGCTGGTTCCCAAATCCCAAGGTATATAATAGCATTTGTTCATCAGTTATTAAAGTGGAGAGGGATGTAGCACACTTGGTTCCTGATTCGAAATGGGCAAGTTAGAATGTGTTCTACTTTATGAAGTAAAAGCAGTGTACAGTGAGTAGAAACCAGACTTGGAATTTGGATCCTTACTTGGGTTAGCGTTCTGTAGTGTGGTCTTTCCAGATTCTAGGGGACAGTAGGGACCCACAACTGACACTGTAGTGTTCTGTGCAGAGGGGCCAGGGTGCCTGTTTTCACTGTGTTTTCAACTTAGAATGATTTTCATTCACTATGGATTTCTCTGATTGTAACCTCAGTTAAGCTGTCCTCATCTTTTAAAATACATCTGTCTAGATGCATTTCAGATGTAAAACTGATATGTATTTAGTGTGAGATTAAACCCCTTCCTCCATTAATTTCATTTTATTTATTCAGGGATGCTACTGGGGATGGAACCCAGGGCCTCACACTAGACAGGTACTCTGCCACTGAACTATACCCTAGCCTGGCCTTCCTATTTTCAAAATGGGTTTTAGATGGCAGGGCTTTTTTTTCTTTTTCTTTCTTTCTTTCTTTCTTTCTTTCTTTCTTTCTTTCTTTCTCTTTCTTTCTCTTTCTCTTTCTCTCTTTCTCTTTCTCTCTCTCTCCCTTCCTTCCTTCCTTCCTTCCTTCCTTCCTTCCTTCATTCCTTCCTTTTAATGATATATTTTGAAGGGTACTATACATATACATACATGTAAAAGTTCACAAATATTTATATTCATCACAGTGAATTTTGGGACCACCACCTAAATCAAGTTAGATTTTTGGTTTATTTTTTGCTTTCTTATTTTTTTCTCTTAAATATCCTTAGTTCACAAAGTAGAAGGCTACTCACCCCTGTGTTGGGACCCTATGTATTTTTTCATCATTTCCTGACCTGTGAAACTCCAGAATCTGGTGATGTGTTTAAAGCTGAAGATCCTTCTGCTGAAAAAAAAATGAGTTCTCAGGAACTGCAGAGATGGCTCTGTGGGTAAGAGCACCAGCTGTTCTTGCAGAGGAATTGGGTTTAGTTCCCAACACCATGGTGGCTAATAACTGTCTGTAACTCCAGTTCCAAAGGATCCGACATCCTCTTCTGGTCTCTGCAGGCATTGCATGCACAGATGCACTTACATACATGCAGGCAAAACACTCATACACATAAAGTAAAATTTTAAATAATATATATATTTTTGGGGGGCTGGAGATGGCTCAGCGGTTAAGAACACTGGTTGTTCTTGCAGAAGACCCAGGTTCGACTCCCAGCACCCACATGGCAGCTAACAACTGTCCGTAACTCCAGGCCCAGGGGATCTGATAGCCTCTTCTGATTGCCGGCACTGCACGACATGGGTGCACTTACCTATATGCAGGCAATGCACATATACACATAAAATAAAAATAATAAAATTAAAAATAATAATAATAATAATAATATATATTTTTATTTTTAATGAATTCTCAAATGCACTGTCAGTACCCATAGTCATGAGAAAATCTCTGCACTCTTAAGTGGCATTGGTCCCAAAGCATTCTTCAATTTGCCCAAATCAGTGACTTTGTTATGAAAACCAACCTTAAAAAAAAAAAAAAAAAAAAAAAAAGCAGTATGCTACCGTGCCTAGCTCAAAACCCAATATTTTTCTTAAAGCTTTCAGATTCTTGAAGACAGAATGCCTCTTGTTCTGCATTTAACTACAATTTACTGGGATTGGTCATTTACCCCCTTTTCCTTGTCTCCATGAACTGAGGTCTAACTTTCCCCGTTGTGTTTCTCTAAGCTAGCTTCCCCAGACGGGTCAGGCAGGCTCCCCGCATAGCCACTCCCTAAGACCCTGGCTACCTGTCTAGTTCTGCCCCTTGTTCTCCTCTAGGATGTGCCCACAGCACCAAATTGGAGACTCCTTAGCTGTAGCTCTTTCCTTAGGGAATTTCTTAAGTTTTATGCTTTTTTTGCCTATTTGTTGGTTTCTCACATGTAGCCTCTAATCCACATGTACGCACATACACATACCATGTAATTGTGATAATTATCAGCTGGAAATTAGCGTTTGTGGAAGACTGCCTGTTTGTAATTTCAGGCTTGTCTCAGGCAGCCGGTGCAGCCTCGGCATGAGCTTCACTGGGTTCATGATCTTACTCATAATTTCTGGCCAACCTGCCTGGGAGTGTTGGTTTTAAATGTCAACTTGCCACAACTTAAAATCACCTGAGCAGGGAGCCTCAATTGAGGAATTACCTTGATTATCTTGCAAAGACCCACCCCACATCGGGGCAGCACCTTCTGGCGCCAGCTCAGATAAAAAGGAAGAATAATTATTTGCCTTTGGCTCTCTTGGCTTTCCCTCTTGCCTCCCCCTCTTGCCCTTACTGACGCTGTTGCTGCAGTTTTTCCAGGTTTCTTATGTGGACCAAAGACCAGCAGCTTTCCAGAAATCCTCTAGGCCTTTAGTGCCATGTTGGAACTGAAAACCACCAGGGTTGTCCGCTTCTCCAGTGTAGGAAAGCCATTGCTGGACTACTCAGGCTGCTGAGGCACCAGGACTCAAGGACTGAGCAAATGGTTCTCAGCCTCCCAACCTCTCAAGTGTGAGACAGCTGTTCTTGGACTAGTTCGACCACATTGCATAAGTTGATTTAATAAATCCTTTTAATAATGTGTATATTCATTCTATCAGTTCTGTGTTGCAGAGGACCCTGGCAGTAGTACACTGCCGTATGGCAGTTTGCTTTTCCATTGCAGCCTTGGCAGTGGCTGTGTGGCACCCGTGGTGGTGCATGCCCTTGTTTCAGCAATGTTTACAGTATCTTCTGCTGTCCTTGATAGCTGATCTTTTTCTTTTCTTTTTTTAAAAAATATTTTATTGCCGGGCGTGGTGGCGCATGCCTTTAATCCCAGCACTCGGGAGGTAGAGGCAGAGGCAGGTGGATCTCTGTGAGTTTGAGGCCAGCCTGGTCTACATAGTGAGTTCCAGGACAGCTGGGGCTACAGGGAAACCCTGTCTCAAAAACACCAAAAAATAAAAAAATAAATATTTTATTATTTTTATTTTTTATATGTAAGTGTATTGCCTGTGTGTATATAAGTGCACTCATGTTGTACAATGCCCTCGGAGGTCAGAAGAGAGCATCAGATCCCTTGGAACTGGAGTTAGCAATGATTGTTAGCCACCATGTGGGTGCTGGGAGTCAAACCTGGGTTTTTTGCAAGAGCAGCCTGTGCTCTTAACCACTGAGTCATTGCTCCAGCCCCTGCTCCTTTTTTTTCTTGAAGACAGAGTCTCTCTATAGCCCCAGCTGGCCTGTAATTCATTATTTGGACCAGGTTGGCCCTGTCTCACGGAGAGCCACCTGCTGCTGCCTCAGGAGTGATGGGATTAAAGGTGGATATCACCACACCCCAAACTTGATGACTGATTTTTAATGAAATAGCCCAGCACTTGGTTCTCCCTACCCCTTAGGGATACCTAGGACCCCCCCCCACTTATAAGGAAAGTATGCAGAAAATATTTGTTTTTGAAAGTTAATTTTATTAAATGAAGATAGTATACAAAATACATTCATCATGACTAAAAGGTAGGACCAGATCATGTCTTAGTTATATCTGTAGCATATAATCTTGATTTGTATAAAAGTAACTTTAAAATTCCAGTTTCCTTAAATAGTTATGCACAAAACATACAAACACACACACACACATATACATACAGTTACTGTCACTGTCAGTCAAAGATGCCTTCTTTCTTCAGGTTCAATGGGGCTGGCAAGTATCTGGTTCATGTTTGACTTTATGGGCAGGGAAACAAGGCATAGCTTAAAGACCTAAGCAACATTTTCAGGATCTGGACAGATTTGTCCCCTGAGCATCTCTCTTGGACTAACTTAGACTTGCCTGAGGTTTCAGCCCCACTGTCACACATACATGACCCCAAACACTGAGAGAAATATTTGTTCTTCCTTACGGCCAACCATCTGTATCTTAAATGGCAAACGGTTTATTTAACTTTGATGCTGCTTTGATGAATAAGTACTCAGCAGTTAGGTGCATGTGTTATCACAAGCCTCCATTTTCCTTCCTACCTTAAGACTCAGATGGAGCCATTCTTTTTAGCCGATGGACTTGTAGGCTCCGTTCCTGAGTCTTAAGCTGAGTAACAGAATGCCAATAGATTTTCTTTTTTCTTTCGGAAAAAGGGTATTTACTAAAGTCTCTTAAAGATTAAGAATTTAGATTATTAAGAACAAAATATAGGAAAAACTAAGGTTTTCTTTTTATCACTAATAGTTAGATCCTTATCTGATTTGAAAAAACTAGAATGCTGACGTCTTTCATTTCTCTCCATTCAACCTCCATATCGTCGCCCAATTTAAACTGTTGCTCAGCTGCTGTGGATCATGTACAGGTGGAAAAAGACAAAGAACAAAGATTTCCCCCCAGTCTTCTAATTCTGCCTGATTTGCCTTGATTGAGTTCCTGGTTGAAAGGTCTTCCTTGCTTCTCTGTCCTGGCTAGTGAGTCCCTAAGAGCCACCATGGATGCCTGCTGCCTCACTGTGACTGCTGAGCCTCCAGTCTCTTCATACAAAGAATGTAGTTCATAGGGAAGGAGGCATACATTCTACCGGTCCTTAGAGTTCGGGTCCTAGGGTGAAGTGACAAGCATAAAGTAAGCATGACTGCTCTCCAGAAGCAGCTCTTCACAGTTGTCTGCACAGCCCTGACTGCTTCAGCATGTGCAAGACCACATCTTGAGCAGCTAACACTAGCAGAGCCAGTATAAACACTGGAGAGTAGGCACTCTTTTCTACCCTGTCTCCCCATTTCTACCCTGTCTCCCTGTTCCCATCATCCTTAGACCCTAGGCAAGGTCCAAATCAGATGAAAATAGGATTTCTTTTTCCTTTTGATGGCTCATTAACTGGTGTCCTGGGTCCCAGCTGTAGAAATATCTTGCATAAATTACACATCACCTTTTCTCTCGAGGAGCCTAAAGTGCTAAACATTGGCTGATGCTCTTGTGTCCTCTCAGATTGGCTTGCGATGATGGAATCCACAGTAAGTAAAAGGGGAAACATGAGGTCCCAACTCTCTGTGAATTGGTTTGGCTGGTATACATGGAGCATCCACTCTGGTTTTAGTTGCATCAGTCTTGGTTTGATATAGAGAAAACCCTCTCAAGAGTCTCATTCTCCCCAGCTTCCTTGTACAGCTAACTGTATAAAACAGGATAATGTGAAAGTGTCTTGTCTGTGTATTAATACTTGAAACAGAATCTGGCTTTTTTAAATGTGGCTTTGAGCCCAACAGTAGACAACCACAATAAATCAAACAGGACCACTTAGCTTCCTATGACAACATGCTAAGCTCAAGCCAACAAGCTCAGTTACATTCGCAGTATATTTCACTAAAGGAATGCCACCCTTGGTGCCGTAAAGCATGCTGTGGATGGTAACAGGTACAGAACCAGTCTCACCGAGAAAGTTTGAAGATTTGCTATAGTTCCAAAAAGCTTGGTCATTTTTTGCCTCTCAGAATCCAGGAAATGTCCCCTCCTGTCTGTCCTGTCACCTCCTAGCAAGGTGCCTAAAAACCAGTGCCAGGTCTGGGAAGTCATTGAGGTGGCATTGCCCATCCCTCTCCTGCAGCCTCCCCACGTGACAAATCTCCATGTCCTCCTCTAGTGCCTCCTCTTGTTTTCCCCACCACCATTTTCCTTTCTTCCTCTCCTTATGCGTCTTAAAGCTCGCTAGAGGGCTCCAGAGACACCGAGCAAGCCCGTACATGATGCCTTGATGCTAAAGGCCCTACTGCATCTGGTCCTGAGGAATTAGGGAGAGGGGAGCATGAAAATCCATGCTGTGTGGCATGGCCAGTAGATAGCCTGTACCCTCTGGTTTATGTGCCCTGAAGCCTCAGGGGTTGGAGCAGGTGAGTCACTGGGCTTAGAAAGGATTTCTCTAGCACAGGGAGTCACACGAGGTCGAGCAGTAGTGTTCCTCACTTGTCACTATCTGGGGTTACATTCTTGTTAGTCTTTTTTTTTAAAAAAAAAAAAAAAAAAAAAAAAAAAAAAATAGGCACTATTAAAAGTCACTAAAAGCAGCTGGCTCCTGTGGAAAGAGATAAGTGTAAACTCATATATGTATAATACTGTCAGAAGCTAGTTTTCTGGGGTGCTTCTGGAAGGAAGGCAGTGTGAAGCATTAGGCAAGTGGGGAGGAGTATAACACCACTGAGTTGTAGTCTGGGGGTGGAGAGCAGCAGGAATCCTTCTCCAGCTCTGAGTCGTGCACAGGTCTGATGTGGCCACAGCTGGAGAAGCAGAAGCTGGGCCTGCTGACGTCAGAAAGCCCCGACTCCTTACTTTTACTCGTTATTCTCAAGCTAGAGAGGGGGAGAGAGAGAGAGAGAGAGAGAGAGAGAGAGAGAGAGAGAGAGAGAGAGGAGAAAAAAAAACAAATGTAAGAAATGTTTTCTCAAAATCACTAAACTCACTCTTAGTGGGTCATCTGTTCACACCATTCTAGAATCTCATCTTGGTCTCTGGGCAGATTTTCTTTGTTCTAAATATGCACACTGCCTCCCCCAAGCCAGCTTGGTGTGTTGCTAGGCAGGAAGTGTGCCATTGGCCAGGGGATGGAATGTATGATGAGATGGTGCAATCCCAGGATTCCAAGATGGAAACAACTCCACAATGTGGGAAATAGCCCTCTCCTACTCTTGAGTCAAAAAGCTCCTGTAGTCAGCTAAGAAAGCCCCCCCCCCATATCATGCCATGGTAATATATGGTTTAACTTAGGTCTAGAGAGGAGGTACTCAACCTGAATTATCCAGGAGGGTGCTAATGCAATTGCATGGAGGCAGAGGGGAGGCAACCATCCAGAGAGAAGGCAATGTGTGGATGGATGGATAGAGAGAGAGAGAGAGAGAGAGAGAGAGAGAGAGAGAGAGAGAACAAGCCGACGACTAGACTCTCCCCCAGAGTCTCTGAACTGCATGCAGCCCAAGGAAATAAATTCCTTCTCTTAAAGTCACCACATATGTTGTAAATAGTCTCAAGAAACACAGGGCTGCACACAAGGTCAGTACAGGTGATTTCCTCTTGTGATTATGTTGTAGGAGATGATGGTTACAGAGCGCAGTATGCTACACACAGCAAAACAGGTGAGGGAAAAAAGCATTCCTGTCCTTTAATATTTGAAATTTCTGTTTAGGGGGTGTAGAGGGATGAGAGCCTCGTGAATCACATGAATTAGACTGGTCTGGACTGGCATGACTGTGTTCTACATTTTTAATCTCAGAGAACAGGATACAAATTAGAGATTTTCTATTCTTCATCTTTGATGAAGAATGAAGAAAAAAGTAACCCTCCATTTTTTCTTTCTTTCTTTCTTTCTTTCTTTCTTTCTTTCTTTCTTTCTTTCTTTCTTTCTTTCTTTCTTTCTTTCTTTCTTTGTGTGTGTGTGTTTGAGACAGGGTTTCCTTTTAGCCCGAGCTGGCCTAGAACTTGCTACATATACCAGGCTGGCCTTGATCTCACAGAGATCTGGCTGCCTCTGCATCCCAAGGGCTGAGATTAAAGGTGTACACCACCACACACAGCTTACCTACCCATTTCTCAGTGTGTTCCAAAATAAGAAACAAAAGAGTAGTTATTCTGCTTCTTCCTTCTATCCAGATTGGTGTCCCCCAATCTGCCACCGCAGCCCTGGGCCCACTGGTGAGCTTGTATTACAAGGAAAATGCAGAAGCTGGCCTGCAAGTGTCCTTGTCTTTCCAATGACTTGATGGATTATACATCACTTGGAGGTATTTGAACCATCCTTTGATTTTTTTGATTCATATGAGTGTTTTGCCTGCATGCTTGTAAATGCATCATGTGTGTGCAATGCCTACGGAGGCCAGAAGAGGGCATTGGACCCCTGGAACTGGAGTTATAGACAGCTGTTAGCCTCCATGTGGGTGCCATGTGGGTGCTGGAAACTGAATCTGGAGCCTCTGCAAGAGCAACCAGTGCTCTTAATGGCTGAGCCATCTCTCCAGTCCCCTGAACCATCTTTTTAAAAAAATTTTATTATTTTTATTTTATGTGTATGCATGTATTGCCTGCATGTAGGTAAGTGCACCCATGTCATGCAATGGCCGCAGAGGTCAGAAGAGGCTGTTGAATTCAAACTTGGGTCTTCTGCAAGAACAACCAGTGTTCTCAACTGCTGAGCCATCTCTCCAGCTTCTGAACCATCTTTTGATTTAGATCATAGGTCAATAAACTGCAGCCTATAGGCAAGCAATCTGTTATTTTGTTTTGTTTTTAAAAGGAGAGACATCTTATTAGATATTACTTACATATGACACAATTCACTTATTTAAAATGTTCAAGTCAGTAGTTTTCAGTATTGCTCTAGTTTGGATTTTAAATGATGCCCAAAAGGTCCCCTGAGTTGACAGTATTAGGGGATAGTGGACTCTTTAAGAGGTGGGGCTTGGTGGGAGGCCCCTAGGTCACTGGGGACAGTCCCTCAAAGGAAACTGTGTGGCTAGAGCCCCTTCCTCCTCTTCTTGCTCCCTGGTCACAAGGTGACCAGTTCACTTGGCCACATTCTCGCTGCCATTGCCATCTAGCCCAAAGCAATGAGTTCACCCGAGTTTGAACTGGAATCTCTAAAATTCTGAGCCCAAATAACCCTTTTCTCTTTATAATTATCTCAGATATTTTGTTATAGTAATGCTAAGCTGAGTGGTAAGTATATATACAAAGGTGGACTCATCACCACAACTTAGAAATGTTGTGACCACTCTCCCAAACCCCTAGCCATTAGCAGTCTCTTCCTACACTTAAAACACCAGCCCTAGGCAACCACTCATGCACTTTTACCCTCTAGATGTGTCTATTCTAGGTATTTCATCTTAAGAGCAATCATAGACTGTGATATTTTATGAATGAATTCTTTTACTGAGTATATTTCAGGTTTTTCTGTTATGTGTCAGTTCTTTACTCTTTTTACTGACAAATCCAATTGTATATCTATTGTAGAATTATATCATTTTATTTATCCAAATGATGGGCACTTAGATTATTTCTACTTCTGTTATGAGTAGTGCTGGTACAAATGTTTGTGTACAAATTTTGGACTGGATATGGGTTCTCTTGGGTATACACTTAGAAATGGAATTGCTGGATCATCTGGTAACTGCAAAGTAACAAAGTAACTGTACCGCTTTCTACTTCTACAGTGGTGGAGAAGAATCCCATTTCCCACCATGCTCACTGACAGACCTCCCCTCCCAATTTTTAGAGACTATCTTGCTATATAACCCATTATGCTGGCCTTGAACTCACAATCCTCCTGTGTTTGCCTCCAGAATGCTGGAATTACAGATGTGTACTACCACACAATGTTCAGTCAGCATACATTCAATTTTAGCCAGTTTTATTGGTGTCAAATGATTTCTTGGTGGTTGGGATTGGCATTTCCTTGATGGTTAATGATGCTGAGCATCTTTTCCTATACTCAATGACTATGTGCGCACCTGTAATTGTTAATGCGACATGGCCATGGTATTTGTTTATGTGATGGCTCTGGCAGCTGTGTACTGTAAGGGCACAGGTGGCCAGTTACTATCTGCTCCTTTGAGGAAAGTCTGCTGAATCCTGATTTAGATGAAAGAGAAACAGGTCCTGCCTTTGGATGAGAAGGCCAGGCATTGAACTGGGAAAGCAAGGAAGGAAGGAAAGTAGGTAGGCCCAAACTTTCTCATCTATCTAAGCACTATCTAAGTAGAATCTAGCGTAAAGAACTACAAGGGCCACCTATCCCAGTGGAAAATACAGCAAGAGCCTCATAATTCTAACAGCAGTGGCTCAGAATAGAAGGGGCTAATTGATGGATCAAGCCAGCGGTTTGTGGAGAAATTTGTGAGAAAGTTCTGCATATAGAAGGTTGAGTTCTCAGGGTAGCATGTTTTAGACCTAGAAAACAGTACTGTGATTCTTTGTACTCTGGCTAGCCCAGGGACCAAAAATGAGGTGTGTTGTCTCAAGCGCCCCTGACACATCCCCATCCCTCTGGTCACAGCTGGGTGCATCAGGTTCCTTTCTGCTGAGGTCCTGTGCTGCTCAGGCTCTGCCTGCCTATTGGTGCTAGAACTTCCTGCCTGTTTTCCCACTTAAGCCCCAGTCTTTCTTCTCACAGAGCCTGGTGTTCATCTGTCCAGTGTACCCCATTTCTTGCCCTTTAGGGGGAAATGCTTTTCTATAATGCCTGAA
Source organism: Nannospalax galili (assembly GCF_000622305.1). Lineage (NCBI taxonomy): Eukaryota > Metazoa > Chordata > Mammalia > Rodentia > Spalacidae > Nannospalax > Nannospalax galili. Next base: position 7,500,931 of record NW_008360317.1, on the reverse strand, counting down.
CACTAGTAGCCTTAAATATCCTCATTAAGCCATCTTCCCTGGCATCTTCCTTCATCCCCTCCCCCATTATAGGAAAGATGCCCTGCTTTCTTACTCAATCTTTGAGGCCTTGGGCTTGCTCTCGGTCCAAGTAAATCGCTTCAGGAAGGGGGAGGCCAGCAGTGTGCTCCTGTCCAACTGATAATCCTGCAGGGAAGAAGATTATACATTGGCCTGGCTCAGAATGGTTGTCTACAGTGATTCTGGAGTGATACTAAGAGGCACCTCTGAGGTGATACTAGGTGCTGCCTTCCACAATCCCTGCCTGATGGCAACTGTCAGTACTTCAGTGACAATTAATGCCTATTCCAAGTGACTCTGAGGCCCGTCCTGAAGGTAAAGTAAATAAACAAAAAGAAAAACCATGAGGCAAAGTGCTTGCTGTGCAAGCATGAGGACCTGCGATGGGAGCCTCGGCACCCATGTAAAACATCAGGCATGGTCGTACATGCCTTTCACCCCAGCCCTGAAGTTCAAGGTAGAGATGGAGATAGTTAGATCCCTGGGGCTCACTGCCCAGCCAGACTAGCTAAAACAATGAGCTCCAGGTTCAGTGAGAGACCCCATCTCAAGAAAAACAAGTTAAGTTGGAAAGCAATAGAGGAAGGCCTTCAACCTTGACTTCTGTACTCCACACACACACTCATGGATAAGCAAACATGCACACACATGTGCACACATATAAACAACACACACACAAGGGAAAACTACATGTAACAGATTAGTATTTTCCATATGAAACTTTTGAAAACGATCATCATCTAGATATATTAAAACTAGTCTAGAGGGTTGGTTATGGGTATAACCATAATATGTAAAGCCATATATATATGTAAAAATTCTAGGAAATTATAAAGTGGTGGTTGAATATTGTTTCTTGGAGAGTCTATGGAATTTTCGGGCACTCCTTGACCAGAGTTCCCAGGAATGAATGTCACTGAGTCATCATGGACTTCTATGGCTTCTCTTCCCTATTCTGTTCCTATGGTTTATTCTATCAAGTGGAAGTGAACTCCACACTTTGTCTCTGCCTCCCCCTGAGGTTCTTACTGGACTACTTAAATGTCAGTAAAGAGCTCAGCAAGCAAGGAAGCTGTCATCATTCATCATGTTTTAACCTTAGCACTAAGCTTGAGAAGTGCCAAAGTTTGCTTAATATTGATCTTTGGACTTGAACCACCCTACCAAGCCACAACGTAACATTTCCATCTATGTACCATGCTATTCTGCAGCTTAAATTTTAAATGTCTGTATTTTGAAGTCACCCTATTCTTTATCTTCTGTATCTGATGAGGATCAGGTGGTTTTTAAGGGTGACTGTGTTTGTGTCAAAGTCACATGAATGATGATCACCTTTCTGGTGGGGTTGGCCTTCCAGACCGTTGTGGGACATGGTCAGTGCCAGGGTTTTGGCCACTGTTCTTGGATTGGGGCACTGTGCTTAGAGTGCCTACTTGGAGCACAAGTGTTGGCCACGCAGAAGTGCTATCCTACACAGCCGTTGCCCCCTAACTCCAACCCATTCTGGGGCTTCAAAGAGAGATGTTGATGGAAGAAGCCTTTTGTTGCCAGGCTGTGCTTCCAGTGTATCTGAGTGGGAACATGGCTGCTCACCATGCAGAACCTTAGGGCGAAGGGGCCCCAAGCAAACTATATCACAAAGCTTCTGTTGCATCACAATGCCCAACCATTCACACATCTAGGAGTTCCTCTGCATTGAAAGAAGGATGCAACACCGATAGCTTAGAAAACAAACATTTTTTTTGAGACAGGGTCTCACTATATAGCCTTAGCTAGCCTGGAACTTAGTAAGTAGACCAGGCTGGCCTCAAACTCAGAGAAATCTGCCTGCCTCTACCTCCGGGTGCTGTTATTAAAGGCATGTGCCACTATAGCTGGCACCTAGAAGAAATTCTAGGGTAAAAGCACATGAGTCCCCTGGGAAGCTGGTGGGATAGATGGGTCATGGAGTGAACTCTGGGTGATTTTCAAACCATGGAATTCTATTTTCAAATAATCTCTGCACAGTGAAGCCTGTTCTTCCTCTGACATTGTAATTTCATCCTGTACCTATCACTGGCCTTCACTGATCAAGCACTGCCTGGGGTTGGTGTTTGAACAGAGTCAGGAAAAAAGTTTTTGGCAGGGTATGCTGGGTAGTTTAGTATCATGACTTACATCAAACATGGAAGTGGCATTTGGTGAAAGTTCTTCAAAGGTTTTGATTCTTTCCAGGCTCATGAATTTGAAAGCATTTACGTATCTAATGAAGAAGCAGAATAATCAAGACAGAAAAAATGCACACACACCTTTGATTAATCAGAAGATCACAGAAATGTATATCCCAGCTAACAAGCTAAAACACTGACTCTCTCACCCCCGTCACTCAGCTTCCTGCATAACCTCTAGGAATTCTCATGGCGATGCCACTTCCCCCAATGTTGTCAATTCACATTTCATAGTTTTCAGAAAAGTCCTAGAAGGAACCACTCCAGGTCCCTGTAGAATCAGAAAACATCAGGCCTAGAGGAACCTTGGGATCTTATCTGGCCTCAGTGACACAAACAAGAGACTAACACGATGCCCCAGGAAGTGATATGACTTTATCTTATCATTTATTGCTGTCTACTTCCTAAAAGGATGTGGCGTGACAAATAAAATGTTCTGTCAAGGCTTCATAGCTGATTTAATTGCATAATTGAGTGTAGGGCCTGTCTCGTATATTCTGGACCTTGATTACAACTGGAAGAATTGAATGGTATTTGCAAGATTTCTCTGTTACCACCTGTCAGTTTTTGTTGATGATTTATTGGGAATACCATCAGGTATATTCACAGGATGGCTACTCATAGGCTACTCGTTAGTTAAATCCTGCAGTCTGATAGTCTGTTGCAAGGCCCAAGTTCCTAGGCTATCTACCTACTGAGCCTGTGGCTAAGCAGCATACTAGAAGGACTTTGTCACCCTCCACTCCATCTCTAATTCATTCAGGCCTTTCCAGAGTATCTACTCCAAGCTAGTTTTCTCATCTTTAAAACTGAGTGACTCATCTGCATTGGCCTGTTGGGCTGGATGTCAGGCATGAGCAGTGATGCTCTCCTGTTACCCTCATAGCTCTGGGCTCCCCTCTGGATTCCTTCACAGATTGTCAGAGATGACTGTAGATGTTTTCTAACTGCTGCATCTCCTTCCTATGCCTCCCCTGGTGGCAGAATCGAGGTCAATCTGGAGGGCTGTGCCCACTAGAAGTAAAGATGCTAGAAGGCCCACAGGACAACCTGACAGTCCTAAAAGGGCCCTGACTGCATAGGGACCTAAACAGAAGGTCAATATTCCTGGGTTAGAAACTTGATTCTGTTATTTGGTAGCCACATGTTGAGGTAAGTTCTCCTCTTTGGAGACAGTAAGTCCCTATCTGTTTAAAGAAATAATATATACTTAATAGGATTGTTTTGAACATGAAAGGAGTTAATATATACAAAAAGTCGGCACAGCACCAGACCCCAGCATATGTTTCTGTAACTATGACGATCAGATACATTTTATATCGACCTGTCTACTAGCATTATAACCCAGGCTGGCTTTCAATTTGTACCAATCCTCCTGCTTCAGCCTCCTGTGTGCTGGGATTACAGGCATGAGCTGCCACATCTGACTAGTTTTATGTAAGGTTTAATCAAAGTTAATGTCATGGGGGAGAAAAATGGGAATATGGTTCTAGAATAAGATAAAGGAACTTAAGAAAATGCAATGTGTTGCTCATTCTTTTTTTCTTTAAGTTTAGAAAGCACCTAAAGCTTGTAGACTATACAGACCAAACATGGGAAAATATTAACCATCACTGGATTTAGGAAGTAGAAGAGGTAGAGGTACCCAATTCTTTCTTTTGTTTATTCCTCCTTTCCTTCCTCCCTCTCCCTTGTCCTCCCTCCCCCTCTCCTCCGCTTCCTTCCTCTCTTCCTCTTTCTGTCTTCCTTCTCTTTCCTCTCAAAATTCTGTAATAAAATCGGGGAACAAAAATCTCACCTCACATCATCAGAACTCCCAGAATTAAACTTTGAAGCAGTAACACCATCCTTGAAAAAGTCCTCAGAGAAAGTAGGAGTTGAGTAAGTAAACCCACTGTTTCTTGTTAGTATGGCATTGAGTGGGATGTAGTCTTTACCATCCTAAAATACCAAAGAGAAAGCTCTAATGGTCAAAGTTCCTTTTTTAATCACTTTCTATGAAGCATATGTCAATTCAACTATGTCATTTGCCCAGCCTTGCTTGTGTTTTAGGGATCTTT
>NW_008360317.1:7370252-7496448 GCF_000622305.1 Nannospalax galili | reverse complement strand
CTCTCTCTCTCTCTCTCTCTCTCTCTCTCTCTCTCTCTCTCACTTTAAAAAATGGTGTTCTCCTATTAAAGCTCTTAAAACACAAACAATACCCCACTGGGTACATCCAATTTTCTTATCTTATTTTTTCTAATGATTTTTAAATTTTTACTTTTAATTATGTGTATACATGTGCTTGTACATGTGTGTGCATGTTGAGTGAGTACAGTACCCACACAGGCCAGAAGAGGGTATCAGAGTTCTTAGAGCTGAAATTATAGGCTGTTGTGAGCTACACAACATGGGTGCTGGGAACTGAACTCAGGTCCTCTGCAAGAGTAGTATGCATTCTTAATCACGGAACCATCTTCCCAGCCCAGCCCCAGGCTTTCTGATTTTCTAGATAAATTTAGCTTTACCTGTTGGACATTGGCTTGAAGCAAGTCACCTAGTTTCTCTACAAGTTCTGCAAACCTCGGCCTTTCTTTAGGGTCTTTGTGCCAGCAATCCAACATGATCTGGTAGCTGTTGAACAGAAGCACACAGGAAAAGCTGGAGAACAGTGGTGTTTATACAGATGCCACCCATGTTCCAAGTGAGGGATGTCAGCTTACATTACAAACTATGCTTTTTATAATGTGTGACATGGTTTCATTTGGAAAGGGCAGCGTCTCCAAATCTGAAAACAGTCACAACACCAAACTTAGTAGATTGTGCTGCCCATTCCACTGTCCAGTTGTAACAGTTTGGTTCATGCTGTCTTCTCTGTAAGCTGATGGCTTTTCCACATCCTCACACTGCCTTGGGAAGGTTCTGCAGTGGAGGATGGTGGAAAAGGCACTGGGCACACGACCTATGTAATTTTCCAAACAGAGGTTGGCACACTGGACTTCAGTAGTTTCTTAGGCAGTGTGCAAGTTTCCTGCAGGTGGCTGATTCTTTCTGAAGCAGCGTTTCAAAGCTCCTATTACAAAATGGCCTCTCAGCACTAAGCCAGAAAATACAGGCTGAGCATCTGGGTTGGAAACATCTGTTGCAATATCACAGAGGCCAAATCTTGTCCTCAAGTCCCAACATCAACTGGTTCCTCTGAGGTAAAGATATTGAGCCCCTCTCTTGGTCGTGTCCACTGGGACTAGGGGTCTATGTCAGGGATGCCTGCAAACACTGGGTTAAGATGCTCTTTTGCACTCTTCCTGGGAGGTTTATTTTCATTATCTCTTCTTTTGGGGGAGCCTTTGGAACACAGAGGACTCTGCCTAAGTCAGATCAAAATCTGAATGGGCTAGAACCTTGAAACTAGGTGGGCATTAGCTGCAAGCACCACTCATCCCCACACCCATTACCCAACGCAGGCCTAACACAGAAGCACTCAATAAGGACCTGCTGACAGAACCTCTGCCCTTCCTGTGATTCTTCAGTCATACTGCACTCATTACCTTAGGTGCTGGGAGCCAGATGTGACCAGGGGAACAGCCTGAGGAACTCTGAAAACTGTCCTACCCCACCAACTGCTACATATGTGCTTCCAGTTGCCCCTGCAGCTCCCAGTGTCTCTTCAGGACATCCCTGTTTTGTCTCACAGTCTGCGAGGTGTCTGACAAAGGCAGCTAAGAACACTGGGAGGTTTAAAAGAAGAGAAGAAAATGATACCAGGAGGAAAGCTTTAAAATGACAAGAAAGAAGGCAAAACCAGGAGCAAAATTCATATCGGAATTGATATCAGTGTTCTGAGGACTCTGATAAAAAGCTGGCTTTCATCTTCCAGGCAACAGGTGAAAAGGAAGAGTACTCAGTTCTATGATCCACACAGAGCAGAAGTTAGAAATGAACCAGTTACTTGGAAAAAGTATGTTTGTTCCCAGCACTGAAATCTGAAAGGTCTTGGACATCCCTCCACACCACTACCTAGGTAGTAATAACATCATTGGATTATTTAGTACAGTGTTTTTCAGTGTTAGCTAAAGGCTCAATAACAAAGAATACTATGCAGTAACAGTTCTAAGAGGCAGAGCAATGTGTTCCAGCAACCAGGGTCCCAAGGCTGTCGTTTAACCCAAGGGTATCGTTCCAGGCACCTGGGAGTCTGGGGGCTTCGTATGGTTTTACTTCTTTAAAAGGAAGGTTTCTGATAGGATTCAGGCTCTGCTTTCTGACAAGTATACCTGGCCAGAAGATCTAATCTTTTTGTTGTTACTTCGTTTTGAGACATTGTATTACTATGTAGGCCAAGTGACCTCAAACTCATGGCAATCCTCCTGCCTCAGTCTCTAGAATGCTAGGATTATAGGAATGAAGTCTTTGACTAAGGGGCAGGAGCTCAGAAAGATCACACAAAGGTATGGACTCTCTAATTCACATTTTTGCTCTTGATAAGCCTCTGTGTTGGTCCTTATCCAAACCTGAGGGTTAATGCTTTCCTTAGGAGATTCTGGGGTTCCCTTCACCCCTGCACTTCCTCTTGTGTACTTATTTCACTTGACTCCGGGGGCTATGGTGGATGTGCACTGGTTCCAAGTACTGTGGGAACATTGTGAGTGTGATACTTGAGTCAGGGCATACACTACACTGGGTCTCAACCTTCAGAGACCAAAGACTAAGAGGAACTAAGCATTGATTTTCTTAAATCGCGGTTACCGTCCCTGTTTTCTTGGACACATGTGACATGTGGACACAGCACCCAAAAGTCCTAACTGTCCTTGGCCAGTAGCACCGTGAAGTGATGGCTCAAGGCACTTGGCCTGAGCACTCTCAGGACTGGCCATTCAAACCACCTGGGCTAACATACTGGCAGTCAAAGTTTGGCAGAAATAGCACGAGATGCATAATCTCATAGGATCCTGTACGGATCTTATTTTAAGGTAAGGTCACATATTTTACTAATTTACTGATTTTTGTTTACAGAAGGTGCAAAAACATGCCACACAGACAGGCAACCACTAAATGAAAGTTTGAGCCTGCATCCTCAGGGGCTAGCTGACTTCAACCTTACCACACTCAAATCTTACAGTCTTAGGCTCTATCCCTAGCACTTGGTGGACTCTCAAAGTTGTTTGGAAGAATATCAAATACATACTTAGATGATCTATAAAAGGTGGCACAGCAAAAAAGGAAGGCCACAACCAGCAAACACAAAGGTGCCTGAGCCTAGGGGGTGGGGAGCACATTTCATTCAGCAGAGACCCCAGATTCATCTCTACCAGCACCATCATTGTCATAGCATAGCAGATGGATGAGCGGCCTTCTGGGAGGTGTGACTAGTTGGGTGGTCCCCTCCCCAGTTTCTCTGAGGAACTAGCAGCAGGGACCACCTATGACCACTTGCTGGACTCCTGTGTTCCTGGCTTCTGATTTCTGGATTCCACTCCTTGGCCTACAAGTCCATGCAGACACCAAAGGAAACAGAAAAGCACTCACTGCTTACTCTCTTATCAAAAGGCATCTGATTAAACAGGCTCTGGGCTAGCCACTGACTCAACATTACATTTTCTTCACTAAGTAAAAAGGTTTCCTAAGAGACAGACGTTTGCATCCAAGACAGGCTGCAGGGCCTGTGGGGAGAGTTTACAAGCTATCGCCTTAGTTTTTCTAGATGCTCACCACTGTAGGCCAAGTTCAGGTCACAGATGCCCAGAAAAGCTGCACTGTATTCTCACCCAAGGTCAAAACAGATAAAGAGGTGTCTCTTAATCTCTCATCTCTCACCTGCCTGAGAAAATGACTGATGGTTTGGATCCAGCCTTTTGAGAAAACACTTTACAAAGCCATGTCTTATCTTTTAAATTTCAGAACCACACCTGTGTCTACAGGCTTTTTGGGGTGGTTCAGCTACCTGGAGGAGGCTTATGGAAAGACTTGAAGGTTTAATAACTCCAAAGGAGGCTTGGGTTTTTTTTTGAGGCAGGGTCTCACTATGTAGCTCAGCCTTGCCTCAAACTTATGACCTTCTGTCTCAGCCTTGCCACTGTTGGGATTACAGCATGTGCCTCCACACCTGGCTTTAGAGAATTCTTCAGTCCAAAACTGGAGTGACTTTTGGGCCTCTAGAATTATTCTGAATCAGAATCTAATGAGAGCAGAAAACAGCCCCTGCAGGCAGGATGGTGTGGACTCTGGACTCAGATGGAATTTGCTAACTGATTGGTAATGGGGTCTTGCGCAGATCAAGTTGGATACTAGATGTTGTGTGCCCTGGTTTCGCACTTATTTCACAAGGTTGTTGTGAGTCTTAGATGTATTAACATTGGTTAAAGGTACTTAAAACAGTGCTTACCTCTTGCAAGCACTAACAATACTTAGTTAATAAATATTTAATGTTTTGGTTGTTAGCCTTAGCCTTTAATGGCTGTGCTATCCCCCCAGCCCAGTTAATAAATATTGAATAATAACAACAATGGTTATTACTGTTGGCAATGAGAACTTACTATTCTCAGATCAAATGAAAAGTGGAAGGATATGCTTAATTCAGAGCACATGTGGGCATATCAGAGCATGCCCTTCTGCAAAATATGAAGCATTTGATGCCTCTGGGATATCACTCTCAGGGATTGGGGTCTGTCTCCTCTGCTACTTAGTTGGCAGAAGGTACAGTGCTTCTCACAGTTTTGATATCTGTGAAGTTCAGATTATAGTATCTGCCCTACCTACTTCTCCAGACTGTGGGAAATCTACATGAGATAAATGAGGAAAACACTTAGGAAGGCGTTGAGTATGAAGTCACCTTATTTTAACTCCTGGCATTTCCCCTCTTGCCACATTTAAGTAAGGAATTCAGCAAGTCCAAACCCTCTCTACAGCCTAGGAGGTGGCGAGGCCAATCCAGCTCCCTGAAGAGGACAGCTGTGCAGTGCTGACAGAGTGCCCTGTGTCTTCCCAGCCCTGCCTTCATGCCTGACCTCTCTGTCTTCTCATCCAGTTCGGCTCTAACCTAGCTTTGTCCTGAGATGATGAAGGAAAGAGCCTGCGACCTTGCCCTTTCTCCAAGCCCACACTTCCTTCTGTGTCCTGACTCCTCCCCAAAGGCCAGTCCAGGGCTGACAGGACCTCATTATGTGGGTGGGGTGGGGAGGCTGCCTGCCAGTTCAGGAAAGGTGGCGCCACCTCAGGGAGGCCCAAGTCCTTGTCAGCAGCTCTTCCAAACTGCAAGTGTCATCACATTCCTGCCCAGACCTCAAAGTGCAAACTGTACAAAGTTATAGGAAAGAGTGCCCACAACAGGCAAGCAAACCAGCTGATGGGGAGCATCCCTCGGAGCCTACCTCCTCCTTGGAGGCACATGGGGAGGCACACGGGAGGCACCTCAAGAAGCACATGGTCAAGAGCTCCTCCAGTCAGCTGCCTGCCTAGTCCTAAAGAATTTATTTATAAGTTTTGGGGGACAGGCTCTCATGTAGCCCAGACTAGCCTTGAACTGTGAGATCCTCCTGCCTCTACTTCCTGAGTGCTTAGAATTACAGACTTTTGCCACGAGGCCCGGTTTATACAGTGCTGGGGATGAAACCAGGGCCTTGTGTATGCCAGGTAAGCACTCCATCAACTGAGCTACATCCCTAGCTCTACTCACAGGCCTTTTGTGGAATACAGTGTGCACCACATGTGGGTGAGGACTGGGCCACAGGTCCTGTAGCCTTGACAGGAGGTGGCTTAGTTCACTAGGCTCTGCTTGGATTGCATTCAGTTCCTAGGCACTGTATTCATTCTGCCTGGATTTACACTCAGAAATTGAATTTCTAACTTCGGTTCTCAGCTAAGGGTCATGTCAGTGGGCTGGAGAGGAAATGGGGATGGATCCCTTACAACCACTTCAGGAAAACACTCCCACCACAGCTGAGCTCAATAGGGGCTGAGGACTTGCGTCCCTGAAGACTGAAACTGAAAACAGATCCATGTTCCTTACCCACCCAGGTGCCCTGAGGAGAACACAGTGAATGGGGAAGGAGGAAGCCATGAGCTTACATTTCAGGCGATGCGTACTCAGGGGCCCGCATCCTCATGCCTTCCTTCAGGCGACTGCAGAAGTCCTCATCCATCTGCACTCCTGGGTATGGCGACCCTCCTGCAGGAGACAGTGTGAAAAGACACTCGTGTATAATGGTTTCGTGAGGGGCAGTTCAGTATTTCTCTCATTCCTTCAAAGTGATGTTTTAGCCGAATGCGATGGTGCATGACTGTTATCTTAGTACTTGGGAGAGAGGCTGAGGCAGGGGGATTGTTAGTTTGAGGCCAGTGTGGGCTACATACTGATACTCTTAAAGAACCAAAATAAATAAATAGTAAACAGTGATGCTTAGTAATACATTCCCCGTGATTGAGGCGAATCTCAGTGTCGGAAAAAATGCAGGGGAGCTCAGCAGACTGTTGCTGAGGGCACATCCTTGGCTGGTTGGCGGTCATTCCTGTAGCCATTCCTGCCTGTTTGGTCAGGGGAAAAAGCAATCTGAAGCAGTCCTATCCTGTCCCTACAAACAGCTCTAAGGAAATCCTATCATTAGAAACTCATTGCCTGGGTCAATGACCTCCCCTTGGAAAACCAATGGACTTAGGCTAGGCTACTAGTGGATTACTCCAGTCTCAGTGAAAATGATTTTCATTCTGATGGTACTGGGAATGAGGGATTATGAGAGGTCTGTGGGAGTGTGCCTGGGGCCCCTGGGTAAGGTTGACTGGGATGGATGTGGGCTTCCCCTTGTCCAGAATCTGCAGAGCTGAGGGTGCCAGTGGGGCCTAGGCTGCCTTTGCCAGCCTAACAGCCCCTGTAGCAAATCTTCCTGAGGGGAGCCTGGACTGAGTAGGGTATGTAAGTCCTCCCAGGAAGCTCTATTCATCCCTCCAGCCACCTCTGCATGTGTTTATCTGCATTTTCTGGTGATTCCTGATAGTAGGAAGCAGCTGAGAGACATGCAGTGTTGGCACTGTGTCACTGTGAGGCCACTGTGGCTGCCAAACTGCTTTCAAAGGCTGGAAGCAATGGCGCCTGTCATCGAAAGCAGGGGAATGGATTTTACACATTATAGGAAACCAGGGATGTTACTGGATGATTTTTATTTGCTGTGAAAGACAAATTTTTGGCAAAGTTCAAAGACTGTTGGCTAGATCTCAGGTTTGGGAGGGCTCACACCTTCCGTGTGTGAGCAGATGGGGCTCTATGCACGTTTCTAAACACCTACAGTGAATGGCTCTATAGGAAGAACAAACCTAACCAGTGGTCTTTTGCTTGTCTGCATAGATCAGTGTGCAGGGCCATGCCAATATCAGAGGTACAAGATCAAGGTCAGCTGCCTCTAGCAAAGTCTTCTTTCCTGAGAAGAAATTCTGAGGGGCAAAAGACCAAAGAGGGAAGGAGTGAAGGCATATGATCTGGATGTATGAGAAACTGGAGAAGGCAAAGGACAGACAAGCAGCCTCGTCTTTAGATTTTCTGCTGTCTGACACTGTTGATGGCTGTAAACCAGTTTCTACAGTGTAAGGCTTACATCCACCATTGCTCATCTACAGGCCTTTTGGACTCTGGCCTCCATCTGGGTTTGTAGTGTGTTCAAGTACTGACTTCAAGGTTGGGGGAATCCATGGGATGCTCCAAAGAGGACACAGACATTTACTTCTGGGCTACTCCATTCCCCTCTCTCCTGCACATTTACCTAGGGAGAAGATTTCCCACAGCAACACTCCATAAGACCACACATCGCTCTTAGTGCTATAGATCTTGTCGAAGATGGATTCAGGAGCCATCCATTTTAGAGGAAGTCGAGTCTGGAAAAGAACAGGGGGACTTTGAACAAAAGGCATGAAAATAAAGCAACATTCAAACCCCAAACATCAGGGTCCAGGGGTCCCCTCCCACTTAGCACTGGTCCAAAACCATATTCCAGAGCAGCTAGGCTTCCAAACTCAGAGAAGGCTTTAGAACATGTGACATATTGCTGAAAGTGCCCTAGAAGCTACCCTCTTCTTCTGGAGATAGATAATCTCCTCTGCTGCACCCAGCAGGTCCTGATTTCATGGCTCTGAAAGAAGTTGTCTTCTTGTGGTCTCCTTCCCCTTCCACAGGGACACTGGGGGGCTTAGTAATGAGTAATCTGAATTAGGAAGCACCCTGAAAATTGATAACAATTCTATGAATTTTTCCTAAGAAGGAAGATTTTGAAAGTAATTCCTATGCAAAATAACAGGATTTTAAGTCACTGAATTGGGACTGGGATGTGGCTCAGGGGTGGAGTGCATGCCCTGGCTTTGATTTTTATTCAATCTCCCACATTGCTCTCCCCTAAAGTCAAGGAATGGTAAGGGAAAAGGCCAGGGAGAGAAGAAAGTGATCTGCACTGAAGCATTTTGTATTTAGGAGAATATATGGCTTTGGGAGTTGAGTTGATGGGGGTTAGCAAGCCTGGGACAATGGAGAGACAAAGAGGTGACAAAGACTGGGGAGGGGCACAGAGATGCTGAGACAGTGACAGTGAAGACCAAAAGCACTGAGGGTCAAACCGACACACAGGCAGATACCAGCGCCACCCATGGAAAGTTTGCCTTTTACCATTTTAGAAAAAAGGAACTAAACAGCGGGTGTGAAAAGTGTGGTCTAGGGCAGTTGTGTTCATGCAACATGGTCTGGAAACTTGTTGGAAATGCTGATTTCCCAGGCCCCATCTAGAACTTACTACACCAGGAGGTCTGGGGTGGGGATAGCCAGCTGTGGTTCAGCAAGATCATGGTTGTGCTCCCTACAATCTGAATATCTGCTGTAGAGCAATCATAACAGCCCAGACCCCAGCTGAAGCCCACCTGGCAGAGGCTGGACAAAGGAAAGTACAGAAAGTCACCCATGAAGTGACAAATAACACCATGTTCAAAAAACAAATGAGGAGGAAAGGCCAGTGTGAGCCAGCAGGGAGATGGGTCCCCTGGAAGGCATCCAGGGAGGTAAGTCGTTTCCTCCCTCCATTCTTTTGGGAAATACAGACACCTGCTGGATAAATCATCTAGGTTTATCTGAGGGGAAGAGGCCAGGCTGTTCTTTTTGGGTAGGACATGGAACGCCCAGAGGAGTGGTAGGCAGGGACTGATGAGGTCTTGCAAGGCCCACCCAGCACATTACTCAGATTAGTAAATCACAGGGCTATGCTGCCCAAACAGCAGGTACCAAGCCAGGCATCAGAAACAACCAGAAGATTCTGGCACAAAAGTTCCCTGGTAAACAGCTCTTCCAGATTGCTTGTCTTCAGAGATGCACATGAGAATTTTTGGAGACTACTGCCTGGGAAGTGTAAATATTTACTAAGGGCTTTGGTCTGTGGTCCAAGAACGACAGGGTGTAAATGAATCAAATACCCAGCTAACTTACATCTCCTTTTCTCACATAATCGGGGTTCTTATAAATATCCCGGGCCAGACCAAAATCACAAATCTTCACCACATTGTTCTCAGATAAAAGAATGTTTCGAGCTGCCAGGTCTCGATGAATGCACTATAATAAAACAGTTGCATAATTAATACACTTCCTTAACCAAACGTTGCTTGATTTCCTGCATCCCCTCAAGTGTCATTTTTCTTTTTTTTTTTTTAATAAAAAAGGATGTGTATGTTTGGTGTGTGTGTGTGTGTGTGTAAAGGAAAACTTGTACAAGTCGGTTCTCTCCTCCCACCATCATGTGGGGGTTCCAGGGATCGAACTCAGATCATCAGGTTTGGCAGTAAGTACCCTTACCTGCTAAGGCATCTCACCAGACCTAGTGCTATTAATTGCAATTTGAAGACCCATTTCACATATGGTAAAGGAAGGAACTCTCAGCACACACTATGTTACCATAAATGGTGTGCTTTTGCATAAAGATAGGGTTCTTGAGGCCCCAAAGATGCTCTGCAGGGAGCATCCTGGTCAACCCCACTGGCAGTATAAATTTTGCCAGGGAGCAAAACTTCCCCATCATCATTTAGCTCAAACCTTTAGGAGCTCTGGATTAGTGTGGTTTATTCTGTTTGTTGCTCTTGTTTTTGAGACAGGATCTTGTTGTGTAGTGTAGATTGGTGTCTGGAACTCACTGTGTAACCCTGGCTGACATAGAACTAGGGCTCCTTCTGCCCCAGGCTCCCTCATGCTGCGATTACAGCAAGGGCTTGGCCTGAGCTGAGGTTTTGTGGGACGCTCTGGGTAAACATACTGAAGGCAGCTTTTCTGTGAAGCTTGGACAGTTTGGGAAAGTGCCAGAGGGCATTGCAGGAAATAGTGCTGGGTTTGTGCAGTCCAGACCCCTGTGAGGATCTTCTACCCACTGGGGCCCACTGGGGCTTATTCACATACCTCTTCATATCAGGGCACGTTAAGGGCACTGAGGTGACATCTGTTCTACAGTTAACAGTTAAGGACATACATATAGGCAAATACTAGGAAAAATGAATTTACAGCAAAGGCATGTGTTTGGGCCTTGCAAAGAAGAAAAATAGCAGAATGAATTTTCAAAAATTTTACCATAAAGTAATGATAGATATTGGAGGACATAAAAGCATTTAACCTGATTTAAATAATGCACAACATATACATGTATTGAAACCTGATATCATACCACATTAATGTATAAATCTGTATGTCTTTATGCATTAGCTAAAAATAAAAACAAAAGTAAGAAATTGGGAGGAAAAACGAAAGACAAATATTGTGTTTTTTCTCATATGCAGAATCTAAATTTAACAACATATGTAAAAATGAAATTTAGGGGTTGGAGAAATGGCTCAGTGGTTAAGAGCACTGACTGCAGAGGACCCGAGTTTAGTTCCCAGTACCCACACGGCAGTTAATAACCATTTGTAACTCCAGTTTCAGGAGATCTGACACCCTCTTTTGGCCTCTGTGGGCATTTCACACATGTGGTACACCTACATACATACAGGCAAAACAATCATACAGATAAAATAAAAATAAATAAAACTTGAAAAAAAAATTTAAAATGAAAAAAAAAAAAAACCCTAATGTCTCTTTCTGATTAAGAAAGTTAAAGAAAACAGAAATACTAAATACCAAAGAAAACAGAAATACCTTCCTGGAAGACAAAAACTCCATGCCTCTGGCCACTTGAAAACTGTAGGAGATCAGATCTTCCATGGTGAGAGGCTGCTTGTAGAACTCATCAGAATCTGCCAAGCATTAGAACCGGGATTGTCTGTTAAGGTACTTGTTATTACACCAAATCCCAGTTTATTAGAACAATGTTAGCAAAACATAAAATGAACCAACAAGGGCGTCAGAGTTCATTTGCAAGGGCATTTGAGTCTCAACATGAATATCAGAGATTTTTCCAGGCCTCTGGCCTTTTGGGTTTGAGGGTGGGAGGATGGGGTGACTCTCCATAAGACAGATAGGCCCCAGTGGAGAGAAGTGCACAGTTCCTGTCAAAATTAGTAACTCTGTAAATAATCTTTATTTAAATCTAATCTCCTCAGAACATTACCCTCCGAATCTCCCACAGATGTTTATTAGGGCGATAAATAAGAAAAAAATGTCAGAGATGCACAGTATGCAGTAAAAATACCCCAGACTGGAGGGCAGGAAGTAATTAATACCTACCCTCCTCTTCTTCAGCATCGCTTACACTTTTATCTTCCTGAAACCCAGAGCTTGCAAAGCTCTCACTGCTGGTGACACTGTCTAGTCTGGGTTTCTTGTCCTGCTCTAGGCCTGGCTCCAGGTTTTCTTTCTTGGACTCCATATGTAATGCTGCATCCTTAGAATAAATCAAGAAACACAGAGGAGTCAAAGGGGCTCCAGCACAGTGAAGGTCACAGCACCAGTCAGAGACGTCACTGCACAGGATGGGCACTGAATGGACACTGGAATCCAGATTCTGGCCACTTCTGGGGGTGTAGAATCTCTTCTGCTCTTGCCTGGGTTTCTAGAAGTCATCTTAGATCAACCAAATGAAGCTTCCTAGCAGCTGATAAGCACTGAGCAATTACTCCATGCAAGTTAGTGTATATTTTCTCAAATTTCCCAACAGTTTTATGGAACAATTCTTTTTAATTTATTCAACTTTTTTTATTTATAGTTTTTTTTGTGGGTATTCCATACAGAACATCCCAAACAATCTTATTCATCTTTATACCCACATCACAAATGGCACCCTCCCATAGCCTCCCCACAACCTCCACTGGAGCCCGTATACTCTGTCATCCCTGTTCCTGTCCACTGTGTTATCAGTGCCCCCAGCTGTTACCCAGTGCAAGTCCATCCACTGAGTCTAGTCAGCCTATCTAGAGTATGGAACAATTCTTGTACATAGAGAAACAGGTTCAGAAAACTTAAAGCCACAGCTACTAGTTGGCAAAGGCTGAACCGGAGTTTGGCAAACTCTCAAGTCTGAACTCTTCACTACTTTTCCATAGCACGTGCCATCTTGTGAATGATGATGTAGATCATCATGATCCTCACTCAGATAATATGTCCTTTGTAACCCCCATGGAAGTTATAAGAGAAGGCTCTAGTCACAGTTTCTTTGGTTTCTTGGAGAAGGGGACATGCACATTTTTCTTTGTTTCCCTGTCATTCAAGTCAAGGATACAGGTTGATCCTAACAAGAGCAGCAAAGACCTGTTCATCCTGGTCTGCCGTCTGAGTCTTTTCCTTCTCTTTATAGTTCTCTAGCTCTTCCACTAATCCTGCCATCTTGGGTGAATCCCCTTATTTTTCTGGGTTTCATTTCCTCCTCTAAAAAGCACTATCCTACATTTTATGACTTATAGGAAAGGAGTTATATTTTCCAGTGTCCATGTGGCATAAGAAAGATTTCAATTAGCTTCAATAATTCATTAGCAGTTATGACACTAGACACTCAGCAAGGTCAGCGGCTTTAGGACTGGGCTGTGCAGTCGTGTATGCACCCACATACACAGCCTGTATTCTGCTCAATGGTAATACTGAGACTGGCTGAGAGGGACTGCCATTCAGCTATAGCCACTCTAGGATTAATCAGCCTCCTTTGAGTTTTTGAAAAATGTCACAAAGCAGGAGTGATCAGTCCATCCACTGGAGGGCACAGTGGAGCAAGAAGAGGACACTGAGTTTGGGAAGGACAGCCCAAAGAGACCCTTTAAGAGTATAGCTTCAAAGCTGCCTGCATGCAGAAAAGAGACCATCCTGGGAACACACCCTCCCAAAACACTCCCGCCTGCTAAGACTATGGGGAGTTTTGCTGCCTTAGCTCTTCCTGAATCCTGCTTAGCAGTTCAGAACTTGCCAAACACCTTTCCCTGAGATCAGGTAAAAAAAGACCAAACCAAACCAAACAAAACACAAAACAAAACCAAAACAACCAAAAAGGATGTCACTTTTCTCTCCATGGGCAGTTAGATTTGGTTCTGCTCACTTGGGAAGTAGAATTTTATTTTCTGCAAGGCAGTCCCCGCCACAGAAGGCAGCAGGAAACTTGAAGCCTCTTTCCCCAAACCCCCATGTTGGGGGAGGAGAGCAGTGGGGTCACTCCTCCCTGGATTCACTCACAGGCTCACCCACCCTTCAGTCAATTCAGCTCCTGTGGGCACTCTCTCTAGACAGCCTTCTTTCTCACACCTCCCAGAAGCCACAGTCTGGAACCTGTGTCCAAGTTAGCATATCCTTCTTCCGGCCCCTAATCAACAGCTTTGCATATTGGCAACTCTCTATTAGACAAATGTTAATTTACTGGACTTTTGGGACCTGGCAGAACAGCAAATTTATTACAAATAATATCTAACTATCTTGATTAAATTTATTTGGAAAATAACATGACCTATCTTCAATTTATTCTTTTGGGCTTTTCCTTCTCTTCTCTTTATATTCCTTTTGGTTCCAAATGGACAGATAGCTGTGGGTTTTCCATGAAAACACAGCTCCACCAAGTAGCACAGGGAGGCAAATCATTAAATATAGCTGGAGAAGGAAGCAAGCTCTTCAAAACAAAAGACGCACAAACCCAAATGTTCCATCCTGCCAAGTCCCTGGGGTGTTCTGTGGGCTTAGCTCTTCCTGAGCCCAGTCCAGGACTTCAGGACCGACAGGAATCTGTGCTGCCCTCAGCCCAGGGCAATACTGTCCCCACTTACCTAGTGGGGTACACAGGAAAATCTCTGAAAGGAGAATGATGTGAACTTGGTCTTTTTCTCAAATTTGAGATAACTGTGTCCTTAAACTAATTTCTTTATTAAGCTATTATTTATTTATTTGTGTATATCTGTGTTCATGCATGCTTGCGGAGGTCAGAGAATAACTTACTGGAGTTGGTTTTTTCTTCCCACCATGTGGGTTCCAGAGATCCAACTCAGGTTGTAAGGCTTAGCAACAAGTGCATTTACCCACTGAGCCATCTCACAACCCATCAACTATTTTTTTTTTTTTTTTACTTCTTTGGGCACCTATATAATCTGAGAGTGTGGAATAGCTTTAAGAGTTCAATTATTAGCTTATTTAAAATGGGGAAATAAGTTCTTGTCAGTCTGGTAGAGCACCAGTGTCTGATAAATATTATAGTCTGGAGATGAAAGAATGAGCCAGCTGCCCAATGTTCCATTTTTTGAAAGTCTCACTGTATTTTCCAGGCTGATGTCTTGGGTTCAGTTAAGCCCCCCATCTCAGCCTCCAGAGTAGCTAGGATTCCAGGCACATGCCACATGTCTGATTTGTGTATGAAGACTCTTACCCATGTGCCAGAAATGGGCATCATTCTTGGATGTCTGAAAATTCATCCACCATGTAGATTAGTTGCATTACTTTGAATTCAACCAAGCCCTGTTCTCTCTGTCTCTGTCTCTATTCTCTATCTCCAGTGCTGGGGATGGAACCCAGGACCTCACACCTGCTAGATAAGAGCTCTCTCACTGAGCCTCACCCTATCGTCATATCCCAGTGGGTCAAAGATGATAATGACACTATCAAGAGCTTAACTGAGAGTTTCATTTTCCCAACAAGCCCATCAGTTGGGTTCTATTACTAGATGCATTTAAAACATGAAGGAATCGAAACATAGAGAGACTGAGTAACTTGCTCAAGGCCCAGATTTTATGAGTGGAGACACAGGATTTAAACCTAGAGAGTCTGAGAACATAACTAACCTTTGCCTTGTCTCTGGTCAATATTTCTTTGGAGGCTTGTTTATCCTCAGATCTTGGCCCCAAGGTTTCTCTCTCTCTCTCTCTCTCTCTCTCTCTCTCTCTCTCTCTCTCTCTTGTCTGTGTTGTTAAAGATGAAACTCAGGGCTGTGTTCCAGGTAGGCGAGTGTTCTTCCACTGAGCTGAAGCCCTAGTCCTGGGATGTTCCTTTTGTTATATTACCTATCTTTTGTTTAGTACATAAGAGTTGATGCTGCGTGAGTTGATGACATGGATGGTGAAGGTGTCTAGAAATGGAAATAAGAGGGGCTATGGAGATGAGTCCATGGGTAAGAACACTTGCTGTGCAAGCAAGAAGACCTGAGTTTGAATCTCCAGCACCCATACAAGAAATGGGACATGGCTGTGCATGGGGAGTAGAAACAGTAGGGTCATTGGAGCTTGCTGCCTACAAGCTCAGCTCTTGTTTCAATGAAAGATTGTGTTTCAAGGGAATAAAGGAAGAGAGTGATAGAGCACGACACTCAACATCTTCCTTTGGCCTCATGTACATGCATGATCATACACCACACACATATGTACACCACACACAGATAAATAAATAAATAAAAATAAGTAGAAGCAGGAAATAGAGCAACAAGAAGAAAACAGCAATTTCTAGCTCGGCCTCTCATTGGTCTGCTGGTGACTATACAAACTGTTCAGCTGATTGTGTCCTTAAATTTCTATAACAAATGAAGGTAAGTATATTTGCTGCTATCTTCCTTTAAGAAACAAGTAACTGGGACTGGAGAAGTAGCTCAGCTGTTAAGAGCACTGACTGCTCTTGCAGAAGACCTGGGTTTGATTCCCAGTACCCACATGGTGGCTAAGTACCATCCTTAACTCCAGTTCCAGAGGAATCTGACGCCCTCTTCTGACCTCAGCAGCATTGTACAACACAGGTGTACTCACGTGTGCAGGCAATACACTTGTCCACATTTAAAAAAAGAAAGAATGGGGCTTGAGAGATGGCTCAGTGGTTAAGAACACTGGTTGTTCTTGCAGAAGACCCAGGTTCGAATTCCAGCACCCACATGGCAGCTAACAACTGCCCATAACTCCAGTCCCAGGGGATCTGACAGCCTCTTCTGACCTCCGCAGGCATTGCATGACACGGGTGCACTTACCTACATGCAGGCAATACACATAATCACATAAAATAAAAATAATAAATACAATTTAAAAAAAAAAGAAAAGAAAGAAAGAAAGAAGTAAGTAGCTTTGGGCTGGGTTCAGTGAGTAAATTGCTTCTTGTGAAAACCTGAGGACCTGAGTTCAGATCCCAAGCACTGACATAACATGTGGCCCTGTAACCCTAGCACTGGGGTGAGCGGAGACAGGTGGATCCCAGGGGCTTACTGGCAAACCAATCTAGCCAAAATGGTGAGCTTCAAGTTCACTGGGAGATCTTGTCTCAGACTATGAGGTAGAGAAGTGGTTGAGGAAGACATCCACATATCAACTTCTGGTTTCTCATGTGCCTACATGGGTGAGTGCACCTGCACATATTCACACACTAAACACCCCCCCCGACACACAAAGTGACTTGTGCAAGTTTTCATATAGATGAAAACTTTCATAAATATAACAATATTTATGGAAGATCTACCTATCTAGCATCTATCTGAGAAATAGAATTAAAAAGATGATTTGTTAAGTAAATGAGTAGATGAACAGTAAATCTACCCCTAATCACTACCTCTACATACACTGGGATCAAGAGATTCTCTGCGCTGTCCACAAAGGAGTCTGACAGATTGGCATTGAAGAAAAATATGGACACAGGAAAACAGCAGAAACTGAGATTTAAGTCAAATAATTAATAGTACCAGATTGAGCCAGGCATGGTAGCTAATGTACACCTAGAATTTCAGCACTTGGGAGAAGAATCAGGCTACATAGCAAAACCTTGGCTAAAAAGAAAGAGAAAGAAGAAAGATAAGAAGTATGTTTGCCAAGTCTATATAGAAACCCATTGCTGCCTTTAAAAATGACTGTATCTTTAAATTCTTACCTTGTTGAGAAAGAATAAATCACGTTTGCTCTTGAGGTAGTTGGAAAGATTTCCATATTTGCAGTATTCAACAATCACCATCAGAGGCCCTGTAGCCAAAACAGTACGTTCTCAGTCATACCAAGTCAGGCAGTGATATGACAGCTTTCATCTAGCCTGAGAAACCTCAGACTAACCTGCTTTTATGTTTGTAGGACCTGGGAATGCAGCTAGAAGGAGAGGCCACGGACATGGGTATAAAGATGCAACAGAAATAGGAATATACATTGTGAAATGTACGATAGAAATAGAAAATGATGGTAGGTGGCTGGAGGGCAGCGCAAGGGAAACAGAAGGATGAAAAAGAAGAGGGAGAAGGAAAGGACTAAATTTCAGAGGAGTGACAGTGTCTGGGCACGCAGCTCAGTGCTAGAGCACTGGCCTAGTACATGTAGAGGCCATAAATTCAATCCCCAGCAACAGTAGAAAACAGAAGAAAGGAGAGGAGATGCAAAAAGTTGGCTCCCTCTGGCCCTTAGCCAGACCCTGGTGAGAGAGGATTCTGGTGACTGTCGTACCAGCCCCTGAATTCAGTGGCTGCTTCCTCCCTCAGGACAGAAAACATCCTGACTCTCTTCAGCAACAGAGGTATCTGGAGATGTCTGTACAAGGTTTGCCTTTGGGCTTGATCGAGAGGCTGTAGAGAAGAGGCAGGCAGCCTTGCAAAGTACCAAATGATAAATATGTTAGGCTTTGCAGGCCAACCAACTTGGCCTGCCTTTGTAACCTGTAAACAGCCCTCACTAACAGAACCAAGAATTTGACCCTCTTCCAATAAAGTTTTATAAACACAGACATTTGAATGTCATGTCACAAAACATCCTCTTCTTTTTTCCACTGTTTAAAAGGGTTAAACAATTTTTAAAAATATTTTATTATTTTTATTTTATGTGTATGAGTGTATTGCCTGCATGTATGTGAGTGCACCCATGTCATGCACTGCCACCGAGGTCAGAAGAGGGCTTCGGATTCCCCTGGAACTGGAGTTAAGAGCACTGACTGCTCTTAACTGCTGAGCTGTCGCTCCAGCCCTGGATTAAACCATTTTTAACCCTTTGCCCTGGACCACGCTTCCCCAGTAGCACAGAACTACTTCCAGGTCAAAATAGGCTTGATCCTGAAAATCCAGAGTTGGTGACCAGCAAATTCCAAAGGCCTTTCTGCACAAAGTACTAGGAAGACACCCTGCTGCTGCTTGGAGCCTCACTGAGGCTGGGGTTTGTCCTGTAACGTGATTTTCAGTTACTATCAGTACTTGGCTAGTTTTTGAATTCTGGCAGAACCTCCTCTTCCATTAAGGTTCCAGAAAGGTTTGCTTCCAAAGCTGAGGTCTCCCTAGTAAGGCCCAGCTGCACAGACCTGAGTGCTCTCCACACATGGAGATGAGTGGTCTCATTAATCAAGCTGCAGTTTACAGGTACAATGTTGAGGCAGACAGAATGTGGTCACTAAGCAGCAACTTGAAGGTTTATCCCAGCAATGGGACTATGTCTAGGTTACCAGGACTCTATTCCTGGCCTTCTCAGCCCTTAGCTCCTATCTACTCCTTACCTTTTCTAGCAGCTAGGCCTTCCCTGCCTTTATTCCTTCATTCTTACCTTCTTTGTTGGGAATTAAAGATCATTTGTATATACATGTCCTCTGCACCTTCCTTTCTGACTTAAGCAATGATTGTACATCTACAACCAATTGCTAACCTCAAATGCATGCTGGAGTCCATAGTCTGAAGACAACACTATCCTTGTTACTTGCCTTAGGTGGTAAGGACTGTTTTGATGGCTGAGCTGAAGGGAAGGACCCTTCTGGTCGTCTCCTGTGTTACTTCTTCCTGGGATCCCACCAGGAGTTAGTCTTTCCATGAAGCAGCAGGGAATTCACAGCCTCTTAAACCTTAACCATAGATAGTCACGTTCCCTCAAAGTCATCTTGAGAGAAAAATGTCCTCCCTATGATACAGAATCTGGGAAAGGAGCTCAAAGAAAGAGTGTGAATTCTTCCAACTCTTTCAATTAACTTATAAGGAAGACATTTCTAGGCTATGGGCACCGTTCCACAAACTGATAGACTATTTCTTCTGTGCTCATCAAGTGTCCACTTTCCCAGAGGTGAGGAAGCATGGCGGGGGAGCTGTGTGAGTCAGAGAGCTCTCTTGAAGCATATGTACCACAGATGGCATAGACCTTCCCCTTTTCCTTTACCTCCTTGCTTGGTACAGGCTCCCAGCAAGTTAACCACATTCAGATGGTGGCCAATGTGAGTCAAGATCTTGAGCTCAGTCATCAGAGCTTTGTACTCGTTGGCTGTGGCCCCCTCTGTGTGAGAAGCAAAGAAAAATCAGGGTGACAGGACAATGAGACAGTTTCCACCCGAGGCCGCGTTCCTGCCTTCCTTGTTTGTCATTGCTTCATTGTTTGTCACCCAGTTGCTTCATTAACTTCCCCATGTTCTACAAAAGGCCAAGTCTCCAGATTGTTTTCATTACTCCTACCCTCCTGAGACAACATTCTTTTGATTACAGTGAGGCCCAGTGTGGTGGTGGGATTAGTCACTGGACATTTCCTCTTGGTGGACCTAGCTGTGCTCGACAATGTGCTGACTCAGACTGGGCACCTCATGATGATGCTTTCCAAAGCCTTTCCCTCTGGGCAGAAACAGGTGCAGCAAGAACCCTCCAAGCAGGGGATCCATCCACACCTTCTCTCTTCTTGCTCCTTTCTGGGGAATCATAGAGAAGGAACACAGGGGCCTACAAGGGCAGGGTAACTGCTTCTGTAAACATCTTTGCAATGTTTTTTTCTCCCCATACCCTTCCATTGCTAGAACTCAAGGGTTATCATAGGCTATAAGGATCCATGGCATCCAGTTTCAACATCATTCTCAGAGATAACCAAGGTCAGTCCAAGAGTTAACAGTCTAAAACCTAAATTGAGTTTCTCCTGTGTGTTTGTTCCTATTGGTTAATTCCTGAGGCATTAACAAATTTAATTATTTTAGAAGTATAAAAAAAGTAAAAAGTGGAACAGTATGAGTTAGAGTAAAAAGATCTGGAATAGTAGGGTTTGTGTGTGTGTGTGTGTGTGTGTGTGTGTGTGTAGGGGGTTACAGCATGTCCTCAGCATGTGAAAGGACCTGAGTTCAATCTTTAGCACCAAAAATCAAAGAACAAATAATAGCAAAACCAAAAACTCTTGGAGAACAAGGTTCTAGAGAAAAAAGTGCAAGTCATCTACTTATCTTCCTTGAGCAGTCACTGTTAACAGTTTGGGGATCAGACTTCTCTTTATAAACTTATAAATACTTATTGAGGGCTGGCACAATGGCTCAGTGGGTAAGGTGCTTGTTGCCAAGTCTGATAACCTGAGTTTGATCCCCAGAACCCACAAGGTGGAAGGAGAGAACTGACTCCTGGAAGTTGTTCTCTGACTTTCGTGACCCTCAAGCATGCACATGCATACACTCACACATGTACACACACATACACACACACACACAAAATAAATGTAAAATAAAAATTTTCAATATCCAAATGAAAGGACTGAATCCCAGAGGGGTTTGAGGGGTAACATAAGTAGGATCACATATGCATATTTTAAAAAACTATTTTATCCCTTTAAATATACCAGATTAATATATTGATTTTAATAGATTAATGTGTTTCTGGTATTTATATTCTTCAGGGGTTTTTGTTTTGTTGTGTTGTTTCTTTTTCATGTGTGTGTGTATGTGTGTGTGTGTTGGTAAGGGTGTATGTGCACATCGTGTGCACATGCATGTGAAAGCCAGAGGACAACTCCAGATGCCATTCCTCAGAAAGTGTCCATCTTGAGTTTTTTATTTGTTGTTACTGTTGTTGTTTTTGAGTCAGGACCTCTCTATGTAGCCTTAACTGGCCTGGAACTCACTCTATAGACCAGGCTGGTCTCAATCTTACAGAGATCCACCTGCCTCTACTTCCCAACTGCTAGGATTAAAGGCATGTACCACCACGCCCAGCTTCTATCTTGTTTCTTGGGACAGGATCTCTCAGGGGTCTGGAGCTCACCAAGTAGGCTAGGCTGGCTGGTCAGTGAGCCCCAGGGATCTTCCTGTTTCCACCTCCCCAGTGTTGGAGTTACAAGTGTGAGCCACCAAGCTCAACTTCTCTACGTGAGTTCTGGAGACCATACTCAGGTCCTTATGCTTGCGTGGCAACCACTGCACCAACTGAGCTGTCTCTCCAGCCACAGATTCTGCTATTACAAATAAGCTAAAACAGAAAGCCTGTATGTGATTGCTCAGTGGGTAAAAGGTGTCCTCATTTAATATTGTGATAGATACTGGCATATTTTATAAGATGGAATAATTTGATTTGATTTTATAAGATTGAATCTTTTAATAATAACCAGATAAACTCCAAAAGCCTCCCAGTGCTTTTGCTTATAGTGGCTGCTCAACAAATATTTTTGGATAAACAGTGTGATTAGTTTTCTCATTTTGGACATGGGTGTGAGGTCCAAAAAGGTCGAGTTTTGCTTGGGAACATGCTGAAAGAGCTTTTGTCTGTGTCCTTCGGTTGACATTCTGCCTTTTCTATTTCTCCCTAAAATAGTCAACTAATTGAAGCAAGAAAACATAATGAACTTTTTTTAAAAAAGGAATTGTATACAGTGGGTGTTTTGGCAATCTTTTAAAAAATATTTTATCATTTTTATTTTATGTGTATGAGTGTTATGCCTGCATGTAGGTAAGTGCACCCATGTCGTGCAATGCCAATGGAAGACCGAAGAGGCTGTCGGATCCCCTGGAACTGGAGTTAAGGACAGTTGTTAGCTGTCATGTGGGTGCTGGGATTCAAACCCAGGTCTTCTGCAAGAACAACCAGTGTTCTTAACTGCTGAGCCCTCCCCCCACCCCCTTGGCAATTTTTTTCAATCAATGCTAAAAGCAAAAAAAAAAAAAAAAAAAAAAAGAGAGAGATTCATTTATAAATATTTTCCACACATGATTTCTATATTACATAGAAGAAATTGACCTTCAAAAATGATCTCAAGTTAGAATCTTCTCGCTTGTCCATACAACACTCCCTGAAAAATATTAAGCCCTTTTGTCAAAGAGAAAAGACCAGGTTCCATGGCTGAGATTGCTTCATCTCTAGACAGGGCCAGAGGGGTCTAGAGTGCACAGCAGAGTATCTTGGACATCAGGCTCACTCTCAGACACAGTGTGTGGGACCTGCTAACAAAGCAGATGGTTTTCCATTCAGTTCTGACATATCTCTAGGCAGGATACAGGATAATTTTCAGGGTAGGGAGCAATGGGTCAACTCTAGAAGCTGAGGTCTCTACAGCCCCTCTTCTGTGGCACTGTGGTGTGAAGGGGAGAGCGCTGGGCTCAGAGCTAGGAGATGTGCATACAAATCCTCACGCTTTTGCACTGAGCAGCTGTGGGCCTTACAGAGGCTGTTGGACCTTTCTGAGCCATTTTTCCTCATCTGCAAATGGGAGGTGATAATGTGTATCTCACAAGGCTGTTGATAGAAGATAGGATAAATTGCAGTTTTGTATGGTCCAGCTTATTTACAATAAAGTGGTTAGAAAAATTTAAAAAGCCAGGCGTGGTGGTACATGCCTTTAATCCTAGCACTTGGGAGTAGAGGCAGGCAGATCTCTGTGAGATAGAGGCAATTTGGTCTACATAGTAAGTCCCAGGCCAGCTGGGGCTATAGGGAGACCCTGTCTCAAAAAGACCAAGAAATAAAATAGTCTGGTGCTTTCTTTTTTAAAATTAAAAAGATATTTATTAAAAAAATTATGTATATTAATATTTTACCTGTATGAATGTGTCATGCAATGCCCATGGGGGCCAGAAGAGGGTGTTGGATTCCCTGGAGCTGGAGTTAGGAATGGTTGTTAGCTGCCACGTGGGTCCTGGGAACCGAACCTGGGTCCTCTGCAATAGCTATCTCTACAGCTCCCTAGTCTGGTGCTTTCTGATGTTACTTCTTTTCAGAATTCAGGGGTGAAGAGGAGAGTGCTGGCTTCTGGATATTCTCACAGAAATACCTGATGTTATCTGAGTATTCTACCCTGAACAAAGTCCTAACTTGCAAATATAAACCCTGTGGGGGCGGGGAGGAGGGAACGACATAATTGTAGGTATTTTGGGGTACATTGTGATGATATTGGATGCATATATAGTGTGCAATGACCAAATCAGTCCTTCTCCTGAACTAGTTATTCTTTGTGGTGGAACCTTTTGAACGCCTCGCTTTGTTTCTTATATAACATGATACATTATTGTGAACTATAGTCACCCTCACTGTGCTGTAGCACATGGGAACTTATTCCTTCAGTCTGAGATTTGTTCTCATTGCCCAGCCTCCCTCTCCTTCCTTTGTAGAGTTTTGTCAGTCTTCTGTTGACAAGGACAGCATTTTGGGGTGGGAAATGTAGTTAATGATGCTTCTGAAGTATGGTATCACTGGTAGACAACAAGTGAGTTTAGAAACATCCTCTCCCTTGGAGTCTGGGCCAGGTACCTCTTAGACATACAACTTCCTTCCTCAGCCTCAAAAAATCCTCCAGCAAAGCCCAGTGTGGTAACACTCTGGGAGGTGGAGACAGTAGGATCAGGAGTTCAAGGTCAGCCTGGGCTACATGAGAACCCATCTCAAAACAGAAACAAAATCAAAACCAAACAAATTTCATTAATATCTTGGAGACGCTGGAAAACTCAGAACTCCACAGAGTTTTTGGTCTTTTTGGTTTTGAAATCCTGACACAAGATGAAGTGTGAACATTTCTTCACAAACAAGGAAAAGAGGTATTTCTACACTTTAAAGGATGTATGCTCTAGAGTTTGTTTTATACACTGAGTCTCCCTGACTTCTGACTTCAGTCTGTCTGATGGTGGCACTCACAAATCGCAGTGTGATTTGGTTGTTTTGCATCTTTCAGTACAAGAAAGATGTAATAAAAATTCTTAAGTGGAGTGTTTTATGCCTAGAGCTTGGCAGTATAGAATAAAGTTTTGATCAACTAAGTTTTTCTAGCTTTCTAGTTTCACTGTATTCAGGCAAACCCAGGCCGAGTCTTTAGGATGCGTGATGCGTGCTGTTTCCCAACAGTCATAGTGGACCAGGCCAACTGTAACATTCTGAACCTATGTTTGCAATAGATGTAAATCCCTGGAGGTATAGTCTGAGATGTGAGAAAAGAAAGACCTTAAGGTGACAGAGATCATTTTCCTATGGACAGTTCTGGATTGTTCCATTGACAAGGTTTATTCTGAACTAGTGCAGCCTAATCTAAAACTCCTGGAACAAAGGAGCTCTGACCAGAGCAGAAATTGTTTGTGTTAGGCTACAGTCATCTCACAGCACTATTTAGGGAATGCAAAAAAGGTGAAGGGCCAGCTGATAGCCAGACCACAGTGTACATACCTTTCAGCATTTTCACAGCCACAGTCCGGCAGGTGGGCGATTTCTTAATGCCAAATGCAGATGCTTGAACTACTTTCCCAAAAGCCCCTCTCCCAAGCGATTTGCCTACAACGAAAAAAGACCTTGGTTTGTTTGCTAAGCCAACAATGAGTCTAAGTTTTTTTCAGGAAGGAAATGCCGTTTCCTATGTGTTATGTGAGGCATGCACCTTTGAAGGGCTTCTGCAATGAAGTGGCCCCAAAGGAGACAAAAGGGGCACATTTCTGGGGTCCCTTCCTTTGAAGTCTTTCCTCTGCCTCTGAGGCCAATACATCCTTTAAAACTAGTTTAGACTGGGGCTGGAGAGATGATTCAGCATTTAAGAGCACTGACTGCTCTTACAGAGGAGCCGGGTTCGATTCCCAGCACCCACATGGCAGCTAACAACTGTCCGTAACTCCGGTTCCTGACCTCTGCTGGCATTGCACAATATGATACACTTACTCATATGCGGGGAAATACACTCATGCACATAAATAAAAATAAAATATTTAAAAACAAAACAAGTCTAGGCCTCAGTGAAGATAAGTGACCATTCTTCTCATCATAGAATCTCCCAGAGGGGAGAGAATATTGAATTCTAGGTAGTCTCTTTGACTGTTTACTGACCAAGAAGGTCTCTCTGTGTTTGCCCTAAGTCCTCTTTCTTACCACCTGAGGGTATTCCTTCTGTTTAGAACAAAAAGGGAGGATCAAGAAGGGTGGTTACAAGCTGGGTGTGGTGGCACATGTCTTTAGTCTCATCACTCTGGAGGCAGAGACAGGTGGATCTCTGTGAGATCAAGGCCAGCCTGATCTACATAGTGAGTTCTAGGCCAGCCTGGGCTGCAGGTAGACCCTGTCTCAAAACAAAACAAAACAACAAAAAAACAGCGGTGGTTACTGTAATGTCTTATAACTAAAAATAAACACTAGGTCATTTCTCAGACTTCCTTGCCTATCACAGTATCCTCTGGTAGCTATTACATGATTGTACAGTCATTACAAATTCTCATGGTTTTTCATAATATGAGCCATCAACATTGGTAGTAATTTGTTTCAAGAGTGGTGGTTGCCAAAGGCAGTAAGAAAGCAAGGTATCTTTTATGGTACCCATTAGGTTTTGCTATAATGGCTGTTAATACATTTCTTTCCCAACTCTTGAATGAGCCAAGTTGACTCAGAGCGGGAAGGACACTGTCTGAATCCTCCAAGTACCTTGTGCAGTGGCTGGTGTAGAGGAGGCCCTATCTACTTAAAGCTGAATGGGGAGCAGTGTTAGGACTTTGGGGGATGCCCAAAGACAGGCTCATGGGAACAGGTAACTAGAGGGCCTACAGGATGGTGATCAGGAGACTGGGGCTCTTTAGGGAGGACACCCTCTGTAATACCTAGGCTACCTTTTTCATTTGAGGTCTTCCTTTGTACCATAAGGAAAAAGGCAGCTAAATGGAGCCACAAGAAACAGCCTATCTCTAACATTATATGTTGAAAGAAGAGTAAACCTAAGAGGATGGGGGATAAAACATCAGTGAAACATGACTGATCAAAAGTAAATTCCATCAGTTAGAAGGTTAATTTACCCCTTCCTTCCCAACTTGGTCTTCTTCCTCAGACTGCCCTAATAATATGCCTTCAGTTAATTAGCCTTCCTTCCTCCCTTCCTTCCTCCAATTCCTTCCTCAAAAGGATGTATATATTTTTAAGTTTCTTGTAAGCTTTGTAATGAAGCATTCCTGCTTCTTTAGCATGTTAGAACTTTTATCCTTTTATGCATAACTAGTTAGACAGCTGCACCTCGCTTCTTCTTAAAATCCACTGCCACCACTCAGGCATCTATTTAGGATGTGGGAAATTTCAGTTATTAGAGTTATAAGAGCCTCTGTGTGGCTGTCTCCTGGGACAGACTCTGCTCAGCAGGGTAACACTGAGAGCTGACGTATCTTTCCTAGGGTCAGTCTTGTGCCTGTGGTGACTGCTAAGCCCTGGTCTTCTCAGAGCAACTGGGACAAAGACACAGTCACTCATTTCTTCTTTATGTAAAATTGTTCAGACCAGAATGGGTTAAGTTAAAGTTAAAACAAAAGACCATCTAGTGGCCCCTAAATGTGCTGCATGTGGAAATCAAGTGGAGCCGAGCTCTGTAGTTACTTCCTCCACATTGGTAGAAATTTTTGCTTTTTCCAGGGTAAAGGAACAATGCTTTCCTTCTGTAGCATTCTACTACCTGATGTGAAAGGTGTCTTGAGCCTGTCAAATATCAGGATAATCTCTCCACACACTCCTCAGACTGTTGCTTCTTTGGGGTACAGAGAATCTCCTCCCTTTCCACATCTTCCACCCCTGTTCCCTCCACATTCCCCTCTCAGCCATCACAACGTGCTTTGTTTTAACAAGTGTTTGGGGTTCTGCTTCTATCATTGAGAGCATACTGGTGCTTACTTGACTGACAACTGCTCCATAAAACAACAGGAAACTATCACTGGCCTTTAGTCATCTTGAGTGTTAGAACCCTATAGACCCATGCTTTCAGTTTTAGGGAGACCAGGTACACTGAACTTGTCCTAGCCTGATACTTTCTTTCTGTTGGAATTCTCTTCAGTGTTTTCTGGAATGTCACTAACTAGGTCAGATATGTGTTTTCATAATCATACAATGTAAGAGTACTGTAATCTCTTCCAAGAAACCTGGCCACTCTGGGGAGAGTGCAGAGCCTCATGAACTTGGCATCTGTTGTGTTTTGGATATGAAATGCCCCCGACATGTTCAAGTATTGAGTAAGGGCTTAGTCCACAGCTGGTTGAGTTATGTTTGGAGGTTCTGGAAACTTCAGAAGGTAGGCCTAGCTGGAGGAAGTACGTCAGGAGGGGAGGTTTCTTGGGGGTATATTATCCATGGCACTTGGCTGCCTGTCTTTCTGTTTCCTGTACTTTAAGAAGTGAAGAGCAACTGTGGTCACATGGGCCTGCCAACATGGTGCTCTGATGAGCGAGTACACGCGCCAGATGACAAGGAGCTAAATCCCCTGAAACCATGAGCCAAAAGAAATCCTTCCTCCCTTAAGTTGCTCTGTCAGCTTTTTGGTCAATGTGACAAAAGCTAACTAATCAATACAGCTCTTTGGCAGCCAGGGCAACTGGCCTCATAAGATGTAGTACTAACCCAGTACCAGATTCCCTGTGTGGTTTTCCATGTTAGGTAACTCTGCCTGTATATTACTTTCCAGTAGAAATACATGCTGTCAGATGTTATCATAAAAACTTTTAGGAGATGAATTTTCTCCAAGGGTTAGTAAGGAATCATGAAAGAGTGAGGGAGTTTTCTTTCATTCCTAGATTTCAGGAATTTCAATAATAACAACACCAAGCTTCAACTGAACCATCTATTGGTCGTATAACTTCTGACTTGCTTCTCTAGGCCTGGGAATTGTAGTCAATAGAGAAGACACAGCTGAAACCTCCCCTTGGTCTATACATTTCTTACTTTTTCAACCCCAATGTAACACCATCAAACAAGTTTTTTTTTCTCTCCATCAATCTAGACATAATCTTGGTTATTTTCAGT
This sequence comes from Nannospalax galili, assembly GCF_000622305.1. NCBI lineage: Eukaryota > Metazoa > Chordata > Mammalia > Rodentia > Spalacidae > Nannospalax > Nannospalax galili. The sequence goes on along the minus strand of NW_008360317.1, from coordinate 7,468,306 downwards.
TGCCAGCCATTACTTCAAATCACTTTGTCACTTCTTTGGCTTACAAAATCAAGAAACCTTGGGCCTCCTCACTCCCACATTAATCGGAGGAGCATTCCTCCAGTTCTGTAGGCACACCATGCATTGAAAAGCTTGACACATTTTCTCTCACTCACCAGAGACACTTAGATGGACACCAGCCAAATAACAATTGTGGCAACTCCATAGAGGAAAATGCTCAAAAAGTAAGACCTTCAACAAGGAGACTCTCCTGAGATGGGATTATGTGAATCTGATGCGCTCAGGAGAGTTAAAAGGAGGGAACAACCTGGATGGATGTGCTGTGGTTCACAGTGATGTGAGAGAGAAATAGAGGGACTGGCAATGGGAGGAGCTTCTATGTCCTGTCCTAGAGGAAGCATGCTTAATTGTGACTAACTCTGGAAAGCAACATGGCCTGAGAATGTTTCCTGATTGTGAAAATGATCTCACGCTCCCTGCCAAGGTCACCCAAAGGCTCAGCAAGCTTCTATATGATTCTGACTTGCAGAAGGAACTCATCCAGTGTGGCACCTGCCCTTAATTCCTCTAAATTTGCTTGTTTCTTTTCCCCATCAGTAGCCATTGCTGGCTTTCTCCAGCTAGAGCTGACTTCCAAGGTTTTCCCCAAGTCAAACAGAACCTGCTCTGATGCTGCCCTTCCCCAGCGTAAGCAGAACCATTTCAAGACCTAAGAGAAAAACAAGAAAATCCATTTCATCCTTTCCATCACCCCCACCCCAATATGGCTTGCATGTGAGGAGATGGGGGTCATGCTGTGGGATCAGGAACAGCATGCTCTTTATTCTGAGAGTGACAAGCTCCAGGCACGCTGGGCTCACAATCTGTTTTCCTAGTTCCAACCACTAATGACTCTGGCATACATGGGAGCGAGTGGAAAACTTTCAGAAGCCACGATCCAAACATTTTGGGTAGGAGTAATTGAGGCTCCGATTGTTTTGTAGCGGCAAGGCTAGAGATGAATGCTCATTGTGACGTCTGAGCTGGAGGAACTTGGGGTAAAGCTGAGGGAAAGGACGGGGCCTGTTTACAACAGCTGCCCTACCTGGAAAATACGTGTTTGTTCTTCAAAAGTGAAACTTAAGTGATCCCCTAGGGCTTTCCTTCTGTCTGGAAGTCCCAACACAAGGAAACTCAAAGGATGTCTATAATCAATCTGTGGATTTGAACAGAGAGTTTTTCGAGCCTCCACCTTGAAGAGTACTAACTCTTTCACCAAATGTGATTTAGCTGATACTCACTCTGTTGAGTTATGCTCTGGGCAACACATGTCTAAGTCCTCAGGAGTTTTAAGTGCCCGTCCTTGGAAGCCACCCACCCTCTTCTGAACTTCACTTATCTATTTCGGCATCTAGCTGCAGATTAGCCCTTGGAGGGAAGAGACCCAAATACCTTTGTATCCCTAGGCCTTATACCAGAATGTATTGCTCAGAGCTTAATAACCACTGAACCTATACACGGGCCCTCCTTGTCACCTTGTTTTAACTGTCTCAACATTTCCTTAGACTACTTTACCTCTGGTCCGTGTCCCTTGCTAGTTTGTGGGCAGTTGGGTAGAATCCCAGGTCTGGTTTCCTGTTGCATTTCTCAAATCAGTGTTTGGTATGGGGTAGGTGTTCAGATGGGCTTGTGGATCTGCTGAACAAATACATTACCTAGTTTAAGTCTCTCCCGCGCAAACTCCCACTTGCTGGCATCATAGGGGAGCCGTTCACACTGCTCATCCAGGGGAACTTCATCTGGGTCCATTATAATCGATAGGTAGTCTGTCTTTATTTCAGAAGAGGACTGAGAAACAGAGACCCCAAAAGTCACCAAGAAAAAAATACTTTTAAAAGCTCAGTTATTCAATTTACAACAATACTTAGCAACATCTACGGCTCTGAGTCATTTGTCAGGTACAAACACACACACACCCTTGAGTGTGCCATTTCCATGAGACATTTATTTCCTTACTCTGCCCACACATTCAGCAGTCGTAGCTCCACCATCTTATCTTGAATAAATGCACCCAAAATTCTCAAAATCGCCACTGACCTTACACATCTTGCTTGTTCTGAAACAACTCTGAGAGGTTTTGCTTTAAAAATGCAAAGCATTTTAATAAATTGCAAACAGTAACTGAAAGTAGCTTTCTATGGCTGTTCTGTACAAGCAGTCCTGTGCATTAAGATGGTGAGGTGCTCTGAGCATATGAATTAAGATGGGCTAGCAGTGGGGTGTCCTGTAGCTTTTCTACATTTGGAGGAAAGGTAAAAAGTGGCAAAGTAGGGCTGGAAAGGCGGTTAAGTGGTTAAGAGCACTGGTTGCTCTTACAGAGGACCTGGGTTCAATTCCAGGTAGCTAGCAACTGTCCATAACTCCAGTTCTAGGGGATCTGATGCCCTCTACTGACCTCCATGAGCATTGCACAACATGACTGCACTTATACACCAGCAGGCAATACACTCATACACATAAAATAAAAATAATAAATTAAAAAGTAGGTTAAAAAAAAGATGTGGCAAAGTGAACTCAGGGTCCCAGGACAGTGTAAGTACATGTCTTCAGTGTCAAAACCCCTCAGAAGTCTGGAGCTCTTAATTGGTTGAACTACCTCAAAAGTCCACAGGCTCTATCGTGAGATTAGAATAAAAGATTACCTTATGAGAAGGACTTCCTATACTAAGAACTAGAAGCCCATTATTTCAAAAGCCTAGGAGTGAAGTAGGACAACACATTCTGAATTCATTAGAGTTAGGATGTCAAGTGGATATGACAGGCATCTGCTATGAAAAACTTGATTTCTTGGTAATGCAAATCAAACCCAGAAAGTACCCTACATGCTAGATTGTAGATAAGTAGATTTATGTTTAATATTGAATTTGTATCAACAAGTTCATTTCCTGTTAATGGACAAATTTCTAGCAGTGATGACTGCATTTCTATGGGCAAACTCGGGGATGGGACAGAAAGGACACACGCTTTCCCATAGAACCTTTGTTTCAAAGTTATGTAAACCTCATTTAAGTGAGGTTGGTGGGTTTTTTTTTTTTTCCCTAACCAGGAACAGAGCTGCAGTGGGAAGACAGCCTTTCCATACATAACCACTTCACACCCACCACATTCTTCAGCCCTTACTCACTGTTCCAGGCTGTCACAGGTCACCTCATCCATCACTTGCAATCATTCTCCTCACAAAAATTATCACCAGAATGTGGGACAAACACCTCAAAACAGAAAGTTTGCCTGGCCTCCAATAAAGGATGAACATGTAAGATAAGGAACACATTTGTCGTGACCTGCATTGGTGTAAGGCTGTAAGGACTCAGCTAGTCATAAGCCTGCAGAAGAGTATAAATTCCTATACAGTTTAATGGGTGTTCATGAAAGAAGTTACTGGAATAATTTTATTATTATTTTTTAATGTCAAATATTGCCAAGGCAAGGGTCAAAGAGCATAGGATTGCTGAAACCTAGCTAAGAACATCTTGGATTTATGCAGCATGGGGAGGTGGCGGGAATTCTGATAGGGACAGGGGAACAGGCAAAGGGGGAGCTTGTCCTATGTGACTCCCATGGAAATTAATCATTAATTTCAATCAAGTGGATGAGAGAAAACACCACACAGACCTTAGTCAGGGGTTTTGAGGAGAGTATATTGGCAGACTTCTAGTTGAAATGTATTTATTCTTCTATTGACATTAACACTGAGCAGCTGTGAGGTGGTTGGCATAGAGGACAATTGCCTGGACTAGAATCACCCTTTGACTTCCACACAGCCAAAAGACTCTGGGCAAGTGGCTTAACTCCTCCAAGCACAGTTTTCTTATCTGTGAAATGTTGACAGTAATTGTAGTTATCTCTTAGGGCTGCTGTGATTATCAAAGGATCTAGCAACCTGTTAGAACAAGACCTGGCTTCTACCCAGCATCAGCATGGTGTTGGCCATTGTTATAATACTGGGTATGTGGGGGTGGGGATAAAGAGATAAAATGCATTCCTTATCAATGAGGAATTCGCGTTATGGTTAGAAAAACCACATGGGCTTCTTTTTGATTCCTTGCACGCCTTTGCCTCCCTCAGGCAAACTAGATGGTGCTCTCTTGTTCCCATCTGCATGTCCTGGAATTTTGGAAATGTAGGGGTTTTCAATCTGGTCTTACCTGCTGAGTAAAGAAGCTGCTGCTCCAGTCAGGGGAGGAGAAGGTGGCAGGGTCGGCTGTTTTGGTTCCTTCCTTCTAGCTACACCCTTCCAAGTCTGTCTCAGGCATTGCTTTTACTGAAGGCTTTTCTCCTGCCCCATCCCTTGAGCTCCTCTAGGTCTGGACCTTCTCTACAGATCTGGAAAACTTGTTTTTTTGTGTGCATTTCCCTATAGATGTATTCTCTCCTTTCAAAGCTGTTGTTTCCCTCTAACACAGTGGCCTTGGTATGTCTCAAAACCAATTGCTCCACGAGGCAAAAAAGCCTGATGTCACATATTACCATGGAGGGTGGCTGCTAGCCTCCTCTCTTTCCAACTGTCAACTACGCCTTATGATTTTGAATATCAAGCAGAGGTCAGACAGCCTGCACTCAAAACTAAACTCCAACTCTAGTGACTTTTGGACCCATTGCATTACCTCTTGGAGCCTCAGTTTCCTTTTTAAAAGGAGGAATAACATATCTACCTCTTTGCCATTTTGATAGGATTAATAGAGACCCTGCACAAAGGGCTTTCCATAAGGCCTGGGACATTAATAAGAGACAATCTCTAGGAAATGCAGAGGCCTTTTGTCTTTTTCAAGTGCTGTTGATCTCTGTCCTAAACTTTCTCAATTCTAGTCATCCAGTCAGCCCCAACATTGTTTCTTCCTTGCAACACTCTCCGTCTCCTGCTAATGGATTGATTTGCCTGCTCTGGTCTGTTCTCCACCCAGTAGCTAGGGTGATTTTCCTAGACACATGTTGGCTCCCCTTACCACACTTTGCTTTTGCTTAACACCCCATCCTCAGCCTTACCAAGGTTTCTGCTAACAGATTCACTTCCTTGCATTGCCTCCACTGGCTGGACTTTGCGGTAACTTTGACATAGCTATTGCTCCTTTATTCTCCACTGCACCCTCCTGGCCCCCAGTTTCATTCTAACCATGTTCCTCTTCCTGCCTCTGCTCCCTTGCCCTTAATGCTTTTTCCTCCAAGACCCCCCTCCCCCACATTTTGGTTAGCTTCTAAAAAAATAAAATAGGGTCTCACTAGTTTGCCCGGGCTGGCCTCACAATAGTTACCCTCCTGCCTTAGGTTCCTGAGTGCTCGGATTACAGGCAGATACTGCTATATCTAGGTTTGGTCAACTACTTCTTTGAGCTAATGCAGAGCTGCAGTGTGACATTCGGCTGTGTGTTTGGGTCAAGTCAGTCTCCTTCCAGGCTCCATAAAGTAGAAGTTGCTTTCTAGTATCACCAGAGGGCCTGGCACACAGGTTAATGCTGTGTATTGTGTAGGCTCATGGTAAATACTGTAGACATGAAGAATGAATGAATGAATGAATGTTAATCTTCTTACTGATTTTCAGAGAAGCAGGTCATACTGTGACTTACTTTTAAGACACTGATATCCTGAGTCCCCATGTAGACCTCACACTGAATATTAAGGGTTGGATCCAGAGTATGCAACAACAGTACCCTTGTTTGTATGTCTGTATGTTACATAGCCAGATCAGAGGTAGATCTTTATTTTCCTTTTAATTTTTGCAGAGAGAGGGATTTAGACAATTTCGTACAACCAGTGTTACATTTAAGAAATCTATAATTGGGCATGGTGGACACAGGAAGATTGAAAGGCCAACCTGGGGTACGTAGTGAGTCCCTTCTACATAAACAAACTATATGACAGGCCTATGGGGAGAGGGGTGTAGCTCAGTGGTAGAGCACCTGCTCGGCATGTGGAAGATCCTGGGTTTGATCCGCAGTACCAAAATAAAAAAATAAACTATAAAACCAAAAACACTCTAATACATGTTTTTTTAAACCAAAAAGATCCCTCCTGCCTCTGACAAATTCACTCTTGTAGCTTTTCTTTGGACACTCCATTTCATGGTTAGAAATATTTCAATGGTCTGATCTGTATTTAGTGGGTCAGCAATACAAATGGGAAAGAAGGGAAAGAAAAATGCCCAATATTTGTCTAACATGCTGCTGACAGCTGAGCAGCAGCTCAGTGTTTTGTGAAAAGGCTTTTAAGATCATCTGGTTGGTTCTCACCCTTTTCAATTTTCGGATGAAGAGAGTTAATAGGAGCCAGAAGAGGGTTGCAGCCACACAGGTACATGTGAGAGTGATCAGCTCCAGGTTCGACTTGTCTGAGGTTCCTGAAGAGAGAAAATCACAAAGATGCTGCTAAAAAGAAACCTCAGAATGTAGGGTCTTTGGACTTGTGAACCAGGTGGTGCCTCCAGGAGGTCCCTGCTAGTGAGGCATCTGATGCACAGTAAGCCTGAGACCAAGATTCACCCGAGTCAGGCTATGAACTTGGACGTGGAAGACTTTCCAGAAATTCTGCTGTTGAGTCTGCAAACTTTGTAATTGCAGAACTAACTAATTAAAACTCAGAGGAAAAAGTAAAGATGAGAAAAAAACTGACGGCAGGAAAAAAGCTCATGAAAGTGCTAAATCTGGCATATGTTAGATCTCCCTAATGGGCTTTGGAGGAAATTCTAAAGAAAAAGAAAAAAAAAAAAAAAGACATAAAAGAGCCCCGTTGGGACTCACAAAGTTCTTCCAAGTAGATATTAAAAATGAAAATAAAGCTCAAGGCTGTCACAACTGCCTGTTTGCTTCTTTTGGTGCAGTCACTCTGAACTGCCCACAATCCTGCTCCCAGCACCTGGAGCTCTACTAACCTCAGCAACTAGACTGCACAGCCTGAGAGGAGGTGACAGTACTCTCTGAGTGCTTTCTGCTCTGAGGACTGGCACGTATTCATTTACCAAGACTCATGCCACTGCTATGAGCTGGATTTTCTCCATTTTATGAATGAGGAAGTTGAGGTGCTAAGAGATTAAGGCTCTTGCCTATAAGTGGTGGGGCTGTGATTGTAGTCCAGCTGATCTGAGTCTGCATGCTTAACCACCAGAGGTCTAAGGGTACACCACTTCCTCCTTCCCTCTTCTCCTGAGCCATTACAAGGGCCTGTTAATCACTTCAGAGAGGCCACATTTCCTGCCAGAGAAGTCCTGCCTGTTGGGCTTTCACAGCTCATGAAATTATCAGCTCCCCTTTCCCCACTTTTGGACCCCAGAGAGCCCTCTTCAGTTCTCATCTGCCCAGGCTTGTCTGCATCTAGTGGCCTTTTTTGCACTCCAGCGATCTTGCTGGGTCTCAGATTCAATCCTGCCACTCCTATGCCTCAGTGCCAACATTTGCTCTCCATCATTGTCAGGCTGAATTCCAGATTGTAAGCTGGAGGTGTAGCTCAGTGGAAGGGCACTTTGCATGCCAAGGCCCTGGATTCTATCCTTAACACAACCAAGATTAAAAAAAAAACTTAAGGGGAGCAACGGCTCAGTGGTTAAATACATCAGCTGCTCTTGCAGAGGATCTAAGCTTGGTTCCCATCACCCACATGGTGGCTCACAACCACCTGTAGCTCCAGCTCCAGGGGATCTGACATCCTCCTTTGGCCTCCATGGGCACTGCACTCTAGTGAGCATATACCCCGCCCCCAGACATACACATATACGTAATTGTAATAAATCTTTAAAAATCAATTGAAAATTCAAATCCTTAGGTCTTATACCTTATTTTGTCCTTCTTTCTCAATATACATCCTCAGAGTGGGAATACTGTAGGTCAGACTTGAAGTGAGTTTGGATTTCTTCTAGTGTACACACACACACAGACACACAGAGACACAGACACACACACACACACAGAGACACACAGACACACAGACACACAGACACACACACATAGGTCCTTGGCTATGCTGCAACTAAGTTTCTTGGCATGAGTGGGACCTGCTGAAGACACTGTAGTAGCCTTTGACTGTCACAGATGGCTTCTTGAGATCTGGCACTATCTACATAGACCCTCTGCATAGGCCTCTCATATGGAATGTGAGGTGAGTCGCCCTCTGTGATTGTGGGAACTTTCCCACCACATTCCGAGGGACAGGAAGCTGGCCCCCAAAGTCTAATTCCACAGTCCTTACTCAAGGAAAATTCCTTCCAGTGGGACTATTTGTGTGCAAACACACATTTAAGGAATCAACTCATTAAAACATTTTTTAAGAAGAGCACTTATTAGGGCAGGAATGATCTATTTAATATCAATATTCAATACTGCTTAGTAAAATTCAGCATTTTATAGTAATGATGTAGCATCTATGTTCTAGCTCATTTGATAGTTGCATCTCTATCTGTCTTTGCAAAACAGCTGTCAGAGCAGGCTTTGGCTGGGGAGGAAGGAGCCCTTAAGTGTTTTCTTCATTCCCTGGTGACAGGTGATGAGCCTTGTCCATGAAATAGCCCAGCTGCACATGGCCAGAGGAAATGTGGGTGGATTCGATAATCATTGGGCGTGAGCACTGGTCTCAGGGACATCATTCCCTTAGGGGTTGTGTAAAAGACATTTGTGCAAGGCTATTTTTACTGGTAATGTCGAGAATGTGGCCAATTTGAAGAGTATATGGCAATTGGGCCTTTTGTTGTAGATTCTCTCCCTGTTGTGCAGAGTGACCCATGACAGTTGCCCTCCCAGACTTCATGTCACCCATCCACGTGTCACACAGTGGATGAGTTCTGAGGGGTGATGCATCTTGTCAGGAGTCTCCACCCTGTGCAGTGTCCTGAGGCTTTGTGGTGGTGATGGTGGCTCTTTGTGCACAGTCTGGGCTGCGCCATCTGGCAACAGCACACCTTTGCAGAACAGCTGCCAGGACAGGCTTCAGCTGAGTAGGTCGACCTAAGCTAACCCCTAGGTGTTTTCTTAATAGTGAAGCATCCACACACTGGCCTGGAATTAGGCACCGCATGGCGTTTGGCCTGTAGAATCTCAGGCAGCAGAGCCAGGTCAGCTCAGCTCAGTATAACCACGTGGTTTCCCAAGATACAACGCGCCAGGGTTCTTTGCTCCCAGACCTGCCTTGATTGAAAAACTAATCGTAGTTCTCATCAGGAATTGACAAGAAGTGAGGCTGTGAATCAGACGTATGGTGCACCAAGGATTCTGTGTTCAGTTTCCCGAACCTTAAAAATTGGAGGACACAGGAAAAATGCATACACCTGGTGTTAGGTATGATCTGAAAGTTTCCTTTCTCGCCCTCCCTTTCCCTCAGCTCCTCCCTTGAGTTTTAATTATTTTATTTTACTTTTCCCTTGTCACTCCTTGACCTTAAGTGCAGGATGATTGGATTTTGTTTCGTTTTGTTGCTTAGCTTTGTTTTCTGTTCTGGCACACTGCGTGTATCACAGTGTGCCTCTTCGGCCTAAAACAAATCAGATTTTGACATAAGTACTCACTGTCTTGCAGAGCAACAGCCTTCTCCGAAAGTTTTGTCTGACCCCACAGGATGGTTTAGGTGTTCTCTGACCTGCTTTTATTTATTTTAATTTAAAATGACAAATAAATTTGAACAAAACTTGTTAATTTTATGCTTCTACCTCTGGTCCAGAGAAAGTCAATAAAGATTTACATATGGAAAAAAAGAAAATTAATCACTTCCAGCTGATTCTTGGAGTTCCTGATCAAGATAAGTCAAATGCAGTATTGTCTTCCATCTGATACTCAGTAACCTGTAACTCAGGTAACCTTTAACCTTTAATGTGGTTTCCTTGAGGCTTATTGGAAAAGCATAACTGGCCTGTAGACCTCTATAGCAATTTATGAAGCCTTTACAGTTATTTATTTTATTTTACTTGTATGAGTGCTTGCCAAGTGCACCATATGTGTGCAATGCCCAGAAGAGGCCAGAAGATTGCATCAGATCCCCTGGAACTGGAATTAGGGATAGTTGTTAGCAGCCATGTGGGTGCTGGGAATGGAACCCAGGTCCTCTGCAAGAGCACCCAGTGCTCTTAACCATGGAGCCATCTCTCCAGCCCCCTTATTTTTAGTTTTTGAGACAGGGGAACCCGATATGTAGATGAGGCTGGTCTCAGTCTCACAGAGATCCACCTGACTGTGCCTCCTGAGTGCTGGGATTAAACGCATGGGCCACCACTCAGATTAAATTTGAAGTACATTCTCAAGAGTAATTTTAGATTTAAAAAAAAGCTAAAATTACTATTTACTGCTTACTAAAATTGTTATTTACTATTAGTTGGGTAGCACATTTTTATAACAAGCCAATCCTTAAGCCAAACAGGAATTCTGTGGTTTAGAACACCATTTGGGTGACTCACAGTAAGCCCAGGAAAAGGGTAATACAGAAAGTTTTTCTGCAATGAAACTTGGGACATCATCTTAGCAAACACTAATGTAAGCTAACACGAAGATGTTATCATATGACAGACTCTATTAATCCTTGTAACAACCCTAGAAGGGTTAGCAAACTATTATTAACATCTCTATTTTTCAGGGCAAAAAATCAAGTACCAGGAAGGGCAGTCAGTAACTTCCTGAGGTTACCTAGCTACTGTAGACAGAGCCACCCCACTGCAGAGAGGACTCTGGTCCATTTTGATCTCCTGGCTTGAGACACAGTGATTCAAGTAGTTCTGATTGTCAGCTCTGCCACTTCCTAGTCTTGTGACCCTGACAAATCACTTAACCTTTCTGAGTTCTTACCAGATTCTTATTTTTAATAACTGCACTTTCTCACAGGATTACTGAAAAAATTAAGAGGGATAGTGTGTGCTTGCTTAACACAGTACACTGCATGCTTGATAAACACAAGATATAATTAACAGGTCCAGGCCTTCTCCAGGCTCAGTGCCAAGTTCACTAAGCTTGTGTCTATGTCTGGGATACCATGCAGATTCATGCCAGTCTTGTTTCCACAGGAAGAAATGAGATGGGTATGTTTGGAATTTACTTGTTTTACTCTAAGAACTAGCTACAAAGATCTTATATTACCCTAACTGAATTCTGGCACCTTTATTTTAAGTTTTTTTTTTTTTTAACGTGTGTGAGTGTTTTGCCTGCATGTATGTAAGTGTAGCCATGTCATGAGATGCCTGTGGAGGCCAGAAGAGGGTGTTAGATCCACTGGAATTGGAGTTAAGGACAGTTGTTAGATGCTGTGTGGGTGCTGGGAACTAAACCCTGATCCTCTGCAAGAGCAGCCAGTGTTCTTAACCACTGATCCATCTCCCAGCCCCTGGTACCATTTAAAAAAATTCTTGACTAAGCTTTATGCCATAGTTTAGAATTTAAGTAAAAAGGTATATATATTCCTGGTCCTCGGCCTCCTGCATAGAATTAGAAACATGCTATTCATCTGTTTTGAGCTTGGTTTTCTTCTTGAGATGCCCTTCAGAATTGCCAGAATCTATGAAAGGAGGAGTAACACAAAGCCCCAAGTTAACCACCTCCATCCTTGGTGCCTGGATAGTTGTGGGGGCAGGCCTCAGGAGGATGGGAGCTGAGGTGGAGACCGGTGTGGACTAGCCATGGGTCAAAAAAGAACGGAAAATGGGAACATTGAACAAAAGGCAATAAAATCATAGAACCTGGAGACCCATGCCAATTTCCTTTTGAACTGACTTTACTCTTAAATCCCGGGTTTTTGTTAAAGAGCATAGCGCATGCTTCTTGCTGGGAGTCCTTTCTCACATAAGTGTGAATGTGCACTTTCTGCCGGCCCTCTTTGCAAATCATACCAATGATGCCCCGTCCAGTATTTAGGCTGTGATCCCTTTGTGTCTTCCCATAATCCATCAGCGATCTAACAGATACCTAGTATAGTAGTTATTCTTCAAGTGGTTTCTTCCTTTGTAATTGTGGATACTACTGAAATATAGTGAGACCTTGTGCTAAGAAAGCTCTTGCATATAGTAAAGTTATACCTGTAATTATAAGGTATGGCTTTAAGTCTTTGGATGAAAATGGGCCACATTTTCATCAAAACAGGCGTGAGTGCTATGTTCAGCTCAGAAATAATTTTGGTTGCTAACAGTTTTATTGTAGTTTTGACACTGCAATTTCCCCTTTGAGTACTCTACGTGTGCTCAGGGCCCTGTCCAAACCAAACAAGACCTGTGATTATTTAAAGAAGCAGCTTTGACTCCACAGTCCATTCATCCTTTTCAGATACAAAAATAACACATTGTTTTATCTAGGGGTATAAGACTCCTTTTTCAAAGGAAATAAAAAGAGCAGACAGTTTCCTTCCTGGCTAATTCCTGAACCTCTTTAAATCTGTTAAACATAGCCACAGACACAATTCGTGTGCCTAGTTTCATTTCCTAAACTCAATTTGACAAGATAGGATTGTGAAGGGTCCATATGTATCTACCAGGAAATCAAGTCTGATGCTGGGGAACACGTCAGTGCCCCCGAATGACACGAATCACGATTTCAACTCTAGGGCAAGGATCCAATTTCAGTGATAAAATTATTGAACAGATAACTGCAGTCACCTGCTCTGAGCAGCATCACAGGATCAAACTTATTCAATGAGCCCAGAGCATTTCAATTCAAGATACCGGGACTACCTCACATATGCAGGCTTCCCTAAGTTCCATACTGTCAACTTGAAAATTGCTTTCTATTTCAAATTATATCCTTATATGGAGCTGAAATCTGCCTCCAGAAACCCTCACCATCTGTGAGGATTGGAGAGCAGTCACATGATAGACACAAGGGTCACAGATGTTGCAAAGCACAAGTGACAGGCTTCTGAGAAACCCAGCTGATCTTGGCAGAAAAGGGGAGACAGCTACAGACTAGCATGGATCTCTCTGTCTCATGCTAGGCTTCTCTCAGCCACAAGATATGCAGCACTGCTGACCCATATTCCTTACTAGAGTACATGGGAACAGGTACTCTGCAAGGTTCAGCAGTTAAGAGCAGTTGCTGTTCTCACAGAGGACCCAGGTTCAGTTCTCAGCACCCACACGGCAGCTAACAACATAACTCCAGTTCCAGGATCTGAAGTCCTCTTTTGGCCTCCATGGGCATTGTACTTTCTGTACAAGCAGGAAAGCACTCATATACATAAAATTAAAATAAAAATTAAGCTGGGCGTGGTGGCATATGCCTTTAATCCTAGCACTTGGGAGGTAGAGGCAGGCAGATCTCTGGATCTCTGTGAGTTCGAGACCAGCTTGGTCTACATAGCTAGTTCCAGGACAGCTGGGGCTACAGGAGACCCTTTCTCAAAAAGACAAAAAAAATTAAATAACTAAAAATAAAATTAAAATTAAAATATATTAAAAAAATAAAACCAGCACATGTCTAACTTTTGAGACTCAGAAAAAAAGGGCAAATGAACAATTTCGGTATATGGCTTCTCTCTGTTTTCTTTCTTCCCGGCCTTATTTCTCACAGGTGTGGACCCTTTGGGCTATTCTCTCAGTTGTTTTAACCACACAGCTGTCTGTAGCAGTATTTCCCTATTGAGACTGTTCAGATTGGGGCTCACAAGGACAGCCCACCCCTGCCTTCAGCTCTGCCCACGGACAGTGCCAGACAGTGCATTGGGAGAGTGGCAAGACGGGAGAATGAGGTCGAGGAAAGGACCAGACCAGGCAGCTGAAGGAGGCTGGGAGGTGGGAAGTTAAACAAACAGGGAAACAGGTGTCTGGACTTCTTGCTGCTTCCCTACCAGCTGTTTACCTTGTACGGTGAGGTAGGCTGAGCTTTCCACAGCCCCCTTCTGGTTGGTAGCTCTGCACCGGTAGACACCTTCATCCTCTTCTGCGACTCTTTCAATAAACAGTGTGTTGTTTCCTGGTCCTAAAATAATTCCTGAGGAGTGAGAGGTATTTAGATTAGCAGGTCTGGAGGACAAACACAGCTTCTGGAAGCCCAGTGTCTTCCTATCCTACAAGCCCAGAAGAGGAATCCAAGCTCTGCTTGGCCCAGGAAGGACTCTTTCACTCACTTGCTACCAGGCTGATCAGCACATCTGCTCCATTCCCACCACGCCCCGAGTGCTCTACAGCACAACAATCATAACTAGATGTTTCCAAACATCATGGTAGACACTGTCCTGTCTCCCCAACACACACACACACACACACACACACACACGCACACATACACACATACACGAGAAAATGGACACTCCTCAAGGTTAAGTAACATGACCAAGAACACTGTTTAACTGAGAACAGATTTATGGCATATGGTCAAAGGAAATCATGGGTTTTTTTGTCATGCAGAAGGGCGAGGTGGCACAGCATAGAGGCAAAGAGCTTGGGCTGTGTTTGAATTGACTCCTTTGCCCTATAAGCAAATTACTTACCCTGTCTGTGTTTCTGTTTCCTCAATCTTGAGATAAAAATGAAAGCAGTTCCTGCTCAATGGTTGTGAGACTGAATTCAAGTGTGTATCTTGTAGCAAATGTTCAGTAGATGTTAAGTACTAAATACTACAGGGCAAGGAGTGATGGAAGGACCATCATGAATTTCCAGACCCATGAAAGGTTTCAAGACATAATAGGATCTATGCTAAGTATTGTCACAAGCATTTATTGGGTATTTGCTCTTCCATCAGCCCAGGTTAGAAATTTTGTGCATTCTACCCATTTAAGATCAAGATAGCTTTTGTATATTCAAAGAGAGGTTTCATCTGGAGCACAGAGAGACTTCTGGGACTGGAGGAAACCATGTGGACTCAACACCCACCATGGACATAGTCCGGAGTACGAAGAGTGGAAGTAGAAAGGTGGGGCCCTGGGAAATTTGGAACAGGAGCAGGAAGTGGCCAAGTGCAAGTGGCCTACTGCTCTCAGCTTGGAGCCATTTCAATGAAGTGTGGAAGAAAGCCTAACCAAGGTCACAGAGAGACCAGGGGGTGACCAAGTGGAGACAGTGAGGGGCTTCCTTTACAGTGCAACGTCTCACACACACACACACACACACACACGAGAAAGGAATTATTTTTTAAGATGTAAAACTTTATAGCATGTTTATATGCTGATAGAAATAATCTGAGAGAGAGAGAGAGAGAGAGAGAGAGAGAGAAAGGGAGGGGTAGAGTGTGGGAGGGAGGGTAAAAAGTTGTCAATGCAGGGCATGGAAAAAACTGCTCAGAGAAGAGTTCCCCAAGAAGTGAGAAAAATAGAATCCTATGGCCAAATTAGCCTCTCTCTCTCTCTCTCTCTCTCTCTCTCTCTCTCTCTCTCTCCCCCCCCCCTTGCTCTTTCTTCCTTTCCTTCTTTTCTGAGACACACTTTACTGTGTACCTGAGACTGGCCTTGAACTCATAGACTTTGTATTTCCACCACTCAACTCCTGAGATTCCAGGCACTCACTACTATGCCTGGCCACTCAGTTCATTTGGCTTTGAAAAATGAAAGTAGGAAGAACTGGTAGACTGGACAATTTGATACACACTTTCACAATAAATAAGTGCTCATCTGTTTAAGGAAGGAGGAATTCTAGAGTGATGAAGAGAGGCATGGACTAGCGTTCTGACAGAGAAGGAAAACAAAATTACTAGGAAACGACCTTAAATTTCCCCTAAATGTTATACTGACCCTTTCTCTTCTTCAGTACATAGCACAAGTATCTCTTATGCAAGTATCATAATTTAACCATTTCCCTATGGATTGGCATTAGTTATATCTAATTGTTCATAACTGTATTGGTACAAATAATCTCTGTAGACATAAAGCTTGTCCTGTATTCTCAATTATTTCCTTAGGATATAGAGTTGTGAGTCCCATCACATATATAACATAATCAAACTGCTTTCCCAAAAGATATCAGTTAACACTTTACCAGCAGTGAATAAGAAACTATTTTATCTTTCTCCTGCTACTACTGAGCAGTATTATTTAAAACGAAAATAAAAACAAAAGAAATTTCACTGGTTGGTAAAAATAACTGCTGTTTAGTAAGCAGTTTCTGAATAACTCTTCATGGGTATGTTGGGCATTTCTGTTTCCAAAGCTCCTCTTTGAGTGTTGACTGGAAAAGGTGAGTTCAGAGTGAGGGGAGTTTTGAAATCTTGGTTGAGGAGTAGTTTCGATCCTTGCTTGAAGGAAGAGAGTCTTGAAGATTTTCGAGCATGGAAATGACATAGTGGAAGTGGTGTTTAGGGAAGTTTAGTCTAGCACAAGGCAGGATGGTCTGGAATGAGGAAAGGGCAATGTAGGGAAGTCCGGCTCACCGTGTGGAATTCAGGCAGGGGATGGTGAAACCCCCCAAGCCTGGATGGGAGGGTGAGGAGGAAGGAGGGAAGGGGAGAAACAGACAGACACACTGTGAAGCAACAGCTTACAGAAACTGGTGCTTTATTGTATAGAGCAGTGGAAAGAGATGAGTCCAAGGTGATTCCAATATTTTAAACCCAGAACACAGGAAATTATGTGCAATTTACAGAGCTCTCCTCTAACTTTGGCTAAGTTATTGAGTCTCTTTGGGCCTGTTTATCCATCTGCAAAATGGGAGTGACATCTGCTACGCATTGCAGGGACTCCAGAGACTAGGAAACAACTATGAATTAAGTATGGGTAAAAGACTTGAGGGGTGGAAGTTTGGGATGGGCAGCTTACGATACAGAAGCCTCCGGGTTCCATCCCTAGCATCATGAAACAGGAGAAGAAAGAGCATGTGAGACAATTTAACAAAAGCATAGAAGCTTTGGAAAGTATAAGATATGGTACAATTGGCAATCAGGAAATGTGTGGCTCAGCAGTGGCTAGAAGAGTCAGTGAGCAGTCATCTGGTCACCCATCATCTCCTTGCAGCAGCCCTGAACCTCAGCCATCACTCAAATCCCAATTTAAGAGGAAAGCCATTATCAAATGAAGTGAAAAGATTCGAAGTCATGCTCATTCTTTCCATCCCTTAAATAATCTTCTCCATGGTTTGAGAATGGAACCCTGGGCTTTGTGCATGCTAGGTAAATGCCCTACCACTGAACTGCACCCCAAACCCCACTCCTCAGATTTGTCCATCTCTGATTCATAGTTGTTTCTCTGCTGTCTGTAATGCTTGACTCCATTGATATGGCTTTATATGGCTTAGTCCTTGAAGTACAGGTCTGCTCTGTTGAGGAGTGTACCTTTTAACTAAGGTTCTCTTTTGGTTTACTTTTAGTATTTTAATTATTTTTTAAAATTTAAATATACAAAAAATATAATCCATGTACTGGCCATTAAGATTATTAGACATTGGGGCTGGGGAGATGGCTCAGTGGTTAAGAACACTAACTGCTCTTGCAGAGGACCCAGGTTCGATTCCCAGCACCCACATGGTGGCTAACAACTGTCTGTAACTCCAGTTCCAGGGGATCTGATGCCTTCTTCTGACCTCTATGGGTACTGAATGACACAGGTGCACTTATATACATGCAGGCAATATACTCATACACATAAAATAAAAATAATGGGGGGCTGGAGAGGTGGCTCAGAGGTTAAGAGCACTGACTACTCTTGCTGAGGATCTAAGTCTAACTCCCAGCATCCACATGGCGGCTAACAACCATCCGTAATTCCAGTTCCAGGCGAATCTGACACCTTCTTCTGATACCCTTTGGCATTGCACAGGACAGGTACACGTACACACATGCAGGCAATACACTTATACACATAAAATAAAAATAAATAAAATAAATAAATAAAAATAATAAAATATTTTTTGGGGGGTGGTCTCTTTGAGACAGGGTCTCCCTGTAGCCCCAGCTGGCCTGGGACTCACTATGTAGACAAGGCTGGCCTTGAACTCACAGAAATTCACCTGCCTCTGCCTCCCAAGTGCTGGGACTAAAGACATGCGCCACCACACCTGGCTAAATAAAATATTTTTGAAAAGATTATTAGACATCAATATTTTGCCATTTTTGTTTTTAAAAATATTTTATTTTTATTTTATGTGTATGAGTATATTGCCTGTGTGTGTGTAAGTGCACCAATGTTGTGGAATGCCTGCAGAGGTCAGAAGAGGGTGTCAGATCCCCTGGAATGGAGTTACAGATGGTTGTTAGCTGCAATGTGGGTGCTGGGAACTGAACCCAGGTCCTCTGCAAGTGCAGCCAGTGCTCTTAACTGCTGAGTCATCTCTCCAGTATCCCCATATTTTTTTAGACCCCTTTCTCTTTTATGTGAAATAAAATTTATAAATACCCTCCTCCCTAAAACAAGGACCTCTAGATAGGCTGACTAGATTCACCAGAAGGCCAAGTGAGGGGGAATGGCTGGGGGTGCCAATGACACAGCAGACAGTAGCAGGGATAACAGCGTATAGGGGCTCTAGTGGGGGGAGGGAGGCTGTGGGGGGGTGCTACCTGGGAAGTGGGTGCATAAATAAAAACAAATAATAATTCTTAAAAAAGAATTATAAATACTTTGTCCTCATCTGCACATTCTCCTGCTAGAGGCACCACTGCCCTGAAGGTGGTGACTGTCGATTTCACGCATATTTCTTTCTTTTTCTCCTTTTTTTTTTGGTCTTTTTGAGACAGGGTCTCCCTGTAGCCCTAGCTGTCCTGGAACTCACTACATAGACCAGGCTGGCCTTGAACTCACAGAGATCCACCTGCCTCTGCTCACACATATTTTTAAAAGTACTCTTGTGCCTAGGCGTGTGTCTATATAATATATATCACTTTGTGCTTAAAAATTATGATTGAATGATATGCTGTACCTGTACCATTTTAGTCTTTTCTTTCTATCCAACAATGTTTTAGTTTTATTTCTTTTAATACATGATGATGGAGCTCATTCTTAATTAATGTATAATATTCTGATATATAAAAAGCCATAGATTATTAAAAATAAAACCACTGCTTTATGGCAGGATACAGAGGGAGCTCTCTCTCTCTCTCTCTCTCTCTCTCTCTCTCTCTCTCTCTCTCTCTCTCTCAGAATCTCTCTCTCTCTCTCTCTCTCTCTCTCTCTCTCTCTCTCTCTGAGAATCGGTCTCACTATATAGTTCTGGCTAGCCTGGACTGCTCTGTGTAGACCAA
This sequence comes from Nannospalax galili, assembly GCF_000622305.1. NCBI lineage: Eukaryota > Metazoa > Chordata > Mammalia > Rodentia > Spalacidae > Nannospalax > Nannospalax galili. Next base: position 7,449,227 of record NW_008360317.1, on the reverse strand, counting down.
GCTGGTGTCCAACTCACAGCTGTTTCTGTCTCCTAAGTGCTGGGATTAAAAGTGTATGTCATCACACCTAGCCTTTTTTTTTTTGCTTTTCAAAAAAAAGGCTACAATTAACATGAGATACAGTTATGTGTACACTATTGCATATATGTTCCCTGCTAGTCTGGGGGGCAATGCATTTCCAAATCTACCAAGTTTTAAACAACTGTCTTTAAAAATAGATCAATTTGTACTTTCAACTTTAAGAGAACTGGATAAAAATTCCCTTTTCCCCATATACTATCCAGTATTTGGTACTGTACTACCTAATTGAGGGCTAGATGATGAATGAGGATTGGTACCCTGCTGTGGTTTTAATCTACACTTCCCATTTCATCAACTATTCCAGTTTCTTTTCTTTTGAGTTGCTGTTCTTGTCCTTTGTCTATTTTTCTCCTGACTCGTCTTTTCCTCAGTGAATTTTAGGGTTCTTTATATGTTTTCAAAGCTTATGCTTTGTTGGTTAAACATACTGTAGTCCTTTTCTCAGACTGTGAACAGCCTTTTAAAGTTTGTCATAAACATCTTTTAACATGTGAACTTTGTAAATTTTAATGTAGCAAATTTAGTATTACCTATTATAGTCCGTATTTCTTGTTACTTATTAACCACCTTTTCCCATTACTATTGTATAGTATTCTCCTTGTTGAGGGTTGGTATGGCCTTATCCTTTCTTTTTCTTTAAAATGGTCTCTACTATCCTTGGTTCTTTATACTTTCATGACCTGTCAAATTCTGTAAAAAACACTCTTGAGATGTTGGTTGGAATCCATTTGAATATATAGTAACCTGGGGGAATGTTGGTTGGAATCCATTTGAATATATAGTAACCTGGGGGAAGTTGTCATATTTACCTTTGGGTTGGAGCATATTAAATTGCTCATGTTTTGACTCACAAAAATGGGAATAAGTTTCCACTTGATAGCCAATATTCCTATTCAGGAATAGAAAGTATTTTGAGATTTTTTTTTAGGTCTTTTATGTCATTTAATGTTTAGTTTTCTTTTTAAATATCTTGTTTTTTTAGTTACATATTTATTTCTGGATGCAGAATAATTTTTATTGCTATGCAAAATGGTACTAAGTTCTTTTCCAGGTCACTGTAGCTGAATTCTCTCTTCCTTTGTGGAACATCAGTCATTAGCATGTATGTAGAACTCACTTATAAACAGATAATTGTGTACCATTTTGCCTCTAGCAGAGTAGCCAAAGTCAATCTGTGTGTTTATTTCCATGACTTCACATAATGACTAGTCTTCAACTGCTGAAAACATAATAACCCTGCTCCTATTTATTTTTCTTTTTTATTATTTAAATCTTTTCTTATTTATTTATGGGGGGGGCAGTGGCATTGTATGTACCAAGGTCATAGGACAGCTTGTTTCTCTCCTTCCACTAGGCAGGTCCCAGGGCTTGAACTCAGGTTGTCAGGTGTGGCAGCATGTGCCTTTACCTGCTGGGCCATGTCACCAGCCCAGATTTCTCTTTACTATAAGAAGTTGTACTAGATTGGATAATAGGGTACTTGGCAAGACTTTCAAATGCAGTTACCTTTGGTAGACAGACAAATTAACTTGATTAGCTGGTATGGAAAAACAGGAGGAGCCTGTGTCTATGGAACATAGAAATCCTGTCTTCCATCTAAAAGTAGAAACCTCTGCTTAGCTCATACCAATGGGAATTTGATGCTAGGATTATCTTTTTTTAAGTTTTCAAGAGAAGGCGGAAATCTGATTGTTTTATGTTAAAGCTCATAGTTTTTAAATGTTGGCAACCATATCCACTTAGTTCATTGTGAGAACCAATAAAAACATGTACGCTGGGGAGATCAGACATGACTCTGAGAGGGTACTCACGGGTAATCAAGGACCTTCATGACCTGGCCCTGCCTGTCTTCCCACTTTCAATCTCTGTTATCTTCCTAAAAGGATCCCTGGTCTTGAGCCATTCCCATCTATTTGCAGTTCATGAAAAGCCACAGTGACATCGCGCATGCTGTTCCCCTGACTAGTGGCTGGCATTTATTTATTTATTTATTTATTTATTTATTTATTTATTTATTTAATTTATTTAATGTATATGAGTGTTTTGTCCATATGTATGTAAGTGCACCAGTGTTAATGCAATGCCCGCAGAGGCCAGAAAAGGGCATCAGGTTTCCTAGAACTGGAGTTATAGGCAGTTGTTAGCCACTATGTGGGTGCTGGGAACCAAACCTGGGTCCTCTGCAAGGGCAGCCAGTGCTCTTAACTGCTGAGCCATCTCTCCAGCTCCGTGAGTCCTCAGACTAGTACTGTGCCGATAGCCAGCTGGCCTCCAGTGGCTCAGGAAACGATCAACTGCATGAAGACAGTGGACAATGGAGTGCAGGGTGGAGGAGGGGTGAGTTTTGTGATCTTTGCTGAGTATTATGAAGCTAAGGTTGTCATTAATACTGACTCCCTATGTGATGGTTTGACCTATGTCATGCCCAGCTCTCCTTAGAATCTATAAAATTCAAGCCAGTTAACTTTATCATCCCGAGCTTCAAAACATACAAATGCAAATTTATGTGATTGTGTAGCTTTCATTAACCCCCAAGGGTCAAGTACAAGTTCAAGATAGGTCGTTTTAGCAGGTATCCATCAAGTTCCCTGCCTTGTCTGATGACAAGACTGGGAGACTCAATGTAAGACCTGAGTGACCTGGGGTTGGAGAGATGGCTCAGTGGTTAAGAGCACTGACTACTCTTGCAGAGGGCCTGGGTTCGATTCCTAGCACTCACATGGCATCTAACAACCATCTGTAACTCCAGTTCCAGGGAATCCAATGTTCTTGTCTGATCTCTGCAGACATCGCACGACATGGGTGCACTTACATACAAGTAGGCAATACACTCATACATATAAAATAAAAAAATATATTTATTTAAAAAAAAAGACCTGAGTGACCTGCTGTTGGTGGCTGACAGAGGCTGTGGATCAGTCTGTGATCATGCAGTCTATTCAGTTATCCATGGAGTGCAGTCTACATTTTAAATGTGTCCAACTCTTTTAGTATTTAGTATTTATAAGGGAGTTTGTAAATAACTTATTTCTTCCCATTATACCTTAAGGTGAAGGAGAATCTTGGCATTTTGTATGAGAACCATATGGTCTAGGAAAGAACATAGAATTTTAATCCAATTCATGAAGCCTGTAGGGCTTTTAGATCCATCTCTGTGGTTAAACAAATGTACCGCATGTGTGCTTCCTGCTCCTTACACACAGATGGCTCTTTGCTTCTCTAAACTGGCCAGTGACTCCTCTTTTGTCATTTGACCATCTGTATTTCTTTTTGTTTTATCTGTGTATTTTACCTGCATGTATGTAAATGCACCCATGTAGTATAATGCCTACAGGGGCCAGAAGAGGGTGTTGGAGCCCCTGGAACTGGAGTGACAAAGGGTTGTTAGCCATCATATGGGTATTGGGATCTGAACCCAGGTCCTCTGCAAGAGCAGCCATTGCTCTTAATTGCTAAACCATCTCCCTAGCCCCTGGCCATCTGTATTTCTGATATAGAGATTATGTCATCTGATTTGGCCAAACATCATCAAAATTATTTTCTTTAACCATTGAAAATCAATTCAAATGACATATCCATGAAGCCTCCCTTGCTCACTTGTCTGATATGCTCTTTTGTATGAGGTCATTTCATACCCTTCATGTTGTATATGTATAGATTGACTTTGTACTTACTGTGTGTAAGTTGTACAAAGCTAAGTACTAAGTCTTGCTTATTTTCATTTCTCTAGAATTTAACACTTTCTGGCTCATGGCAGGTAATCTATGTTAAGTTTGATGAAATAAAAAGTGAATATAAGCCTGGCATGGTGGCGCACACCTTTAATCCCAGCACTCGGGAGGCAGAGACAGACCGATCTCTGTGAGTTCAAGACCAGCTTGGTCTACATAGTGAGTTCCAGGACAGCTGGAGCTACAGGGAGACCCTGTCTCAAAAAAGACCAAAAAAAAAAAAAAAAAAAAAAAAAAAAAAAGTGAATATAACCATTAAAATAGTCTTGTTTCTTCAATATAGCCATAAGTTCTTTGAAGTTGGCACATAGTATGCTTTCAGTAAATGGAAGTTGTGATGTCAGTGAGGCACTACATAGTTGTAGGGACCCAGGAAATGACTGTCTTTAAATTGTTAGGTCTTAAAGGAATTTATTAGCTAAGATCTGTGTTTGAAATAAAGACAAGAAGAGCACAATATGGGTTCAAGATGACTAAAGATGACCCACCAAAGCTGGAGACAGGATGTCTGATTAATTTTCCATGAATGGGATTGTACATACCATTGTAGGTTTGAAAAACTGGGTTAGTGAGATGGCCCATTGGATAGATGTGCTTTCCACTAAGTCTGAAAATGTAAGTTTAATTCTTGGAACCCCCATGGTGGAAGGAGAGAACTGACTACTCCAAGTTGTCCTCTGACTTCCACAGGTATACCATGGCATGAGTGCACTCCTCTACAGATAACAAATAACAACCCCCCCCCCCAAATTGCAAAATTATGTCTGGGGAAGAGAAACCCAAGTCTAGTATGTGTATGTATGTGTTCATGTATGCAGGTGCACATATGTATACAGCTGCCCGTGGGTGTGTGTGTACGTGCTGTGGGAGCCAGAGGAGAATTTCAGCTGTTGTTCTTCTGGCACTGTCCACCTTGCTTTTTGAGACACAGTCTCTCACTGGCTTGGGACTCACCACAGGCTAGGCTAGACTGAATCTGCCTGTCTGCCTCCTTAGTACGGGGACTGTAAATACACACCACCATGCTGAGCATGTTTAATGTGGATTTTGGGAATGGAATTCAAGGTGAACACTTAACCAATGGAGCTATCTCCCTACTCTTTTGTTGAACATTTTATTCTGGGGCTAGAGAGATGGCTCCGTAGTTAGGAGCACTGGCTGCTCTTGCAGAGAACCTGGGTTTGGTTCTCAGCACCCACATGGCAGCTAACAGCCATCTATAACTCCAGTTCCAGGGGATCTGACACCCTCTTCTGGCCTCCTCAGGCATTGCATGACATGGATATACTTATAACACACAGGTAAAACACTTAATAGTTTGAGTCAGTGAAAAGTAGCCTTACAATGAGTTATGCTGGACGAGAGTAATAAGGATGTTGCAAATCACATGTTCTAAAGGAGATCTTGAGGGCACTGTGACCTCTGATTTGCTCAGTATTTGCTCTTTAATCATGAAGAAGACAGAGGAACTCCAAGAAAAGAATATGATTGAGGATAATGGTGGAAACGTTGCATAGTATGCCCCTTGCTGAGCTGAATAAGGGAAAAACCATAGAGTCCTTTCATTTGGAACAGTGTCTACACTTCACTACTTTAACTTAGTAAGAGAATAGGTTCCAAAAGCTTTCAAGAAATTATAAATCCCTTGAATTTGTGCCTCAAACAAATGCACTTTTAAATATTTAAAACTGAAAGCATTTTTGTGCCCTTTCACTGTGAACTTAACTGTTGTTCTTATAACGTATCTGATGATGACTCCAGAAATTTGTAACAGGTGTCAAGTGGTGTTAGCACTGTGGTTGTAGCCATAAACTCTTAGCTATCACCTATATACATCTTTACATTATAAACATATACATATAGGATGCATACATGAATACGTGTTCACACATGTAGACATTCCTGGTCAATAAATGCATGTGGTTTGTTCACATTTCCTATAGCCTGTCTGGAAGGTGGCCTCCATTTATACTGAAAGTCATAGCTGTCCACTTACAGTGGTTTTCCTAATTTTTATTATAAGACAGAGAAACAATATTGCACTGCAAAGAGGGTAAAGTCAAGAAAATGTTTTTTGTCAACAGAGGAAGATTAAATCAATTATGGGAACACATATCATATTGCAGCACATGTCTGCTAAAAAAGATGGGACAGAACAGTGTGTATTGATGTAGGCAGACCCCCAGATACATTAAATGATAAAAGCAAATCATGACCCGCCGGCACAGTATGCTGCACACTGAAATTTCAGCTGAGACGTCAGCTTTCCGTGTAGTCCCACCACCTGTCAGTGCAGTTCATTGTCTTGTTTGCTTTTCATCACAGCAGTTTTTATCTGATTATATTTTATATGATTCATTTCTTAAATTCTTTATCTGTACTTTTTTTAAACTAGAATGTAAATTCAAGATTTTATTTTCAGCATCTAGCCTGTCACATGGATGGTCTCAGTGAATATTGGTTAATGAATGACTGAATTTCACTCAGTATGTTTTTAAAGTCCCATATTTGTCTGTTTATTTATTTAATGTGTGTAAGTGTTTTGCCTGCATGTATGTAAGTGTGCCACCTGCATATAATGCCCATGGAGGCCAGAGAAGGACTTCAGGTTCCTGGAACAGATAGTTGTTAGCTGACATGTGGGTACTGAGAACTGAACCCAGGTCTTCTGCAAGAGCAGCCAGTGCTTTTAACCACTGAGCCATCTCTCCAGTCCCCAAAGCCCCACATTTGTATATATGCACATATGAAAAGTTAAATGTGGAAAAATCATCAATGAGACACATATTGAATTGTTAGCATGTATTAATTTTCCATAAAGGCAATTTTCTTTTCAGAGCAGGCAAATATTCTACTACTGAACTATATCCCTAGTTCATGAGGGCAATGTTTATAGTTTATTCTGGACTTGGTGAATCTTTTACAGTGAAAATATGTTACTGTATTACTTGTTTAATTAAAAATGAATGAAATAACTTCAAAGTTGAACTACAAGTCTGTTTATCATGAACACAGAGCCACTGAATGGAAATTTAGAAAGTACACAGACGCACATAGTGAACACTCATCAAACCTTGTAGCATTGACTATGTACTGAGTGACCAGATGTTTTTGAAGCAAGAAAAGTAGGTTTATACTTCATGATAATTTATAATTTTAGATTAAAACAATATCAAAAGACCAGTCCCTGGCCGGGCATGGTGGTACAAGCCTTTAATCTCAGCACTTTAGAGGTAGAGGCAGACAGATCTCTGTGAATTCTAGGCTAGCCTTGTTTACGTAGTGAGCTCCAGGCCAGCTGGAACCTGTCTCAAAAAACAAAACAAACAAACAAACAAATAAACAAAAAGACCAGCCTGCTGTGAGGTGTGTATGGGACATGGTACAGATCACAGTTTCTTAACTGTTGGTTACAACACCATATGGATCTTGTAAAAACTTGGCAACAGTAAAAGTCTTCTGGATGTGTAGTGACCAAATTAGAAATCAAACATGTAATGAATTTGAGGTGTTTTGGGCAGCGCTCACCATGCTGCATCACATGACTTCACTGTAGCCTTGGCAGTGAGCACACAATGTACACTTTGTACTGTGCATGTTGTCACACCACACAATACTTACAAACGCTGTCTGGAACTCCTTGACTCCAATTCAAGACTACTGTATTTTATGAATTCTGCTCTTATATACATATAACAACTTAATTGTGGAAAACAAAAACTTTTAATATTTTCCCACTGTCATTCCTCAGCATGTAAGTATCAAATTTATCTTTGTTTTTATATTAAAATGTTTAACTTAAAAATTGCTGCTTGAGTTACTGACTTGAGTTTCTTTTAAAAAAATCATTCAGGGGCTGGAAATGGCTCAGCAGTTAAGAGAACTTGCTGCTCCTGCAGAGGACCCAGGTTCAATTCCCAGGACCCACATGGCAGCTAACAACCATCTGTAACTCCAGTTCTAGGAGATCTGACACCCTCTTCTGACCTCTGAGGACACTGTACAACATAGGTATACTTAAATACATGCTGGCAATACACTCATACCCACAAAATACAAATAAATAATTAAAAATTAAAAAAAAATCATTCGATGAATTTTGGCTTGGAATTAGGACAGAATCACCAATAATTTCTGCAATGGCCCTAAACATATTTCTTTCACTTTGTATTGCATAATTATGCAAAGCAGCATTCTCAGTATTGACAAATATAAAACCAAAATATTGATCAACGCTGACATTGAAGATGCTCTAAGTCCTATAGTATTAAATATTCAACCAAGGTTTAATTCTTCATGTAAAAATAAGTAAGTGTATCTATCTCATTAGTATGCAAATTTGCTTTTATCTCTAATAAATGGCAAAATGATATGGATACCAAATAAATGATGATTTATAAATTATGATGTTTTTACTAAATGCTTGAGTTGTGTATCTATTATATATATTCATATACTTAAGATTGTGTAAAAACTTCTCAGGTAAGGGGCTGGAGAGATGGCTCAGCGGTTAAGAGCACTGACTGCTCTTGCAGAGGACCTGGGTTTGATTGCCAGCACGCACATGGCGGCTACGAACTGTCCTTAACTCCAGTTCCAGGGGAATCTGAAGCCCTCTTCTGACCTCCGTGGCATTGCACAACACAGGTGCACTCACATATATGCAGGCAATACACTCATACACATTTAAAAAAAAAAGCCAAAAATCTTCTCAGGCAAAAAGGTGTCATGTGTACAAAGAATTTCAAAAACCCCGATACAGAGAATGCTTTCTGCATTTCACTTTGTTCTTTGGTGATGGCCAGTTTAATGATGACTGAGTAGAACAAGATAAATTTCCCATTGACAGGACCGAGGGTGTTGAACTTACACGATCTGTTTCAATAGCAATTGAGCCATGGAAACAACAGGCGAAGTTCACCAAACAGGTTGTCTTGAGAGAACATGTGTTTGTCTGCTTGCCTTAATTGGGCTCAGAGGCGATCCCAGCTTCATTGCCCTGTGTGCCAATTTAGGACTCACTGAAACTCCATCAATATATGGAAGGAGGAGGGAATTCCCTGAAAATTCTGGGCACATGAAATAAAAAAACCTCATCCAATTATATTGTAAAAGACAGAGTGTACCTGAGACCATGCATGACCTTTCTGTAAGCATTTAGTCTTCAGTGTAAGGATTTTAGATTGGGGAGGAACCCACCTACTCTGTGAGCCCATTCAGTGTCTTTGGACAGTGCTCAGTGCCTGAAGGCGCTCTGGGAGGCCTGCTGTGACTGTGCTGCCCCACACCCAGTCCCTATGTCTTTTGTTCCGCTCTTCTTTTGCCTTTGTTCCCCATTTCTTTCTCTGTGCAGCAGGTTCTTCAAGCACTGACTGCTTTTCGGAACGAAAGAGCTGCTGGTCTTGGCCAGGCTCAGAGCAGAATTCTGTGAGTTCACAGAAGGAACCCAAAGAGGATTTTAACTCATGACGAAAAAGTATTTGGGAGCTTGTATCTAATCCTTAAAAGATTTTAAGGTTACCTGTTCAGAGGGGGGCATGTTGGAGGGGAGGGAGTGGGCATGGATTTGATCAAAACACCTTATATGCATATATAAAATTCTCAATAAAGTTTTTGTAAAAATTAAAAAAAAAAAAAAAAAGGCTTTGAGAATTGGGGAGCGAAGGGAGCTAAGCAGAGTACCATGCATACCCAGCACTCACCGGCCCCTCCATCCCCTGAAGTATGAGATTTCCACTTGGGGCTATGAAGAAGTTTAGGACTAGATAGCGGTGTAGTTGCATATTGTGAATGCACCTGGTACATTCAAGGTAAAATTCATGGTATTTGTTTTTTGCCACCATTTTTCTTATGGAGAAATCCAGCAGAGCTGTTGTTCTAAGAGCCAAGGTGAAGATGATCATTAGCTCCTCAGGCACCAGCATTCTCCTTTGCTTCTCCTGAAGGCCTTTCTCTCCTAGAACTACTCAATCTCTTCACAATTCAGAGATGATTTTGTCTCCCCAGGGTGAGATTCATTCCTAGGTCACTTTGGTCTAGGTATGGTGCCCACTGGTGTGATTATTTGAGGTGGTGACATAGTGGTGACAGGAAAGATGTCCTTTTCAGGACAGGTCCCTTAGTCCTAGTGGCCAAGATTCCACTAAAGAAACATTAATCCTGCCTTAGAGTGCTTCTGTCCTGCTTCAGCCTTAGCCTGCTGAAAATACAGTACTCTAAAAACACTTAACTGTCACAGAGTTAGATGACAGTTCTAGGCAGGCTGTACTAAAAAAATCTCAGGTCAATATTATCTTTTAGTTTCTTAGATAGTTTCAAGAGAGGAAGAACTGTACCTCTTCTCTGTATGTTAGTGATGTTCAGAAACTTTTCTTTGTAGTCTTTTTGAGCTGTGTTGTGTCAGAGCAAACCTAAGCTACAGGAGTCTGCTGGTGTAGCAGCTCTGCAAACATCCTCACTCCAAAATGCCACTAGGGACTGTTTGGTCAACAGCCCCCACTTGGGGGCACCTGTTTAGCCGTGCCACAGCAGGAAACGTGGGGAATCTGGAGAGCGAATGGATGAAGTAGAAGGAACACACAAAGCAAGAGGGGCTGGTCCCCTGGGCAGGTGGCCTGGACAGGGAGTTAGGACACGCAGTGCAGGTTTCTCCAAGCTGACTACAAAATGCTCCCAGCCTGGGTGCAGACCTTCACAATTTTTGGTCCAACAAAAGTGACTTTCTTATAGGGGCTTTGTTGTCTACCTCTGGGCACCAAAGCGTGCTTAGAGCAGCTACTGTCAAGTGGAAGTCATCTCCAGCTTAGAGCTTGGATGTGGTGCTCTCTGGGGTCTGGTCTCTTCATGTCACACTTTTCTCTTTTCAAAGATCCTCTGGATCATGCTCTCTTTTACAGGTCTTCTCTTTCCCTGTCTCCAGAGCAAATATGTCTTGGATCACCTTCATCTGCCAGCACTGCACACCCTCTGAGTCCTACCACATGGCACTTCTTGCTCTTTGCTCAGTTCTAATTTGGAGACACATCCCTCTCAAATCTTCCCTTATTTCTTCTTTTTAAGAATATTTATTATTTTTATTTTATATGTATGAGTATTTTGCCTGCATGTATATAAGTTCACCCCTGTCCTACAATGCCCATGAGGTCAGAAGAGGGCATTGGATCCCCTGGAACTAGAGTTACAGACCAAGATGGAGTTAGCCATCTTGTTAGTGCTGGGACTTGAACCTGGGTTCTCTGCAAGAGCAGTCAGAGCTCTTAACCATGAGCCATCTCTCTAGTCCACTGTTCTTTCTTCTTTATATTTACCTAACAATTAGCAATTGGAACCCATTGTGTGCATATTAAAGCAGTGAAATTAATGTAGAAAAGGTGTATTTTTAGTAGCAAAGATTTCTTAATTTCAATTTACTTTTAACTGATACATAGAAACCTAGAAAATAAAGGTATTAATAGGGTGCCATATGATCTTTTGATATATATGGACACTGTGTACTTCTTAATCAGGTTAAGAATGCCTATCTCCTCCAGTGATGCTCCTACTCCAAGGTGACCCTTTCAGTGTACTTTCTTCTTAGAATGTACTGTTTCATTGTTATCTATAGTCACCCAAATATGCACAAGGACCAGAACTTCTTGTTTTCCACTTAGTCCCTTTTAATCAGTCTTTCCCCATCTCTCACAGTAAACATTTTAATCCTAGGATTAAGCCATGGCCTTTTCTACTTGTCCCCTTTATTAATTCACCTTATTCCACTTTGAGACCAGTTGCCATGGTGAAAACAAGTAAGTCCAGACACAGATGGTAGTTGTATCCCATTAAAACATAGATACAAGTTTAGGTCTTTGGTTACATAGTGTTTACTTTTCAGTTCAATGTTTTGAAGTTTTTAGTAGCAGCTTTACTGAAGTTCAATTTAATACATATTTAAAAAAAGATTTACTTTTATTTTTTGTGCATGAGTGTTTGCCTGCATGTATGTATGTGCACCATGTGTGCAGTGGTCAGAAGAGGGCATCAGAGCCCCTGGAACTGGAGTTACAGGTGGTTATAAGCTGTCATGTGAGTGCTGAAAACTAAACCCTGATCCTCTGCAAGAGCAGCAAGTGCTCTTAACCACTGAACCATTTGTCCAGCCCTAAAGTTTAATTTCAATATCCAGAGTTCAGTGTTGTATATTTCACAGCCAAATACAGAGCAGTACCTCATGAATATTTTGTAAATAAACAAATGAGGGATGAGCTAACATGACGTTAATTCTGGACTTTGTAAAGCTTAAAAGTAACTGGATTTGAGTTCAAAATAATTTTTATCTGGGGATGGAGAAATGGCTTAGAGGTTAAGAGCACTGGCTGTTTTTGCAAAGGACCTGGGTTTGGGTCCCAGCATCCATACGGCAACTAGCAACCATGCATAACTCCAGTTTCAGGGGATCTGATGCCATCTTCTGACCTTCATGGGCGTTGTATCCATGTGGTACACTTACATACATGCAGGCAAAACACTCATACACATAAAAACAATTTTCATTTTTATATATACACGCTCAGCTTTTAAAAACTATGTTTTTAGTATGCTTTAAAAATGTTTTAAATGAACTAAAGTCTCTAGGAGCCTTCATGTTTGAGGGTTAGGAATACCGAGTATTCATTGTTTTAAATATATGCTTTAAAAAACATTTTATTTATTTTTTATGTATGCGTGTATTGTCTGCATGTGTGTAAGTGAACCTGTATTATGCAATGCCTGCAAAGGTCAAAAGAGGGTGTCAGATCCGCTGGAACTGGAGTTATGGATGGTTGTTAGCCACCATGTGGGTGCTGGGAACTGAACCCAGGTCCTCTGGAAGAGCAGCCAGTGCTCTTAACTGCTGAGCCATCTCTCCAGCCCCAGTATATGTGTTTTAAATATATGTTTTGTCAATGTCAACCAGATCGTTTAGAACAGGTGCTCATCTGTTCTTTTGTGAGTAGTGTGAACTAATTTTTAATTGCCTGGGCTCAGAGCCCACATAACAGAGTCAAACTCTGCTGCCCACTACCTCTGTGACCTGAGCCTAGTTATTTCTCTTCTCTCTGCTTCTTCATCTTTTAACCTGTACAATAGGCATTGTCATTTAGCAAACCTCCCCAAATTACTTCCGGGAGAAAACAAATTAATAGCAAGAAAGTGCTTAGAGCAGTCCTGGACACCTTGTTGGTATTTGTTAAGTAAAATCTACCTGTGAAACATGTGCCTGCCTCAGTTGACAGCTGTGACAATTAAATGAACTATCTTTAGAATACTTAACATAGTGTCTTGGTGCCTGATTGAATGATCAATAATTTGTGATTATTCTTAGTAAAGAAGACCATGTGAAGATTTCATACCTATCTTCAAAGGTTTGCAAAATAAGTGCACGCAAAGCCTGAGAGTAACTGAGCACATGTGTTATGAATGGAACCTGGGAAGAAAGAAAGAGCCCTTGTCCTGGAACATGAAAGAAGCACCTCTGGTGGCAAGAATTCAGTGGGACAGTTTGTCAGACAGGGGGCAGAGGGGAAAGGCAGGATGTGGGGAGCTGGGTGGGAGAAGGGCAGTGAGCGGTGAGGCCTGTGGACCTGCAGGGAGACCCGACAGTATGATGGCTGCAGGAGTCAGTGATATGGTTTGCCTGGGTCTTTCCTCTTGTTCTGCTGCTGAGGTGGAGGGGCCCCCATCCCACTGCACAGGCTCTCCTGGGCCTGCATGCACACTTGAGATCCCTTTTGTTCCTGCCTGCTGCCCTTTGGCCCAAGAATTTACTACTCAGCTTTCTTGCCTTTGCATTTCTTTGGGAGAATGGCTGTGACCCTCTGATGGGTTTTCCTGAGAGGAAATGAGGAGGCAGCAAAGGCTCCAATGGCCCTAATGGCCTGTTCTTTCAACGGGCATTTTATGGTCACCGGAGCTGGAGCTCGCATGTGTGCCCTGCTTCCTCCTTCATATTTTCTTTGGAATGAGAAAGAGTTATCAGTTAACAAGTAACAATGATAGTGGGCTGGATCCTATTAATGAACCAACCTCCCTAAGTCTCTGGATGTAGAAGCCCTCTTTGAGCTGCCAGGCTTTATATGGAAGATGCATCCTGGGTGCTGTGCTCAGTGTTTCAAACTTAGTCTGGCCTCACTCACTGGCTTACCACATAATGAAGGAAGTTTTAGCTTGATGGAACACTGGCAAGTCAGGTTGAACACTGTGGTTTGTAACAGAAATAACCACAGTGGAGCTGGTACATTTGGTGTTACCCATATGTGAGGTGGAACTCGGCTACAGATACAGAACCTGTTACATTTAACACTGCATCTGCTGCTTCATGAGGTTACACACTGAACTTCATGGATGCTGCATACATGCTAACTGTTAAGAACTTCCTTTCCACTGTGAGTTCAAGGCCAGCTTGGTCTATATAGTGAGCTCCAGACCAGCTAGGGCTATAGGGAGACCCTGTCTCAAAAAGACCAAAAAAAAAAAAGAACTTCCTTTCCAGAAGGATATAGTGGGGTTCCTTTTTTCAATATAAAAATTACATTTATTTGTGTGTGTGTGTGGTGGGGGGGGGTGCACCCATGCAGAGGTCAGAGGACAGCTAATGGGAGTTGGTTTTCCCCTTCCACCATGTGTTTCCTGGGTAACTGAATTCAGGTCATCAGACTTGGCAGCAAGCAACTAACCCATTGAGCCATCTCACTGGCCTAGCTATAGTAATTTTAAAAAGTAAAAGAGAAAAATTGGCAGAGCATAATTAAGCTTAATAAACACTAACAGTAGTATATTATTAAAGTGATATTTATTAGAGATGTTACATAAGAATTTATATAAAATTTATAATTTCTTTGGGTATAGATTATCTTATTTTGTTTTGTTAGAGCTATTTGGTATTTAAGATAACTTATTTTGTTCTTGATGCTGTCCAGTGAATTCTGACAACTCATTGGCCAGTTTCTGTATAAATGAGTCAGAAGGTGGTGTGTTAGAGGCTATGACTATGGCCAATTTAGTTATATGTTAATTCACTGAAGTAAACACACCCTGATCTTCCTGCCTCCACCTTCCAAGTGTTGGGATTATAGGCATGAGCCACCATGTCTGACTTTTTTTTTTTTTTGGTGTTTTTGAGACATGGTCTCCCTGTAGCCCCAGCTGTCCTGGAACTCACTATATAGACCAGGCTGGCCTTGAACTCACAGAGATCTGCCTGCCTCTGCCTCCCCAGTGCTGGGATTAAAGGTGTGCGCCACCACGCCCGGTCATGTCTGACTTTTAACTCAAATTCAATGTGACAACTGAATTTAGGTCAGATTTACTTCTTTCCAAGAACTATTCTCCATCTTGTATTAATATTTCATGAAATATAAGCTGTGATCAAGTAAATTTAGAGAATACAGAATTGAAATCACTTTGCCAAGCTTTTGTAATCCAGGATTTCTCTGATCTTTATGATATATGGACTTTGCATCCCTGAAGGAAAGATGTCACTTGTATCCTTTACCAGTCACTAGTTTGTTCATGTATTTACTCATCCTTTTATTTGGTCAAACACTTCAAGGGGATTAACTTTCCCATGAAGCTAATCATTTTGACAGTATGTCATCTTGGTAAACCATTTAGCCTCTTTGGGCCAGGCTTTCTATTCTCCATATTGGACTAAAGCTATTCCAAAGATCTCCTCAGCTTTGATAGTTCTATGGTATGGACTCTTCCCCAAAACTAGGTATTTGCACTGCCAAATGAACTTACTAAGGGTAACATAAGATCCTCTGAAAGACATCCAGTCATAATTTAGGGGGCATTTGACTGACTGCCAAGCACTGTGCTAGGTTCTGAAGATATAAGGACACACATAAGATGCTACTCTCTCTCTGAAGGGAAATAGATATCAACTTTTGATTAAAAGATAAGGCAGTAAGAGAACAGAAGAAACATGCTTAGATGATACAGACACATATGACAGATAATTATATTTGTAAAAGACCTCAGTGAGAGAGAAGTAGAAACATCCATTAGGAAAAAGGCTTCAGAGAGGAGCTTGGCTCCTCTGTGTAGAGGAAGGATCAGAGCCAGGTCCCAGGGCATTAAAGTGACATGTGCTGCTTTCTAGAGAAGATGTGACATGGCTGGTTTTGCACTGTGGAATGTAATTCCTTTCTGAGACATTGCCAGTATGGTAATTTGGGGTTGTTACACCACAGCCTGCTCCTGACAGACTCAACAGGGAGACTTCTTTCTGAGAAGACTCACATTTAAGGACCACTCCGAATTGCCACTTGTGTGATTTAGGCTGTTGAACGTTGCAAATAAGTGGCAATTTTATTTGTGATAATGGCATTGGACCAGGCTCTTATACATGTTAGACAGTGTCAATTTTATTTTATTTTTTTTTACTGCAAATATAATTGTTACCTAAAAATATAAGTAAGTTCAATGTGATTTTATTTAACCATAGCATTATGAAGCAGGCAATAACAGTATTTTTTGTTTGTTGTTTGTTTTGTGTTTTGGTCTTTTGGAGACAGGGTCTCCCTGTAGCCTAGTTAGCCTGGAACTTGCTATGCAGACCAGGCTGGCCTCGAACTCACAGAAATCCCCCTGCCTGTGCCTCCCAAGTGCTGGCCTGGCTTATCCTCACTGCTTTTATTTTAGCTGTTTTTATTGTTGAAAGAAAATAACCCAGATGAAACAATTTAGAAAACTTTTTATAAAACTTTTTATAAACCAGTATAACATAAAATAGCCTTTTCTCTCTCCCGATTATTAAAATTAATATAGATTAATTGAAAAGATTGTAAATCTATTCTGAACTTCCTATGTGCCAGGTGTTCAAAACTCTACAGTATCTCAAGCCAAGAAATTCATTCCTCACTTTTCCAGCTGTCAAGGTAAAGTGAGCCATTTTCTAGGTGGCCTCTCCTCATTTCTTTCCCAATAAACTGTTGGAAGCATTCCTGTTGAACAGATGCTGAAAGAGTCTTTTACAGGGTTAGGCATTGGGTGGTAGAACCAGCTCAAAGATTCCTTGTTGGGGGTTGAAGAAAGCAAGCTAAGCATGCTAATAAGTGGCTTTAGAGGCAGGGGAGGCAGGTGACAGAGAGGTCAGGAGAAAAGGAGTGGGAAGGAGGAGGACAAGTGCAAAGGAGACTCTCTTACCAGGTTCTTGTTGTATTTTGTGGTTGTTTTTGAACCAAGTGATCTGAGGCTCTGGGACACCAGTAGCTTGACAGTCCAAGGTGGTGGAGCCACTGATGGACACTGTGTGGTCACTGAGGTTCTGCAGCAGGTGTGGCGCTTCCTGATCTAGTGAAGAAAGAAAGCAGGTTGTGATTACTCACTGGTCTTACTCTTTTACTACACATACAGATCAACATTTTAAAGATGTACAGAAACACCCAACATGACCACAAGACTTCACAGGAATTTTGTTCACTTTTGCTTCAGTAGTTCAACTACTGCTTCCTCTTAATAGGATGAGACAACACATTGTAATGTGTTAGAATACAGTTAGATCAAGGACTAGGTTGAAGTCTATATTTTTAGATTCTAATACACAGGTTTTTGTTTGGCCAACTCATTTCTGTCTTTTTTCTTTCTTTAGATAGAAAAGCTTTCTGAAAACCCAAGGATTTCATATGTTTTCAGAACTAAAAATTAAAAAACGTGGTTTTGTATGTAGTGTTGTAATAATTTTTTTCACTCCCATATAGTGTTGTGATGAGCTAATGTAATCTCATGTTTGTTTTCCGAATGTACCCAAGGGACTCCTGAATGCTAGGAAATAAATGCTTATGGCTAAACTACGCTCCCTGCCCACTTCCATGTGCATTTATATTGATATTTATGAGGGTGTATTTGTGTCACTTTGTAACCTAAATTGTAAGGCAGCAGACCAAACAGGAAAATTCTTAAATTTTGAAAGCTTTATTGATTGCTCCCTTCCTCCATTCCCTTCCCAAATGCAAGCAACCAAAGGGGTTAATTCAAGAGGCAGAGGCACAGATTTGTAGGTTTTGCACTATATAATAGTACAAATATTGTATTTTATATTATTTTCTCTTAAAACATACAAATATGGTACAATTTATTTTAATAAAATGCCAACCAATATAGTACAACAAAATGAATTTAATACATTAAGATGCAATACATTATAATATTAAAATCCCACATAGGAGCCACAGTACCCCCAGGGCCCAATGAGTACAGTGTCTCTGCTTAATGAAGTAGTCAGTCAGTCCTGCTGATGAGTATACATTCTAGTGAGGCGGGGACTGGATCTGAAGCCCGAGGTGAAAGAACAAAAACCACTCCTAATGTCTTCCCTCCCTCCCAAATCCTCCTTTCCCCCTCTTGTTGAAAATCCTAGGATAGAAACCTCAAGAGTTTTGGCATGACTTACACATTCTGCATCACTGGTCTGAGCTTTCTCTGACCAGTTTTGATTCCTCATCTTAGTGTATTAACACGGGGAGAGCAGCTTAGGAGTGGTAACGCTACAAAGGGTGATGCAGTGCAATGGCCTTGATTCCACGTCCCTGCAGGAGTCTGCTGGGTCCCCACACCTTTCTCTTTAAATTCCTGCAGGAAAACTCTCAGGATCAGCATTTGTTAAAGCCATTTAGAAATCCCAGGTTAAAAAGTATCTTATCATATACCATGCTGAAGTAGTTAATGTGGTAGAGTTACTATCAGTTAGGAGATTGATCAATGATTTTGGTTTCCATAGCTTAACATTAGTCTTCTTGTTTTCTATAAAATAAAATCTGAAGGCGAAAGAGTGTAGAAGGAAGTGCCGACTAATGAAAGCTTCTTCAAGACTAGGGCAGACTGAATGACAGCAGTGCTCTTTTTGTCTCTTTCAAAAAGAGCATCTTTCCTGTCACCCTCACAGGCGGAACCATTACCACATTTCTGTGTTTGCGTTCTGTGCAATCTGTCAAACAGCTTTTCCTAATTGAAGATGCAGCCTCATATAGAACCTTCAATAGACACTATCTTGGGCTATATTTGTGCATTACAATTTTGACATTTTTACAACACACCAGTGAAACATGACAAGATAAAGAACAAAATCACATTACTCTTTAGTATCTTTTACAGTGCCAAGCCCCCTTTCACATATCTCTTTTAAAACTCAGACCCAGTGCACTGAGTTACACAGCTTCCTCCAGCACATTTTACTATTTCCAATGCATTAAATAGGATAAAATGATTTACCATTGCGTATGGGCCTTAAAAAAAGAAGTTTGAATATAGGGCCTATAAAACACAAATGATTTTTGTTGTTATAATTCATAACATCATCATCAGTACAAACAGGATTTACAGTCCCCTGACAAATAGAAAATAATACTCATATAGAAGAGAAGGTTTTATTTTAACAAAAATGTCACAAAGAACTTCCAAAGGGCCCTATTTGTACTATACAACCTTCATACAAGCAGCAAAAAAAGCTGCAAAATAAACAAGGAACTCTCAATTTAAATACAAGGCTCACATGAACACTCTGAAGCATACAGTGTTAGGGGTTATTCATGAAAAATGTTTTCTCTATATTAAATGTCTCATTTTTGGCTACTGTCTAAATGGACGCTCAACCTAAGAATCATGTTTTATTACATCTACTTCATTCATTGTATAATGTATTTTGACATTTTAAGTAAGAAAGGAGGAGGGAGCCCATACACACATTGGTAGCTATGGAGACCTACTTTCCCAAGTTTAACACAGTGTAGCTGATCCCTTCTACTAAGATAATCAGAATTAAGAGTATTTCTGCTGGTTATCAGTAGCCAAAGACAGCTGCCCACAGGGGCTTCTTTTCCTTTTCAGGTATGACCCCAGGTTACTGGCAGGTCCCAAGACCCTAAAGACATGGTTTCCTTTCTCTACTTGGATGGAAGGGGCAAAGGAGCCAGCCTCATACCCCTGCCCTTCTGCCAGCCTTATCTCTAGGCTCTTTTTCTCTCTCTTACCCTCACCTCGCTTCATACCCCAAAGAATGACAACAAAAGAGAATCCATATAACAGTTTCTTTTTAAAAAGAATTTTTCTGGAAGGGTTAATCACACAGTGAACAATCATTATTCTTTGGAATTCTTAAAATGATCTCTTGTAATACTAACATCCTCCCTTCCTCACAGGGAAGGAAACAGTAGATTTTGCATGTCTAGTTCACAGTTTTTTAAAGTGAGGGATCCCTAAATCTTTCCATTTGTTTTTTTAGCTTCCCTAAAAATTGAGGCCCCAAGTTCTTCTTAGTGGTGCTAAGGCATTGTTTCCTGAAGGAACACACTGCCTCGGAATGAACAAAGAGGCCAGGCCACAGAGCCATAGGTAAAACTTCTAGATACAATTGATTATTCTTTCCTCTGGGCTGACAACTTCCAGGTTACTAATTGTTTTCAGAGCATTTGGGGCTCCATAAAACTGGCATTTGGGGGAAATGCTATTGTTTACTCTTTCACACTTGACAAAAGCAATTCCCACGTGAAAGACAAGTTTAGCTCTGGGACAGAGTCTGTTACCTAAAGGAGGAAACAGGCTGGTGAGTTCCCAAGCTTGAAAAGTTGTCACACTGTCACCTCCTATTGAACTGCCCAGCCACCGTGTTTCTTAGCCACACTATTCATTATAGTTGGCTTTTCCCCCCTATAGTGCATGCAAGTCACATACAATGATCAATCATAAATGAAGACAGAACAATGCATATTAAATTGATGAAAAAGTACCTTCAAATGCAAGTTTAAGTAAGACATTATAATTGCTCTTGATTTTTTAAAGGCATGGATTTTTAAATAATTTTAATTCTGTTTCTGTAGTTTTGCCATTTCTTAATCCCCATTAAAATCCCATTAACATTTGTATATGGGGAAAGTGGATTTTTTTAAAAAATGGGTATATTTTTCAATGAACATCTAGAAGAATGAATTAAATCTCTAATCACAATAGCTGTTATTTCCTAGATGAACTGATTATGGACACCTTTGAATGCCAGTGGCATGATGGAGGTCTTTAAAGTAATACCCAGGATCCATGAATATTTAGAGTGAAGGCTTGCTGCACTCTACATGCCACTGGGAGTTGCCAGTCCAGTCCAGGGCAATGAGGAGCAGAGACTAGTTGTTGGACTCCCTACTGAGGAAATGACCGTACAATTACCTGCTAGGGACAGAGGAGTGTGGGGTTGACTCTTGTACTTTCATAATGGGACAGAGCTTACTCTCTGAATTATATCAACATCTTGCACACCTGGGACCCATTTTAGAAACTCCAGTTTAAGATCAATACGCTTAATGTAAAAAATAATATTTTCAAATAAATAAGCATTATAACTTGCTATCCAGGTACTATTTACAAGTCAAGAGCAAATGAAATAGTACAAAATAAAACCAGGTATAAGTCCGACAAAGACTCAAATTCAACTGTACTCATTCTGAGCTGGAAAATTAACTTATTTGTGTCCATCTTTGGCAGAAACCAGCATTTGCTTAAATTATTCAGTTTGTGCAGCTTCACACGTTAAAAATAAAAAGAGGTTGGCATCAAAGTGGAAGGAAAGGATCAGTCCCAAGTTGTTGTCTATCAGGCAGGAGAAGACAGAAGAGCAAACACAGAGAAGGCAGTGCAGGGATCCTCCAAATCCAAACGCGCACCAGGTCGCCCGAGAGCACCCCGGGCCAGCGGGCACTGGGGGCTCACTATTACGCTATCATCTCCGAACTCATTTTGGGAGGAGCATCTCCTCTGAGCCTGAAAGTTAGCAACAGTAACAATAAATCAAGATGATATGAGACAACTGTTACTTTTCAATGAGTCCTTTAATGTTTTACATTACTTTGTGTGGTACAATCATTCCTTGTGCTTTTAAATTTGGAGATCCGAGAGAAAACAGCCTTTTTGTTGCAGTGCTCACCTCTAATGATAACTTCTGTCTTCTGAAGGATTTCTTCCCCTGTGTATATGTTCCTGGCTCTGCAGGCATAGGTGCCCGAATCCTCCAAAGACACATTCTTGATGACAAGGTTCAGGGTGATGGAGTACTCTTTAATGATAGCCATTTTTTGCTTGCTCATGCTGTGGTGGATTGTTCTGTTGTTTACTTTCCGCAGCAGAATCCAAATAACGTCCTTGTACAGGAGCTTGTTGACTGTGCAGGACAGTGTCAGGTCCTCTCCTTCAGTAGGCATCTTTTCCAAGGTAACATGAAACCCATTGGGCACGTCTGTAAAATAAGAATGAAGAACTTAGATCACAGAGAACTCAGTGTCTCACACTGAGCTATTCTGGAACTGTGAGAATTAGTCCCACCAAATTCTCTGAGCACAAGCATTGAGAAGGACAAGTATTTTATCTTTTTGTGTTAGGGGAAGTGATCAAACAGAGCAGGAAGAGCCAGTGGAGGTCATCCCACAGGAAGTGGCACAGGAAATGCAAAGCAGGGACAGTTATTGGGACAATACCTTTTCCTCATTTGCCTAGAGTTGCTCTTCACAATGAAATGTTTTTTCTAACTTGGAATCAGAACCCTGCTTACCATTTCTTTATCATGTACTGTCCTCCTATTGCTAAGCTGATGTTTGAATAGAGCAGAAGAGAAAAGTAATTTGAGAGCAATTTGTACTAAAACCCAAAGATGTGTATACAGGCACACTAGCTCGAAGTACACCTTACAAGTGAGTGTAGGAAGCTAGTCAGACCAGTCAGTGCCAGCCCTGAGTCGGTGCCATCCCCGAGTGGCCGCTCCTCCACAGTGGCCTCCTCCCCACCCTTCCTGAACTGTCCCAGCTCTCTGCTAGCCCCATGGGCCAGAGGACGACATCCATCCAGACTCCATACATGGAGCTGGTTCTATTCTGACACAAAAGACAAATATTTCTTCTAAAAATGCAGACACATCTGGAACTATCTCCAGATTCCAAAATGGCAACTGATTTTAAAAGGAAAGTTTGGGGCTGGGAGTATATATCTCAGTGGTAGAAGACTGTCTAGTATGAATGAGGTCCTGAGTGTGATTCCCAACACCCCAAGGGGGAAAAAAAATGTATTTACTCTAAAAATGTTCTGAGGAGTGAAGTGTGGTATGCATGCCTGTAATCTAAGCACTTGCGAGACAGAGGAGGCAGAAGGAGGAGTTCCATGTCACTTCAGTTACACTGTAAGTATGAGAATAGCGTGGGCTACATGAGACACTGTCTCAAAAACAGCAATGAAAAATACTTCTGAAGGTGATGGCGTCACTGAAAGCCATTCTGTTTGGTGTGAATTCTCACCATCTCTCAGGTCCACTAAGGACCCAGATGCAAACCTGCGCACCAGCACCTCAGCAGTCCTCCCAAGACTGTCATTTGAGTGTCATTTTGAACCACACACTGGAGGGGTTTTTTAAAAAAAATTTTTAGTTTATGTGTATGAGTGTATTGTCTACATGTAGGTAAGTGCACTCGTGTCGTACAATGATGGAGGAAGACAGAAGAGGCTGTTGGATCCCCTGGAACTGGAGTTAAGGACAGTTGTTAGCTGCTATGTGGGTGCTGGGATTCGAACCCTGGTCTTCTATGAGAACAGCCAGTGTTCTTAACCACCGAGCCATCTCTCCAGCCCACACTGGAGGGTTTTTTTTAAATCACTGACTACTGGCCCTGAACTGACTTATTCTCAATATCCTCCCATTGCTACTGGGATGCATCTATATTGAGTAAAGAATTTGGGCCAACATTTCACAAAGTGCTTTGAAGATGAAAAGCACTGTGTTATGCTGTTATTATTATTATCCTCTGCACACAAAGCAATAAAGAAACCTTTAAACCTTAAGGGACAATAGTCCAAAATTAGATATCATATCAACTCTTTCCTAAATCTCACTTTGCTTGTTTTTCTGATTTTTCTGGCTTTGGCTTTATTATAAAATGTCACGTCTGAAGAAATGCCAAAGTATTCATTTGAAACCTAGAAGCAGGGGGTAACAGAGGCCTGCAAAGCGATGGTGGTTAGGGAGAAACGAGGCTAGTGGAGTCTTTCCTGCTATACAATGAAAAGTGCCAGAAGATGCAGCAGCAATTGCCAGTCATTTAGAACCTAATAATAAGGTGTCAGAAATAGCTGCTCTAATTCAGCGTCTTTTTACATTTTGGATACGTTCCAAGTGGGGCGAAATATATTCCTTATCATCTTTCACACAGAGACCAGAGCAAAGAGCTCTGCACTGGCTGCAGGCAGACCATGTCTTAAGACCACAGCCCTTGTATTTAGGAGGCCTTGTTCTGGTGGTTGGAACCCAGGGAGCCCAGTCACACCATTGAGTTCATGTAGAGAGTTTCTATTTACTTTAGTGATTTGAAACTTCCTGTGGAAATAGCTCACAGGTTTCCTGATGGAAGATTTTGTTTATCTTTGCCAAGCACCACCAGGAATCTCAAAATAAAATGCATTTAGTGACATTGGGAAATCAGGGAGATAAGGCAGTGCCGTTCCTGTTTCACCCTTAGAGATTGCTCACACGCCCATAGTCATGGAGTGCCAGCAAAACTGCAAAACACACCCAAGGAAGAGAAAAGAACCAGATCCATCCTGAAGTCTGCTCTTGTGCGGGGACACACTTATTGAAGACATCAGACACCTCTTAGCCAAGACTGTCTGTTTCTCAATGTAACATCCTTTGGTATTTTCTTTTGATTTCATGGAAGAAAGACAACAAATAAAATATACTCAACTGCTTAATGAAGCCAGAAGGATTTTCTCCTTAATTCATTTTTTTTTTTTTGTCTGAGTACAAAACAGACTTCTAATTCTACAAGTAAGAAGAGGCCATCCCACACAGTATCTGTGGCACATTCAACACGATTACCATCATCAAATAACATTCATCCATCTATTGTGTGCATGAACAGTCTCCCGAAAGGTTAAGGAGCTGAGCCAGCCCTCTCAGAAGACATGTTCAGCCTTGTGTAAAAAGAGCAGGCCTATCTATACAGGGGCACATGTGGGATGGGCATTTTGACCTGACTGGGACACTCCACACAGAAACTGAAAAGGGTGAGGCCCTCTCATTTACTAAGGGGAAATGTGGAACATTTTACTTCCACTGAAGAATGCCAGTAACAGTCCCTGAAAGAACATCATGGTTACTGGAAAGCTTTACTTAAAAGTGAAGAAGTGAGCTCTAAAGTTAGAAGGAGATACCATCAAAGAGGCCAGTGGCCACAGCTAGCCAGTTCTCACTGTGGAAGGAAAAGCTACATATTTTAAGAAAAGGTAACATAATTACAATGAACATCAAGGGGCTGGAGAGATGGCTCAGAGGTTAAGAGCACTTGCTGCACTTGCAATGCAACTGGGTTAAGTTCCCAGCACCCACGTGGAGGATCTGACGCCCTTGGCCTCCTCAGGTTCCTGCATGTACATGGTGCGCATACAGGCACACACACATATGTATAAAAATAAGTAAAATGGGACTGGAGAGATGGCTCAGCAGTTAAGAGCACTGACTGCTCTTGCAGAGGACCTGCGTTCGATTCCTAGCACCCACATGGCGGCTACGAACCCTCCTTAACTCCAGTTCCAGGGGAATCTGAAGCCCTCCTCTGACCTCCACGGCATTGCACGACACAGGTGCACTCACATACATGCAGGCAAGACACTCATACACATAAAATAAAAATAATAAAATAAGTAAAATGAGGATCAATAATGATCCAAATCTAGATCTTTAGAACATTAAAAGGTTAGATAGCTGTGGATGGGAGTGTTCCTAGGAATTGAGAGCTCAGGGCCTCTTAATATGATATTTTACCACTGAATTACAGCCTACACAGCCCTACACAGTCACTTTTAAAGTGTTGTGCAGGGCCAAGTACAAACACTACATACACATTCGTTTTCTTTTTGCTGTTCCCAGAAAATAGACATGTAAGGTTCAAGATTCCTAGAAGTATTTAGTCTTATCTATAAAAGAAATAAATCTTGGGATAAGATTTGATAAGTAAAATCAAATCCTTTTAGCTAAAAGTAAATAGTGAAATGTAAGCAATTCAATGTATCATTGATCCAAACGCAAACTTTTCAGGGCTGGTAGAAAAGTGTTATTAAGAGAAAGCATATTCTAGGCAATGGGGGCTGGGTGAGCTGAAGTGTGTTCAGTTTTGTTTTGTTTTGAGACAGGGTCTCACTATGTATCCCTGGCTGTTCTGGAACTCACTATGTAGACCAGGTTGGCCTTGAACTTAGAGAAATTTGCCTGTGTCTCGAGAGTGCTGGGATTATAGGTGTGTACCACCACCACACCTGGCCTGTGTTCAGTTTTAAGATCAAAGCTCTTGAATTTCCAGAAATGCTAATGAGCTTCCAAGAATCATGTTTGAAGCAGGTAAGCATGCCTTTCCCCTTCACTCTCAGCATGTTTTCTCCCAGGACATCGCTCAAATTCAGGCATGAGGTGTCTTGCCTTGGGCCTCTAGATGGCTCAGTTTTGACTGGACCCCTCCTTAGAATGTGAAGCATCTATGAGTCAAGGCGGTATGCCCACCCTGAACCCACTCCACTCCAGACAATGCTCAGGGGGTATGGGGGTCCCAAAATTCCTAGAAATGATGATCCTAAATTTGCCTCCAGACTGGCTCAGGTTCTTCTTCTTAGGAGGGCTGGCTGAGATCACTTGTCAGTGTGCATACTGATAGGTTAGCCTGAGAAGCGGCCAAAGAAAGGCTCTGTGAAGGGCCTCGGCAGGGGGGGCAGATGTGGGCCTGGATATGGCAGATGTGGGCAGATGTGGCCATAGGTGCGTGCACAGCCTCTTGCTCACAGGGACACAGTGAGGGGCGAGCCAGTCCTGCTGCTCTGCCCACTGCTGCTGTAGTCTACTCTGCATCTTTGAAAAGCCCCCAAACTCTAACCCTGTCCTGGCTTTCTAGGTCCTCCTGAATATATTTTTGATCTTGGGAAGCTGAAACATATTAAAGGCTTTTTGGAAGACCTTAGGATTTGTCAGTGGCTGAAGAGAGGTTTGTTGCCCCCACTACACTCTGCTTTGGCTCTGAATGCATTAGGGCAAGTTCAGCCTCTTCTTTATCTGTTCAAATTCTCCTCCAGTCTAGTGCCCCTCAAATTCTGTTTCCGTCTCAGAGGCTTAGAGCTGACTATCCAACACGGTACCCTTTTAGCTACACGTGGCTTTGGAGTACTTGCTAGTGTCTTTTGTGACTGAAGGCCTGAATTTTATTCCACTTATTTTATTTAAATATTAATTTGTTAAATATCTTAATTAATTAAATTGTTGAACACAAGGCTGGGGGTATAGCTCAGGGGTAGAACACCTGCATAAGGTCTTGGGTTCAACCACCAAAACCCCTCAAATGTTGACTAAATGCTAAGATTATAATATTTTAGATATACTGGATTAAATAAAATTTTATTCTGTTAAATGTGCAAGCACCAGAAAAATTTCAGTTATGTCTGTTGGACAGTGGTGATGCTATAGAATAAATTCATCTGTCACATTACTTCCTCAAACACACATTTTGAGTCTAGGAGATGTGTAAGTTAACATTTCCTCATCTTCCTCCTAGAAACATGCAGGGCTGGGCTGATGTCTCTTCAAGTGTTCAGTACAGTCTTGAACTGTGCTACTTCACAGTGAGTGCCATTAACTGTTGCAAGCTTGCTGAATGTTCAAAACAGAATGAATTGCTCTATTTTTTTTTTTTTGTCTTCTAAACCATACTTATACTGACCATGGATTCAGATAGTAACTTGTTTCCAACCAAGTATAAGAACAGTGCAGTGTAGTTAGTCCAAGTCAACTGGATTTACTTGAGAACTAATCTGGGTGAAATCTCTGTGAGAATCCTTCCTGAGGAAAGGCCTTTCCTGCTGGGAGCGGAGGGGTATTTTCCCTTCCATCTTCTGTAAGGTGAGAAGAACCCGGGACTGCCTAGGTCTAGAGTCACTCTGTTGTGACTGGAGGACGAAGAGGTGCTGTCTGGCCCTGACTTGTGAGAATCTCCTTCAGGGTGTCTTCCAGTCTCCCATGGCCCAGCTTCTTTGGGACTTGGCTCACGTGCCAAAGGCTCCTGTCAGTCAACGACCCAATGGTCTCATGAAATGAGTCCTGTCTCTTTCTTTTTAGAGACTTCTAGGCAATGTCTGCAGCCTGTCCCATGCAGTGCAAAATTTCCAGAGGGTTGGCAAACTGCCCAGGTTTCCTCAGAAATTGGGGGAGTGTGGAGCCAGGCAATTGTTTTAATACTTTGAGCTACTTACTTCCTTCCTGTACCCATGGAGGGGCATGGGGAGTGCCATTCGTGTACCTTGCAAGTTTTAAGATCTGCAGTGGCCATCATATTTAAAATTGAAAATTCTTAAATGTTCAAAAATAACCCACTAATTATTACTGACAAAGCTCAGCTTCAAATTTTTATAGGAGAGTCTCATTCCCCCCAAAGGTCTGAATTACTTCAACCATGGACTTCTAAGCTTAAAAAAAATATGGTGCCATCACAGGGACTATAACAGGTCTCCACAAGTGTGACTGAACAGCCGCTGAGTGCCAGACCCTCTGCTGGGTCCTGAAGGGAGTACGAAAGTGAGCATTCGAGATCCCAAATTTAGAATCCAGTCTGGGAAGGAGACACAGAAATAACTTGAGAATTCAGGGAAATAACCCTTCAGAAAGCCAATGATATTGTAGAATTCTATTCCTGTGAGCAAGGATGAAGGTACTCAGAGCTTGACAATTCTGTAGAACGTTTTTATTAAAAAAAAAAATAGACTCAAGATCTAAGTGCAGTAAAAGCCAACAGGGAACAGAGATTGAGGTTACCTACCCTGTCTTTGTGGGTAGAGTCCGTATGTATAGCTTACCTGTGACATAAAAGCTTATGTTTCTTTCCACAATTCCTATTTTATTAAAAGCCTTGCAACTGTAGATTCCAGAAGTTCTAGAGTCAGCCACAACCAAGGTGCTAGCCGTCTGCAAAAGAAAGAGAAAGTTGAGCTAGCGAGAGGATGAAAAGCTGGTTAAGCAGACCTAAGTAGCTCTGAGGGAAAAGTGATTCAGCTATTCCATTCATTCAGCAGAGAGACTGTTGCAGGGGTGGTGGTTACCAGAACGCTTTCTCCTTGTGGAGCCCCAGCACGAATAGAAAAATAACAGGAAAGCAGGTCCTCAGGAGACCGGAGCCCATGACATCCGACTTGTATGAGGGCTTCAGGCTTATCTTGGGCTGCTGGCATAACAATTACAGACCTGAAGTCGAGGTGTGGGATTGCACGTCCCACCTCACGAGGTGGTCAGTTCACGTCAGTGAGAGGAACAGGTGAGGCTGAGGCCTTTCCTTGTTTGGGTGACCCAAGAGCACGGATGCCAACTGGTAACAAGAGGTTTCTGTGCTGTTTGGTTGTGTGGTGGGCATGTAAAGTGAGCAAGGACAGAAGAGAGGGAGGCTCAACTATTTCTTGTTTGTGTC
Organism: Nannospalax galili; assembly: GCF_000622305.1. Lineage (NCBI taxonomy): Eukaryota > Metazoa > Chordata > Mammalia > Rodentia > Spalacidae > Nannospalax > Nannospalax galili. Next base: position 7,419,943 of record NW_008360317.1, on the reverse strand, counting down.
AAAGGATGTGGCATGCAGCCCCTGTTGGTCTTGAAGGAATTGAGAGGCTGAAAAGTTCAAACAGATGGTGGTGGTAGTGGTGGTGTGTTTATAAACTATGCATTTCTCAGTGCTTTAATTCTTCACCTACAAAAGGAAGATACAAACTGTGAGTTGTTTCATGAGATTTTAGTGCTGCTCTTTGGCAACATTGTCCCTAAATGGTTGTCAAGTTGGTATGAACTTGAAAGCACTTTTCAAACTACAATGTCTACTAAGGAATGAAGCAAAAATTTAGATGGCTTAATGACTTCCGTTGCTTCCTGAGTAATCTGGAACAAACTGTTGCGCATTCTGAAATTTACCTTACATAAATAGATAATGCCTATATGAAAAATGTTTAAAAGGTATTCTTTAATGCTTTGGATTACATATACACACATACATGCTGCCTATGTCCCAAGACACAAATAACGTGTCATGGGCTGTAAGATTTTGGGGGTTGTTTTGTTGCTTCTGGAAAAGTTGGGTGTCTTAGCTCAAGATAAAGTTGACATAACGTGAGGCTGTCATGTGCTCAGGCACTTTCCCAAGCACTGAGCATTTTCACAAATGTTCAGTCTTTGGGAAGGGTCTTAATAGTTTCTGAACTATTAAGTAACGTGGTTGGCACTTTATTTGTGGTTTCTTATCTCTTCTGAGAAATTAAGGCATATCTCTCTTTAGTCTACAGATCAAGAAGACTAAAAACACACCCTACATTTTTTATATTATTTTTTATTTTATTTTATGTGTATGAAGGTATTGCCTGCATGCATGCATGTGCAGTCATGTCATGCAATCCAAGGTTAGAGGGCATTGGATCCCCTGGAAGTGGAGTTATGGATGGTTGTTAGCCACCGTGTGGGCATTGGGAACTGAATCCAGGTCCTCTGCAAGAGCAGCCAGTGCTCTTAACCACTGAGCCATCTCTCCAGCCCCCACACTCTACATTTTTAAGTCATCAGGTTCCTTTCTCCCCGCCCCCCACCAAATGCTTTCTCCTTTGTTGGAAGTATCTGCCTAATTACATCTACTTATATATTCTTTGTGTATTATTGAAATTTTGGTAATGAAAAGGGCTGTAATCTGCGGTATTTTTCCTTCAATTTAGCTGACGTTTACCCAGTGATTGTCAAGGCACAGCCGGATGCTCCTAGGGAGACAGAGATGTGCAAGCACTCCTTGCTTGTAAACTTTTAAGGTGTTCAGAATCATTTCCATGCTTAGAGCCCCAATATATATTTCTCTTTTGCAAGGGAACACAATACCAAGGCAAATGACTAGTGGAGAAGAGTTCAAAGAAAGCTCAAATATCTATTTTGATTGTTAATTTTGATGAAGGGTGGGGATTTTTAAGTTCTGATAGCCATCTCCTTTTAATTATTATACACACCAACAAGATTCCAGAGTTGTTATGGCTCAGTAAATAGGTAGAAAACTCATTTTGGTTGACTTGAGAGTATATGAAATTTTGGACAGTCACTACCTGCCTCTGTGAGTCATGTTTGGACTTTTGTTAAAGCTGGTTTTTTTTTTTGCTGAACTGAGAACAAGAGCTGAGTTTCGTAGTAAGGGGAAGTGAACCTACATGTCTACATCTGTCATGTTTAAGAGCTGTGCACGTTGTCTGGGGTGGCTGCAGCCATTTTAGAGGCTCCAAGAATTTTTGTATAATCAGAAAATAGAGTTGAGGTACTCAGAAATGATATGAATCTATGTCATTATGACAGACCATGGAGATAGTAATATAATTCAAAAATTCTTTGTCTGAATGATGCCTCCCAAAATAAGGTACCTTATCCACAGTCAGGCTTCCTCCAGAATTTACCTCACTAAAGTTTCTGATAAGGTAGAAGAAGGAATTGTGTTGTAAGCAGCGTGTATCATTTCTCTTTTCTGGGCCCTTGAATGTACTGGACAGCATTATCTCATTTAATCTTCTCTTTAGCCCTGTGAGATAAGGGCATCAGCCTATTGAACCAGCTAGGCAACTGAGGCTTATAGAGGCTAAGTGGTTAACCCAAAGACTGCAGAGACCACAGACAGGCCTGGGCAGAACTTTGGTCTTGGTGTGTCTAACTCTAGAACCTGTGCTCTCAGTCTCTGTGTCAAATTGTGTTTCCCACCGAAACTGTACACTGAATAACACAGGCCAATTGATTAAGTTCTGTCTACTATTTGATTGGTTTTTCCTTGAAAGCTATAGCCTCTTTAGTCCGCAGCATTGGGTTATATACATGAAATGCTACTGTATACAGAAAGGCTGCTTTCCTTCTTTGATAGAATTTCATATAAACTCAAGTTTTCTTCTTCGTTTTTTTTTTTTTTTCCCCAAGTGATATTGTTTGAAAATGTGATTGGTGAATGAGAAGGTCGTAATTAAAGAGAACAGTTTTGTTTTTTTTTTTTTACAATAGGTGAAACATAAATCTTATGACCAACTATATTCATTTCTAGAATACTTTTCTGGAGAATATGATTTTAAGCTATAAATTTAAACATTTTCTCATAAAGATACTTGACAATATAAGCCAGGCAAGGTCAGAGAAGAACTTAAGTTTAGTAGCTGCAGTTGGATTGGAAGACAACTCCTCATAGGACAGTGAGTACAGATGCATGAGGGCCAAACCTGATCCCTGAGACCCACAACCAAATACCATTGTTTCAAAGGGAAAAAATAAAAATAGCCTAACAGTTGGAACACCAAATTATCCCTTCATGCTTTAGAAGAGAAAGTGCCAAGGATCTGAGTTGTAACAGATGTTTGGGGTTATAATCATTTATTTTATAGGGCATACCAAAAGAACATCTCAAGGCTGTCTGCTTGCATTTGCCCTATAATTTGTTTTCATTCTCTACAACTGAAAACAAATGGAAGAGAACTGAGGACTAGGATGAGAGCGGAAGTGCTAAAATATAATTCGGGTGTTCAAACTTGAATCACTAGAGAGACAGAGAATAACAATTCTTTCACATTTTCTTAAATTTCACACTGGCCTTCTATAGAGGAGAACACAAGAACTTACAACATTAAAAGTCCCCTTCTGTTGATCGACTATTTAGGGGTAAGCAGCTTCAAGGAGAGCTTTCTAGTCTACTGTGATCCTACACTCTTACAGACTCATCTGTTACTCACATTCTCTGTGCACTTTTCTATGACACTCAGGGACACTCATGAAAGCTGTCATCAACTACTGTAAGTTTGGATTTCTTCATGTTCCTTCCTTCCTTCCCTCTTGCTAAACCTTTAGTAATTCACTTCCACAATGTCGTTTGAACCTCAAGAAATAGAATGAATGGGGTGATGTGTCATTCAGTCTAATTTCCAGAATTAGTTTTTTAAAAATCTATTTATAGAACAGTGATTTTAATCTCAGATGTTTCTAATATAGCTTTCCTTTAAGTATTTCAGGGAGAAGTAGTAGATGTACAGAAAGAATCTAAAATTGGCCTAGAGTGGCATGTTAGAACCAATTGATGGGAAAGCAGAGGTGAGAATTAGAAAAGATTGGGGGCCATGTGGGAGCTGTGTGGGAACTGGTTCACAAGCCACGGCTCTGCAGTTAGTGCAATAACTGCTCTGTGGAGTGCCCCCAAGTCTCCCTGTGCCCTCAAATGAGTTCATGGAAATGTCAGCATAGCAGTAAGGCTGTCACTATTCTCCAGCTTCACAGAGTTGATACAGGGTTCTGTGAACTTCCAATTTCTTATCCACTAGCCCCCAAACCTGATGATATGAACATTTGAACAATATGAAAATTCTACATTTACTTTTAGTGACTCCAGTTGATGACTTGAATGTTACAAATGTATGCCAAACCTTGCTGTTAAGGAAACAATTTTATTTCCCTCTATACCCTTCACTGAGCCAAACAATATCAACAAACCTACGTCCCTGAAATCTACTAGGGATCCCATTTAAGTGTTCCTCTAACTCCCGTCCAACCAAGGCAAAGCACTGCAGAGCAAGCAAAGTGACTATGGGTAAAGGATCATTGTGGGACTTTAATGTGCTTTTTTTTTGAGACAGGGTTTTCTTGTAGCCTCAGCTGGCCTAGAACTTGTTATTATGTACACCAGGCCTCAAACTCACAGAGATCTGCCTGTTTCTGCCTCCTCAGCACTGGGAGTAAAGGCATGTGCCACCATGCTCGGCTTTAACATACTTTCTAAAAATGTACAAAAAAGAGAATAGATTTAATTGTAAAGAACACTGCATGTGAGTTAGAAATAGCAAAATTCTGCTAGCTACCATCAAATGAAGAGCTTTTTCTACATAAAATGTATATTAGTTAATGCAAAAAGTAAAAGTAGATTCTCCTAAATTCAGAACATGAAACCAACTATTTATTTCAGTATGATATGTTAGTACCAGCTGATTAAAGAATCTTTATGTATATTTCAACTTATTTTCAAAAGAACATTAAAAGTTTGATAATGCAAATAAATATTTAGTAAATACTCTTCACTGTATATGACTGCAACCATTTGGGAAACTTGACTAGGGTATATATGGCAGCCATTTTGTCGAAGTAGCAGCACAGGGCCTTCTTGAAATGCTATTCCATCTTTGCAACAGGAAGCTAGATAGGGCCTTCTTGAAATGCTATTCCATCTTTGCAACAGGAAGCTAGATAGACTAAGTATCACTAGCTCCACTTCTTTGAAGGAGAAAGCTCCAGGTGAGAGAAATGGACAGATCTACATTTGATTTTACAGAGGAGCTTGATCCCAATGTGGGCCAGCTGGTACATGTGCTGACTGCACACAGAAGTCCACGTTGGAGATCTTTCGCTTACCTACAGAACTGCAAGTCAATACATTTATTTCGAACCCACGTGGAGAATTAGAAATCTTTTTAATCTCAACCAGGTTTTAATTCTACTGACACCAATTTTAACAGGCATCACATGGAGTCAAGTTGTTATACGAGTTCAAGTTCATCAGAAATTGCAACCATTTTTTTCACACTCCATGTTACTTCTTTAGTTAATTATTTTTATGTGTCTGAATGTCTTGACTGCATATATGTAAATGGACCACATGCATGCAATGCCCATGGAGGCCAGAAGAGAGCATCAGATCCCCTGGAGCTGGAGTCACAGATGGTTGTTAGTCACCATGAAGGTGCTGGAAACTGAACCCAGGTCCTCTCTAAGAGCAGCAAGTGCTTTTAACTGCTAAGCCATTTCTCCAGTCCTTCCATTTTATTTCTTACTGAATATTTTTTTGTAGAGAAGATGACAAAATAGACCATCATGATCATGATCATACACCTGGATGGACAGGAAGAGGCTGCAATGAATGGACATCACTAAAGAGCATCTGGAAATTTTGTTAGTTCTGGTAGCAGAACAAATTTGCTGTCTAGTGCTAGTGAACAATTGCCACCCAAATCAAATGTCCAAGTTTGGGACATTCAAATGGGATGAAGTGTTTCTAATAGTAAGAAAACTATGTAAGACTATACTCTTATCTATTATCTAACTATTATTATCTAAATATACATTAAACTCTTTCACCAATAGATACATTGTGGAACTTTTCTTGCTCTTGTTTAGTTGGTTAAAGAAAAAGAGTTATAAATCACACCATCTATTACTATAGCTATAAAAACTTTTCCTAAATCCTTGGCAAATGATTGCTGATACTGTCATAGAAATCATGAACGCTTTAATCTCTATGCCATGAGAGCTGAGTTTTTAATAGTGAGACTTTAGTTTGAATTTCTTTGCCCTTTTTAGCTGTGTATCTTTGGGCTACTAATGTTTAAAATGGAGAAAACCATTCTGGCTTGTCAAAAGATGCTGTTGCATTAGCATATACCAAAAGGTTTCAGATAATGAAAAATGCAGAGGTCTTTTGTTCTACCTGTTACAGCCTATATAGAGAATGGTGTATCTGCTTTTTCATCTTCTAATTCAAGGACACCACAGAATACACAGATACTGTAAGTCTAACCACACTTGAGCAGACCATGTGTTTATACTGACAATCTACTCCAAATCAAGATACCTATGTGTAAATAGACATTTTGGCAAGGAATTATTTGATTTTTTTTTTTTAAACATTGCTACCCATGACTGACAATAGCAGATTTGCAAACATACTCTCCTGGTTCATGGGGTATCAGCTACTGCCTAGGCTCAGAGGAGGTCAGGAAGTAGAAAAGGAATGGCAAAGAGTAGCAGGGAGAGGTAGGTGCACGGGACCTGGTGAGGCTGGCAAATCCGATAGACTCTGTGCGTTCACACACTCAGTCTAGGCTTTTCCTGACAGGGATAGAAGGAAAGGCATGATATTGTATGAGATGGAAAACCTGAATTTTGGTCTGAAGTCTTTTCCTGGCTTTTGTTTACTGAGATCCCACTTTATGTTAGTGATTTTAAGGCCTGGTCATATGGTAGAACCACCTGGGAAACTCGTGTGGGCTCCAGGCCCCACTTCAAAGATATGAATACAGCACTAGCTGGAAGAAGATCTAATGCAAAGCTAGGATGGAGAGCCTTGGGTATGTGTGAGCTCAGTGTTCAAGGGGCCGCTCTACCCATTCATTAAGAACAAGTTCTGTCAATCTTAGAACTGGAGAATGCAGTTGGGGAAATACAGCAACTCGAGTAACTGTAATGTGCCGCTTCATGAAGACATACCTTGGAGGTCTTTCTCTGAATTTTGAGCATTTGAATTACTTCTGGTTCCAATAAACTTAGAACTAGGAGCTGAGAGTATGTTCTAAAAATATCCCAAAGCTCATCTTTATGAACAGTACCTTATTTGTTCCTTCTATTACTGCTGTGCGCTCAGTGATGCTCTCAATTCTGTTTCCTATGTTGCTGTCAGGATTCAAGATAAAGGATTCTTCATTATTGGAACAAAGGTCATACCTATTTAAAAAAAGGAAGTTATTATAATGTTGCTTTCAGCACAGAACAGCGGAGGTGACGAGCGAAATGGAAACTATTAGAGATGTCCTCAGATAACAAAATCACAAACTTTTATGTGCATCTTCTTTGCTCTAGTTCCCCCCCGCCCCCCTGTACTCTGAACCTAAAATTAGAAGATGTATTTGCCCAGTACGAAGACACTCCAGCAGAACCAGGCCATGTGTTCTCCCTGGTCTAAATAGTGATGAAAACACATAAATTAGGAAATTTAATGTCTGGATTTTAATTAGTTCCTAGGGTGGAAGTAACATGAAAATATGGGTGAGACGGTGTATGAAATTATGCTAATGAATAGTAACCTCGAGGAAATAAAGGCATTTCACATATGCACAGGTGGGCTTTTAAGTCAAAATATTCAGTTATACAGCTACTTTTTTCCCCCAGAGCTAATTAGGTGCCTATGGAAATAAACATCTTGGAGTAGTTAATTCAACAATTTCTTTCTAAGTTTGGGGATTAAGACAGAAAACTCTAACTTCTCAGGCTTCAAGTGTTTGTTTATAAAAGATGAAATCTCTCTCTTTCCCTTTTTAAGTATTTCATCATCTTGCCATCTGGACTAGAACTTTTGGTGATCAGAAAGCTTGCTGATCTGATCACAAGTTTGTGTATCAGGCAGATTCTAGAGATTTTTCAAATGAGGAGGATTTTTAAAGCCCAGTTTTGGGCCTGGCATAGTGGTGTACACCTTTAATCCCAGCACTTCGGAGGAAGAGGCAGGTGGATCTCTGTGAGGCCAGTCTGGTCTATCACTGATCCTAAATAGCCATAACAGTGATGAAACCAGGACACAGTAAGTGAGAAGGAGAAGTGGCAGGAGCGGGGCAGGCCCAGGATCATCTATCATTCCTCCTGGGCCTTGAGCTGGGAAGTGACTCTAGAATGTTGAAAGATCCAGTCTGCTGGGCTCTGCTCTCTTTTCATTACATGACCCAGAATGTTCTCCTGAAGTGCATCTACCACCTCCTCAGATCCACATCCTGCTTCTGAGTCCCTAACCCCAGCCCATGGCTACAGGGAGACATGGCCAGGTCTTCTTATTCACACAGGTGTGTGTGTGTGTGCGCATGCGTGTGTGTGCATGTGTTGTTCAGGATGGAACCCTGGGCTCATGTTAGATGAATGCTCTACCACTGAGCTGATCCTGTGACCCCCATTGCCCACATTTCAGACTTACCTATATGCTATTTGTGTGCATGGGTATTGCTAAAAGATATACACATTTTTAAATTTTTATTATTTTTATTTTTTTATGGGTATGAGTGTATTGCCTGCATGTGTGTTAGTGCACCCGTGTCACGCAAGGCCCGCAGAGGACAGAAGAGGCCGTTGGATCCCCTAGGACTAGACTTATGGACAGTTGTTAGCTGCCATGTGGGTGCTGGAATTTGAATCCGGGTCTTCTGCAAGAACAACCAGTGTTCTTAACCACTGAGCCATGTCTCCAGCCCAACGTGCACATCTTTTAATACAACCACAATGCCACTTTTATATCTAGAGAATTGCAATAATCGCACAGTAGAGTTTGCACCCTATGTCAGATTTCTCCAGATGTCTAAAATCAATTCTTAGTGCCAAAAGAGTATGCTTTATACTAAGTTATAAAATTCAAAATAAAAAGAATAACGCTCGATATTTTCTTAAGGTGTTTCTGTGATTTCTGCTGTCTATTCTTTGTAACTAGCAGGAAATATAAATCAAACATTTTAACTCTTATTAATTAGTAGAAAAAAATGATTCAAGGAGAAATCACATATTTTCTCTTCTATTGGCAACCTTTTAATGACTGTTTCAAAGTTATCATATAAAGGGCCCTTTTCCCTTTTTCTCATGATCAACATTCTGTTTTCTAGAGTACAGCATTGGTACCTTGAATTGCTAGTGACAGCCTACTCTTGCCTCACCCTCAGTGCATACAGAAGCAATGCACTGTCTACGTACGCTCATGCCCACACCTCCAGACCTGGATTACATATGGGTATGTGGGCTCAGGACTGTGGTTTCAAATAACTCAGGTTCTTTTATGCCTGGAAGCTTCCTGTGTCCCCCCACCCTCTGGGACTAACCCCTCCCAACCCCCAAAACACTGAAAAAGATAAAGGAAGGCTTCGCCAAAGAGCTTAAATTTCATACACTTGGCCTTCAGGAAATAGAAAGAAATATGTTAGAGTAAAGCAAGTTTAGTCATTTCCCAAGGGAAATACAGTCTGCTGAGTTCACTTGGGGCTGTCAGCCTCTGACCCCTGCCTCCCCCATTGCTGTCCTTGTCTCTAAGGACAGATACCAAGACTCAGGGCCTCATGTGGAAACCATAGGCCCCACTTTCTGCCAGGTCCTCCAAATGAAAGGGACAGGTTCTAGGGCTCTTTTCTAATTTAGGGGCGTTTATTTTTCCCTCTTTGTAATTGGAACCATAAAAATAGAATGTCATTTAGGAGCCTGATTCTGTAACACCACTTGAAAAGAGATTTAGGGGGAGGGGAATTTGCCTGTCTTAAGAATACATCAAGCTCTTAAGGAAGTAGATTGTGCCATGTTTGAAGATGCAAAGATAACCACTGTGCTGGGAACCGTCTTGAGGGGGGAGGAAGCTGAACAACAAGAGGAAAGCAGCGCTCGCTCCTGATTTCGCACAGGAAGCCCACAGCACCTCCTGCCAAAGTGAGATAAGAAAGCTCCCATGCACTATTCTGGACAAGGCCACTCTTATCAGCTCTACTGTGTCCTCTCCATGCTCCAAGCCTCTGTCCCTTTCCTAATGAGCTTAGGTCTCCTGCCTCCATTTGCATACATCATGTCCAGCACAATAATGTGGAGGTATTTATAACTAATGAAAGGAAAATTATTCTGGGGGTAAGTGTGGGTTCATGTGATCTCTGTCTATTGCTCTGGGGTTGAACAACTTAGTTAGGACTAGAGTCTAATCTAATCTAGTCTAGTATAAATAAATAAAATGAAATCAGTCAATTATGTGTCTAACCTGTGGAGCTCAGACCCCAAATGTGACATGTCAGTCTGTTTAACTCCAAGGGGGAGCTGTTCAAAAGTTCCTAGTCACCTTCCCTTGACACGTAATGGGAACTGCCACCCTCTCTCTACACAGATGACCAGTGACCTGTGGGCTAAAGCTTGGCTTCTTTGTGGGAACGGATTTGCCCTGTCCCCTCTATGCCCCCTGGCTCTTTTGTAGCCCTAAAACAGATGAGTGCAGTTTGGACCCCTAGAAAAGAACAAAGTCAACACAGACCACAGCTCCTATCCTGATGTACTGCTGCTGGCAAAATGTTTTCCATTCTGGAAGTCTCCTGAATCTCACGCTTACCCCTTCCACCACACATACTATGCCATCCATAGACTTGTGTCGTGTACTAAGAAACCACTGTACTCTAGGGCTTCTGCTTTTTTTCAGTAAAAAATTATTTATTATTATTGCATGTTTATTTGCACGATTTGTGTGTCTGTGTGTGTATGTGCCTGCTACAGTGCATGTGTGGAGGTCAGAGGACAACTCCATGGAGCTGGTTCTCTCCTTCCACCCTTATGTGGGTTCCAGGGATTGAACTCAGGTTGTCAGGCTAATCCCCTTATCCACCGGGCCATCTTGCTGGCTCTCCAGTGCTTCTCTGTGTATATAAAGGAGGGCTTCTCAGATGTTCACTATATAGACACCACTACTTCACTGGGGATTTAATGTCTTTTAAAAGTTGTTTTTGTATAACACGGCCGGCTTCTTTCCAAATTTTGGTAAACACCTCTCACCTAACATAACCCAAATGTATTGAATGGCCAATGTATATACACTGTGCAATTTCAATGTATATTAGAGCTCACTGAATGTTCTACAACCCCAGAGCACCTGAGCTTTTTTTTTAGTGTTGGTTTTGAAAAATTCAGATTTTTAGGGTCCTCATGCCTCCCATCTCCTCCTCCTCCCTAAAACACAAATGGGCCCTTTCTTTTCTTTGGAGAATGGATTAGTGCATCTAGTAGAATCGGAAAGGGGAAGCTGCCTGGGTGAGCTTTAGCGATTGATGCAGTGGCCCTCCCATGTGAGGAGAGGACAGAACTAGGTGACAATCTCAGAACAGGGAGAAGAAAACAGAATTATTATCTGAAGTGGGTGTGATAATTCAACTTTTCCCTTTCCTTTTTAGAAACTGCCCTTTGTTTAGTGCCTGTGAGGGTATTCAAGGCTCTTGTCACTATATAGCACAAAATCCTCATGTCAAAAATGAATTCTTGAGGTGTTGAGATGGTTCAGAGAGTAAAGGTGCTTGCTGTGAAGCCTGACAGCCTGAATTGCATCTCCAGGACCCACATGAGAACAACTCCCACAAGTTATCCCTTGATCTCCACATGCATACCATAGCATGAGTGAGAGCACACAGGTGCACAGAACACATAAATGTAAGTTTTAAAAGACACCTTGCCAGCCTAATAGCCACACCAGTTATGCAAGCTCTAGTCTACAGCCTGTCTTTTAAGTTAAACAGATGTTTGCTGTTTTTTAGAATCCCCTTTCATTCTATGATAAGGAATCTCAGCTGACCCTTCTTTGAAACTGTCCTCTGTCTTCCACATGTCTAATGGAGAGAATGTGATTTTTATGGAACTGCTGTGTGAGGCTTGGGCTGGGAGAGGTGTACATTGGCTTTACCTCAGCTAGTCCTCACAGTCTCCCAATGTAAGACACTGGCACAGGCATTTCACACATGCTTCTGCCAATAAAGAAAGTGGGATCTAGTAAGATCAAATGCCTTGCTAAAATTCACAGAGAAGAGGTGGAAGTTAGCCTTCCAAGTTCAGTCCACCACCTAGGGAGACTCCATTCATAAGGGCCCTCCCAAGCCTTTCCCATCATGGTCCCCAGCAAAATACAGGTCAGAGTCACCATGTCACAGGGAAACCTGGAGAACCCTCTAAATCCAGACTTTCACAAAGTCAGGTAACAAAAGAATTAAATTTTCATTTTCAAGAGGGTACTGATAGACCAGGTTCTTTGACAGAAAGGGGCAGGGGCAAGGGCAGAGGACACTTTACAATTATATCTTAATTTAATTAATTTTGTTTGTTCTGGATCATAAATAGACTTTGATGCTGAAATTATAGAAACTTTTGGCTTTCTATTAGCTAAACATTTTAAAAATCATTTTAACAATATTGCACGCTTTTTTTAAAAATCCATTAAAAAAAAATCTCAGTCTTCTTCTTGCTCTGGACCTATTCTAGACAAAGTTTACCTATTTAATCATGAATCCAATACCTTAAAAAGTTCCTCTGGAGTAGAGATAGAGGGGGCAGTGCTGAGCTAAGTACTTCAACACCTAATGACTACCTATGTAAGCCTAAGTCATTGCCTGAGTGTATTAAATGTATACTTAAAACATTCAATCAAGGAGATTTTAGAAAATTCTACAAAGCCCCAAGACAGAATACCCTCCCTCTTTTTAAAAAAATATTTCATTTACTACTTTTATTTCATGTGTATGAATGTATTGCCTGCATGTGTATAAGTGGACTTGTGCCATGCAATGTCTGTGGAGGTCAGAAGAGGGAGTTGGATCTCCTGAAACTGGAGTTAGGAGGGTTGTTAGCTGCTGTGTAGGTGCTGGGAACCTAACCTGGGTCCCCTAGTAAGAGCAGTCAGTGCTCTTAACTGCTGAACCATCTGTCCAGCCCCTCCCTCTTTCTTCTATTCTGCACTGGATGATGAAATATGAGGACTGGAACAACTCTGCTTATCTGTTTAATGAGATGCTACTGCTCGTGCTAACCATGATTAGAATCTGTAAAGAAGAGTAAATCATTTCAAATTAGAAAACAAAAGGGCAGAGAAATAACAAAAAGAAAAATTGGAGTTGTGAAAAGAAAGACTACTGGGAGACCTGCCAGAAGGCACGCCCTGGGCAGGCCTGGTTAAGGTAGCCCTTATGGCGGCTGTCCTGCAGAAGGGCCTGATGTAAACATTTCACTGCTACTGGGGCTGTTGTGTCAAAACACTGGCGAGAGTGTGTCTGAACCATCAGATTAATAGAATCTGCCAACACTATCTTTTCCCCTCCTCTCATGTTCCCTTAAGACAAATGAAACAATATGGGGAGAGGATGCTAGCAGAAGAGGTGTGGAGTTGGAAGGCGTGTTTAGACAGAATGGTTCCTGCTCCTTTTGCTCAGGAAAAGGGCCTGGGCCTTCAGGGTAGTCACAGGGTCAGGCCAAGGGGACTCTGGAGGAGTCTATTTCTTGTGCAGTAAGAGACCTTGTGACGCCTTGGAACCCATACTGAAAATTACTTCTTGTCTCAATGAGGGGGTGGGGCAGTGGAGAGAGTTCTGGGGATTGTAGGCTCTGGGTCAGCTCCTTGGACAATGGTGGAGGGGATCCAGCGTAGGCCACCTCTGTTTAGATAAGAGCTTTTCCGTGAGTGCCTTGGCTTGCCATGCTTCCTGCTCTAGAGGATCTGTGGTCAGGACAAGGCCTGTCTTGCAGTCTCTGCTTCTAGCATGTGCTCAGACAGCTCCCCTTCCCCCTTCCCTGGATCTCTCAGCATTTGACCCAGGACCATGCTCCTCAGCCCCACACCTGGGTGACTGTGAGGCCAAAAGTGTTCTACTCAGGTAGAAGTCTCAGTGAGAACATGTATTTTGTTCATTCATTTTTCTTCTTAATGAGGACTGATTGGCCAGCTGAAGAAGGGTGATTTCATAAATAAGACATCTTTAGGGAAATGTTAGGAGTGGCTACAAATAACATCCTTTAACACTGAGGAAGGTTTTCAGTCCAATCACTCAATGAAGAATGCTTCAAACTTTTATTGTATTTTGTTCTTGCAAAAAGAAGACAGTGGCTCATTTCCTATTCAGTGGCGTGGTGGGTCATGATGATGCACAGGGAGACTTTAGAACTCCCAGACCTGAGCTCAAATCACAGATTTCTAACTTTCTAGCTATGCACCACTGTGTGGCAGAGACTGGCTATGAGAATCATGGTCAGAGAAAATTACTGAGGCTTTCCATTTTCTTGCTTTCTTAAATGTTTCTGAAACTTTGTCCTTGGATCACAGACTACAAAACCACTTTAAACAAATTCTGATTGGTGACCTGCCATTGGCCAACACTAAGGGATGTTAGAATGAGGCAGAAACATGTCTGCTAAAACCTAGAAAGTCTGAGAAGTCCTTTTTCTTGGATCTTGGCCCCATTTTAATCTCATGGACCTGTATATCTTACAAACATTGTTCCCTTTCTCAGTTTTCAACAAGTAGCATATGGGAAAAAAAAAAATCTCTGTATTTTCTTATCCTATTTTCTCTTTGTTCAGTGTTGTTTAATTACTTTTTCTGAATCACCTCAGATTCTTTGGCAATGAATGTGTTGTTAGCCTTGCCGATTGCCAAGAATTAAACCCATACTACCATGTCTTATTAGTTTTATTACAGGTATTAAAAAGCAATCAGAAGAGATAAGAAAATGTTTTTTTTATATTTTATTTATTATTTTTTATTTTATGTGTATGAGTGTATCGCCTGCATGTGTGTGAGTGCACCCACGTCGTGCAATGCCGCGGAGGTCAGAAGAGGGCTTCGGATTCCCCCAGAACTGGAGTTAAGGACGGTTCGTGGCCACCATGTGGGTGCTGGGAATTGAACTCTGGTCCTCTGCAAGAGCAGTCAGTGGTCTTAACTGCTGAGCCATCTGGTTTTTGAGACAAAAATCTCACTATGTAGCCCTGGCTTCCCTGGGACTCGCTGTGTACACCAGGCTGGCCTCGAACTCAGAGATCTGTCTGCCTTTGCCTTCTGAGTGCTCAGATTAAAGGCATATGCCACTATGCCTGGTGTCAAAAGAGAAATAATGTAAATAAAGAATTTAAAGAAGATCCCTTTGATATCAGCAAACATCAGATACTACTGACTGTGCTAAATTAGATGACAGGGTTGGTACAGTGCCTGGCACACAGGAGGCAGGTCAAGAATGTCACTTGTCCGCTGGTACTGTGAGAGCTACTTAAGAGCAGAGATGTCTTACCATCAGTATGGCCTCAGTGCCCAGTGCAGTCACCTGGGCTCAGTTAGCTGCCCAGTGAGAAGAGTGAATCCTGATAGAGAATGTGCTGACTGGATGTGGCCCCATGATCCCCAGGTGTCAAACTGCCATCAGTTACTGACCTCAGACGTGTTGAAAAGAGTGGCACTTGTGACCATCAAATGACCTCACACACAACTCCTAAACTAATCACTATGTCACCACCAGTGACCATTCACAATGACAAATATTAATGGACAGGATCTGATGGGAACTGATTCAGCAGTGTCAGTCCCTGACAAGCTGATAGTCCTGGACAATCTCAGCTTAGACAAGGATGGTGACATGTGAAGAGGCATCTTCTGGTCTAATGGAAAACAGACCACCAGTGGTCTTCTCCGTTGTTCCCCCAAAGTGGGCAAAAATACTAGCTCATAATTACAAGCACCATCTCATTAAAAAATTTCCCATATACATTCTATGTAAGAGTAAAGCCATACCCCTTGAGAAGCACATGCACTGCTTCCTGTTGCTAAATAAGGAATGGCGGTGTTTACCCAAGAAACAGGTTAAATGTATAGAAAAATAAGAGAATACAGTTGAGAACAGGCAAATGAAGTGCTAAGAGCTATATGCTACTGCGGGTTGAGCAGGACTGGAGTCAGCATTTAAAAGCTGAGGAAGAATTTTTGACAGTAGATACAGGTACTCCCCTAATTTCCTAAATCACTGGAGCTGCACACCATTCTTGGTTCAGTTTTTGGAATAAATCGTCAGAGAAGGCCTGTTCAAAGATGCAAGCAGGTTTCTTGGGAGAAGATTTACCAAACAACATGGACCACCTTGTGAGATAATTGATGGTCAGTTTGCGTAGGGTATCAGTGTAAATAGTACCTCTTCAGAAAGGTGAGGTTTTATTGTGCAGCATCCCAGGGGTGCCTAAAGGGTACCTAAAAGGGGCTAGGCAACTTCCACCACACAAGTTTAGCACCTATAATATGCCAGCCAGTGGCTGCACACATTCCTTCTTTAACTCCTATGTGTTCCTGATGTCAGGACTGACTTCATTGTACAGATAAGGAAACCCAGACTCAGAGGTGGTTTCTTTTGCCTAGAATCCCACAGCTGCAAGGTGGCAGTGGGTGGCAGAGCCAGGTCTTAAGCTGCAGAAACCACATTCTTAAGCTGTAGACTATATTACTTTTCTGTATCCTAGCAACTTGTACAATTGACTTGATGTTACAACACACAAGCTTTTTTAAAATACATTAGCTTTTGACCCAAATTACTCATTTTAATGTCCAAGCAGTTGTCACTTTTAATGTCAGAGACAAAAGCCAATCCTAGAAGTGACATAGGAACCGCCTTCAACTGCCCTGGCTCCTGACATGCCAAATGTCTGTGCCCCCGCCCCCACCCCAATCAGTTAGCAGTCTCTCTGGCACATCTACCAGGACTGTTTCCTAGCAAGGTCCTTGAACTCTGGGCCTGAGTTTGAAAATAGTGATGATTAAGTCTCTGCCTCAAAGAAGTCCTGTGATAATCAAATTAGAGAATACATATATACTGCCTATTAAGTTTGTAACATCCTATAGGTAAATGCTTAATAACTTTTATCTACAAAGAAAATTAAAATGGAAATTCTACACCACATGTTTTCTACCAGCCACAATCAACTACTTGGCTCTAGACTGTCTCTAGCCACTTTGTCTGTTCTCTTTTGTCAAGGGCTTTTCCAGCAATTGGTAATTGTCTAATATCATTCACAGTGATGGTACCAAGCCAAGGGAACACTAAAAGCCCAAGACAGTGGAATAATGTTCATCCATGTAATTTTACAGCCTTGGTTTTCAGACATGGAAGGTGTTTCAAGGTCCCAGTGCCTATGACACATGCTAAATATGAGCACTAGTAATTAGTCTGTGAAAGGCCATCACTTTGTAGGAACTGACATGGTAGGCATCTGGTCAATAGACAGCAGAACTTCCAGGCACTGGCCAGGGTGGGTAAGTGAGGCAGAACCTAGTGGCTGCTCCTAAACTTGCAGGTCACAGACAAGCTTACTTTTCCAATGGTGACATTTATTTTTTCTAAACCCAAATCTGATGAGCCAGCCAAATTAGTCTTGTGGCATGTCCTCTGTAACTAGACCTTAGTCATACATTCCCTGCATCATTGTGTTCCCTTGCTCGCTATCCCTATCTTTTTCCGTTTGACACACCAGGACCTATCCATCATCTTCAGGGCCCAGCTTCCACCTCCTGCATGGCCCCTCCTCTAAACTGCTGCACTGGCCATCCCACCACTGATTGGTTTGTTCAGCCTGATGATAAGCACAGGCCAGGCAGACTCGAGAAAGCCTTGGGGCATAAATAATAATGAACTGGAAACAGGAACATGGCTCGGACAGCGCTTGAGGTAAGAGAGCTTGATTACTTACCACTGAACCAGTTTCTCAGTTTTAAGAAGTCCTAACAGTCTGTAATGGAGTCTCTGAATGGAGAACTGCAGTGACAATGTCAAGGTACACTGTCCTGGTTTCATTCACTCATCAGTCATAAACCCTTGTGTTTTCCCCGTTGTTTTTTTCTCCCTTGTTTACGTCTTCTTTAATCACCATTTTGTGTATCCCTTATCTGTGAGCTTTGGGAAGCCTGTGGAGGGCTGAGTATTTTCTGAATTCTAACCCAGAACATTCATATGGAACAGTAAACAAGGGAAAGGGGCTTCCCTGCATAGTAACAGAGCCACAGAGGGTCAGGGCCTTGTGGGAAAAGTGCAGGATGAATGGGCCAGTGAACTCTGTCTTGCTGCTCTTCTGAGCCTGGCTTTATTCAGACCTGCTATTTGCACTGGGGCTCATACTCCCAGTGTGATCTCGTCTTACTTGCTGGTTTGGGGCCCAAACTATCTTTAGGTCCTCAGTCTTTCCCAATCTGCAGTGTCAGCCTGTTGAGTCCTTTTATTCCACAATCTGAAAATACCAGAACAACTCTAAGCCTCAGGCTCCTTATGCAAAACAGGAAATTTTGAGTACTATGTAGAATGGTTCTATGGACTAAAGAAAAATGTGCGTAAATAGATGAACAGTTTTTTGGTGCCAGAAAGACACATTGATCAAATCCATGAGTGGTACTACAACTCACAAACCATTGCCTTGAAGGAGCCTTCTGCAGGAGTGTGAAGAGGCAAGGGCTAAGGACCAGGCAATCATCATAAGATACTGCCTAAGCCACAGTCTAAATCCTCATACCTTTTCCATCTCCATCCACCAGGTTCTGGGGTGCGTGCATGCGTGCATGCGTGTGTGTGTGTGTGTGTGTGTGTGTGTGTGTGTGTGTGTATTTAAGGGTATCAAGTTACATTTAAACCTCTTAACTAAAGTGCATATTTCCACAACTAGGTCAGTGGAGACAGAGCTAAAGCATTCATGTCCAAGCAGGCGCAGGTCACATGCATGATTCAACCCATTTATCCACCACCTAAGGGTCTGTGTCAGGTCATTAGTTTCCAGATTC
Organism: Nannospalax galili; assembly: GCF_000622305.1. Classification (NCBI taxonomy): domain Eukaryota; kingdom Metazoa; phylum Chordata; class Mammalia; order Rodentia; family Spalacidae; genus Nannospalax; species Nannospalax galili. The sequence goes on along the minus strand of NW_008360317.1, from coordinate 7,401,439 downwards.
AGGGTAAAAATGCTCATTCAGTATTCTTAAGTCTCTCTATCTGGCCAAAGATAACCTGTGATGCTCTGCCCATCCCCTTAAGGCGTCTCCCTAAACTGTGTCACTGTCTTCTGCTACTATTGACCCTGGGAATTATATTGAATCCTGTTGAAAAGCCCACAACAAAAACCCTCTAGCACAGACTTCCTAGGACACAGCCTTTTGGTTTAATTTAAAATACATAATGAAATGTTTGATAGCAATTATAGGAGACAGTTAATTCATTAGAAATAATTACTTGTTGGGTTCACTGTATTTGTCTGAAGAGTGAGAAAAAGAGAAATCTCACAAAGCACAGACAAGTGGAAAGAGGGCATTTATTTGGCAAATGAACCAGTGCTCTGTTCTCAGGACTTTGTATGCAATATTAACAAGGGCTGTTGTCTGAACATTCACGTTGAGCAGTGTATGCCTCCTCACCCAGCAGTTACATAACAGAATGCAAGATGTATCTCATTAGTAAGTGAACACTAACTTCTGGCTTGGCTATGAAAGTCTCTTGTATAAGATGGCCTGTTTTACTTGGGTTTGTTAGAGCTCAAATGTCCTACTGAAGTGGCCTGGGCAAGTGGTCTTTTTTCAAGTCTTTCAAGTTTTGTTTGTAGCAAATTAAACTTCACCATGATTCAAGCTTCCATACCTAGATGCACTCTGCACAGAGGGTATGTTTGACACATAGGTGTGAATTTTAGGTGCAAAAGATTATTTAAGAAGAATGTGGTAAATATTAAAACATGAGTTAAGTGATCATATTTCTAAAGAAGTAGTCTTCTTAAATTACCACTTCTCTTAGACATCTGACGTACATTTTGCCCCCAGGATATGTTGACTCTTTCAATCTAATTATGAAAACTTTCATTTTGTAAACAGAAAACAGAATAGACAACATAAAATTGTTAAAGCATAAAAATAATAGATGTTCATGTTGGCAGCCAATTAAATTTGGGTCCTTGAGTCCATTTCTAATTACTATCATTAGCAATTGTTTTGGTTATGTCTTGTTAATTTTACATACCCCACTGATGCACAAACTATGTTTTTCCAGAATGAGCTATCCCTGACACATCCCTAATGATCAAGGCTTGCTTTTCTTACCAATTTGCAAATGTAAACAATAGAGAAATGCAATTAGGAGGGCCCTACTCAGAGGCCTGCCCTTCCCTTCTTTTGAGGCCACCCCTTCTCCCACAGGAGCCAAAGGCAAACCACACTTGGTCTTAGACTGATCAGCACACCACCCAACTCAGCCTTGCTGAGTCATTTCAGAAATAAGATATTAAATAGTAATTGAGTGGCAGAGAATATTATTTTCTATTTATCTCCTAACATGTGTAATTATTTTAGAATCCATATATGACCTACTTAAGAGTTTTGGAAGCAGTTATTTGAGGGTCCATATAGATCCATTGGATTTTTCTTAGAAAACCCACCAGCTGAGCTAAAGTAATAAAGGTCATTGTATCTTCTTAGTCTTCTACAAGTTGAGACTTCAGCACTATCTGTTCCATCCTGAAGGGGCTCAATGGAAAAAGACCAAATAAAACAAGCAAGATTTTAGAGCCAGCTGGGCAGAGATGATACCTCTGCTGGACCGTGGCTGGTAAAGGTGGTCCAGGTTGGCACTGGTGAGAATGTGTGTTGGCATCAGTGGTGGTGGTGGGGCTGCATTTTTCTTCTTTCCCATCATTCATTTCACTTATATGTAAGCAGACATCCATCCCTCCCTCCCTCCCTCCCTCCCTCCCTTCCTTCCCCTTTTTCTTTCTTTTTAATTTATGTTGCTAGGGATAAAACTTGGAGCATCGCACACGCTAGGCAAGTAGTCTACCACTGGTCTTCACCACCAGCCCTTTGTTTTTCTTCTCACTTGGTAATTATTAATGTTAAAATCACAGTCAATTGTGTATCACAGAGTATTTCTTACATGTAAGACTTTCTTATAAGCCCCCTACTTTCATCAGTTAAATTTTTCTGTAAATTTGGCATTCATATGCAGTGAATAGTCAAGTTGTTTTATAATTTATCAGCAGGAGAAGGGAACTATCAGTGTACAACAAGTGGGATATGATTTTTGTTTTTTGTTTTTGAAGGAGGACATGTAATTTAAAGTGATTTTCTCATTTGGACCCCTCCATAGCTGGGTATTAGAGGAAAAGGGAAGCCAGCAATTGCCATTTACAGAAGGGAAGTGGAAGCTCAGATTAAATAACTGGCCACGGTCACTCAGAGGTCAGGGGCGGTGTCAAGAATAGAACCCATTTCCTTGATTCCCAGGTCTAGCTCTGAGAGTGCTTAAGAGATATTCTGCAGGTACAAGTTTGGTCTTATATTATCAAAACAAATAGTAAGTGATATTTAAGTTTAACACATGGATGGTATCTACTAAATATTTATGTGGTGAGATGGTTGGTATCACACATTTGGAATGAATGCTCATGATATGCAAAATCAATTTATGTGGTATAGGTAATAGTAATGCAATACAAGCAGCAGCGATTTCTAAAAATTTTCATTGGCCATCGCAACTGATTTTTTAAAATGACATTTCTGCAAAGAAGTTGATGTTCCCTCATATTTCCTCTATTACAGGAACTAACTATGATTTGTGACTGTGTCTATTATAAATATAGTGAATATACAGTTTATAAGAGATACATGGGAAGAGAAAATTAAAGAGACCTGTGCCATTATAGTAAACACCCAGAAACATTTTTTAAAGCAAACGAGTCTTAAAAAGAGGAATCAGACCTTAAAATAACTACGCTGCTCTGGATATAAATGAGGGAGGTGACTTAAGCTACTGAGCAGTGCCAGCAGGGATGACCAAGCTGAAGCCCACTCCCCATCTCCTGCCTGTTGGGGGGCAGGGTAGATGAAAATGAGCACAAACATTTGTTCATCAGTTACCTGAAGGTCTCATTGAACACACACACACATACACACACACACACAAAATGAAAGCAATCTTTTAACATCTAGATTCTTCCTGAGAAAACAGAGCTGATGACCTGGAGCACAAACAAATGATGTCCAAACTGTCCTGTCCTTGTCCTCTCTTGGGATCCTCAAATCCCCAGGGAGGACCCATTGCAGAGTCCTGTAGAGACTCCTTGTCCTGGACAGTCTCCTCTAAACCACTCTTCCCATGAGAGTGCACTAGTGCTACGGCAAAGCCCGTCAGAGACCTGAGATCAAGAGTAACCCCTGAGACTGGAGAGATGGCTCAGGGGCTAAGAGCACTGGCTGCTCTTGCAGAGGACCTGGGTTCGGTTCCTATTACCCACATGGCAGCTAACACCATCTGTACCTCCAGTTCCAGGGGATCCGACACTCTCTTCTGGTCTCCCTGGGAACCAGGCACACACATAATACATAGCAATACATACACACAAAACACTCATATACATAAAATAAGTATTTTTTGCTTTCTAAAACTGAGTAGCATTTGGTCCAGAAGGTTTAGTCTTACTTTATTTTTAAGAAAACAAGGGAGCCATGTGCATTTCCAGGAATGGAGTGTGGGCTAGTGAGGTGGAGGCAGCTGTTCCTGGAGCCTACTCTGTCTCACTCCAGCCTTACCCTCCCTGAAGGGCAGGGCAGAACCACTTCCTGCCAGAGTGACCGGATGGTCACTGAGTAAGGACAGTTGCTTCACCTTTCCATTTCACCTCTCTGTTCATCTTCTTCCTTTTACTTTTACCCAACTCTTCAAGAGTTCCTTAATTTTTCTTCCTCTGAAAGTCATAAATTACATTTTCCTCAAATTTACGTGTTTCTCCTCATTCTTACTAGATTTCTATTTTTATTTTAAAAAGATTTTATTTATTTTTGTGTATGAGTTTTTGTTGTTGTTTTGCTTTGTTTTTGTTTGTGTTTTGTTTTGTTTTTGTTTTTGTTTTGAGACAAGGTCTCTCTGTAGACCCAGCTGGCCTGGAACATGCTATATAGATCAGGCTGACCTCAATCTCACAGAGATTCACCTGCCCCTGCTTCCTGAGTGCTGGGATTAAAATGCACCATCACACCTGGCTAGTGTATGAGTGTTTCGCTTGCATGTATGTAAGTGCACCTCAAAAAAGTTCATCGGTTTTCCTGGAGCTAGAGTTAAGGATGGGTGTTAACCTCCATGTGGGTGCTAGGGCCCAAATCCAGGTCTTTTGGAAAATGGTGAGTCAGATCTCCAGTCTCTAGATTTCTATTTTTAAAGCACAGCAAAATTGCATTTGATTTTCCATAATGTCTATTCATTTTTTCAGAAATATTTGTTAAAATTTCCCCATGTTGTGAAATGGGCTCTATTGTAGGCAAAAATTTCCTTTGAAGTTTTCTACAAGTTTCAGAGCAATGTGCTCTTCAAAATGCTAGTATAGGCCAGCCTTGCCTTTCTGTGTCACTGTGGACTTTCCCCAGATACATTACTTTTGTCTGTGAAGTGCATTTAATTATATTTATTTTATATTAACAGAAGATGCAAACGAAAGATGTGTGAAGGTACCAGAAGCTTAATACTCTCATGGAAGTTTCCTAGGTGTATGCTAGGTTAACATGGAGGACTTTTAGTAATATCTAGAAGTGTCTATCAGATGTTAAGGATAAGAAAAAAAATCTAAGAACTATTCAGTGCTGACAATTTTCTTGAATATTATTAAACGTTCCTAAGAAATACTCTATGTCCTTTAACACCTTACCATACAAAAATGTAGGAAAGGGAGAAATAGTTTGCTTTATTTCTTCTTCCTCTTTAGCTATATGAATTTAAATAACACCCCTGTTTATTCCTATGTTTTCTTAAAATTGATATACAAAAATGTATAAACTGTGTAAACTCATGGGATACCTCGTGGTACACCTATACATACATACACAAATATGGTTAAACTTACCAATCTCCTCAAACATTTATTATTTTCTTTCATCACGAAAGCACTTAATATCCTTTCTTGGACATTTAAAAATATATAGCATGTAATTGTGATTTATAGTTACCCTTCTAACAGCACACAGGGTCTCTTACTAATGCTTTATAAGAATGAATTATAGGCAAACCAAAACCCACAGTTTTATTCAGTTAAAAAGGCTCATTTGCATAAGGCATTTTGCCACATATTTTTAAAAGAAGAAATGTCTAGGTGTACAGCTGTTCCAGTAGCTTTAAAGTATTTGTCAGAGGCTAGGAAACAATAAAATTTGAATTGTCTGAATCTCTTTTAATATTAACTTAGATATATTATGTAGCTGATCATAGTAAACCAATTAATAATGTTGGACTTCAAAAATAAACTAGTGATTTGGCTGTGACCATGTATAGATGTGTCCTTGAACTAGTGCCTTGCATTTAAGCCCAATCTCTTTTGAAGATCATACATTGGTACCACTATGCATATATGTTACTATGTAACTTAAAATGACTACAATAGAATATCCTTATTCATGTCACTGATGAAAATTCCTATCTACAAGTGAATCTAAGTTAATCCAAGCATATAAAATAAATGTACATAAAGGCATTTGAAAACTTTTAGTAATTAAAGAGGGCTTCATTTGGCTATAAATCTGGCTTCTTTCTCTGACAGAGTGAAATAAAGCTATTCTTTTATTTGCTGGTATGCCAAGGTCACACCAGTACTTCTAAAACATTTCTCACTTAACCCCCAAGCACCAAACCTGTGCCTATTTCAATACCCTCTGATGAAAAGAACAAAGCTGTTTATGAGTATGCACATATTCAGCAGATAATTTCAAGCAACAACATATGAAAAAAAACTTCCATGTCTGATCTGTCTTGTGAATTGCAAAAAATAAAGTGGCTTTAATAGGGTAATTTAAATGGTCAACAAACATTTAAGGTAGTGCTGTGAGTCTTGAAATTTTTTTCAAAAAGGAGTATGGCAGCTTTCCTGGTCTTGGTGAGTGTCTCCATAGGATGGAGAAATATCCCACACACCACAAAGAAACTGAAAAGAGAGCTAGTGCTTACAAAGTTCACTTAAGCCCACCTCATTCCCCAATCATATGTCATTAGCATCTCTCATCTCCAAACTCAATATGATGCTTGGTCATCAAATTTTCTATCACAGCTACTCTTGAAATTTAGTAAGAATAGAACTGAAATTTTATAATTTCAATTTTTTAAGTTTTTTAATGTGTATGAGTATTTTGCCTACATGTATGTGTATGCACCACATGTGTGTAGGTACACTTGGAGTCCAGAAGAGGGTACTGGATCCCCTGGAACTGAAGTTACAGATAGTTGTGAATTGCCATGTGGGTGCTGGGAACTGCACCTGGGTCCTCTGCAACAGCAGCAGGTGCTTTTAACTGTGGAGCCATCTCTCCAGCCCCAGAATTGAAATGTCAGATTTGATGTCAAAAAAAAGAATTTAAGATATCTATAAAGGGTATATTATTTCATGAAAATTTATCTCTAAAATTTTATCCTAACCAATTTTAATTATTTAATTTATTTGCATGTTAGTATAAATATCAAATGGATGGGCCTATTAAGTATGGATGCCTAACTCAAATTAGCAAAATAATATAAAATCTTGTAGATTTTGTTGTGTTCTCAATCAACTGTCCACAAAAGCCAAAGATTTTGTAACTTCTCTATATTTCTATTCTTAGAAAATGACTGTCAAATGAAAAACCAGACGTGTGGAAATGGCTACTTCTCAGGAACTCTGAAACAACCAGTAACTTTCCACTACCATAATACTATGCCCTAAACCAAGTATAAGACACGTGAAGAGTCAAAGAGAAACAAATAGACATGGTAGAGTTACCCCCTGTTCACTTAAAAAAATTTTTTTTATTTATTATTTTTATTTTATGTGTACGAATGTATTGCCTACATGTATGTAAGTGCACCCATGTCATACAATGCCCGTGGATGTCAGAAGAGGGTGTCAGATGCCCTGGAGCTGGAGTTACAGACAGCTGTGGGCCACCATGTGGGTGCTGGGAATGGAACTCAGGTCCTCTGCAAGAGCAGCTAGTGCTCTTAACCACTGAACCATCTCTCCAGTCACCCACCACCCTATTTCTTATCAAGCTAGTTTTGGGGTTTGTTTTGTTTAATAGCAGTCCTCCCCAGCATTCTCCAGGTGGAGTTAAAAGCAATAAAGAAAATATTTTGGCACAATGATAATTCTTGGGGAGTTTCAATGGTCTCTTACTGTTGTACCTATCAGTTCTATTCCTGTTCTTTCAATTAGCTCCCATGAATTATCTTAGGTATCATCTCCCTAGACTAAACAAACAGGGGAAAAAACAAACAGGCTCAGTCATGAACAGGATGCCAGGAAACGCTGCACAGTTAGTAGAGAATAGAGATGCATTCACTGAGCAAGCTCACACTGAGCATCTGCTGGGTGCCTGATCTTGCCTGGCCCCACAGACACAGGTGGTTGCAGTTAGCTGCACCATAGCCTAGAGAGAGACAAACCTGGGCACATGGATTGACAACAATGGTATGAACAAGTACTGCTCATATCAGAGGGAGAAATCAGTTGGAATGATGCAGTCCAGAGGGTTCAGAGGGAAGGTGACATAACAGCTGAGCTTTGGGGTTTGAGAGAAGACAGATTTCTTATGAGACAGACAATGAGTAGAAGCAAATTTCAGACAGACAGAAAAGTATGAGCCAAGCCCCCAAACAGGAAATAATAGCCATCTGTGTTGGGAAGAACTTGGCTCCCCTTCAATGAAGAGAAAATTTGAAGAATGGGAAGACCAGGGTAACTGACACAATGGCAGGGTGATTGTCTAGGCTACTCAACTAGGAAAAAGATAGAAGCTCCAACCTAGTCAAATAATAGCTCCCAGGGAAGCCTTCCTTTTTGTTCCCATGTTTCTGTACAATTGGGCAAAAAATGATCACCAGTGAGCCAATGGCAGAGCGTCTTCAGTGAGAAACAGCAGCTGTCGTCTATCTACTTCAAGGCAGGGAAAGCTTTGGCCCCAAAGACACCTAATACCCTGTGAATCCTAGATGGGACCATAAGAGATTCTTCACCGGTGGGGGCAAAACATCTTTGAAAACGACTCAGGATTGTCCCTACCTTGCTTTAGAGTGATTGTGATGACAGGGGCTCCAGAGCCACTGGACCGTAGGCTGAGGGATCCCATACACGGTGCAGGTCAGGACTTGTCTGCTGCCCAGCGGGTAAAGAGTTGGGTTTGGAAATGACACAGACTTTTCATAAATCTGAGGTTTTACTGGAAAGGAGAAGAGCAAGATAGAAGTCAAGAACTGATCCAAGGACTTTCTCCTGGGCCTCACATGAATGACCGGTTTCATTGGTTTTGAGGCCAGGGAAATAAAACCACAATTAAGTGTTCATGTTCTGTAAAGGAATGCCTATTTTTTAAAAGTAGAAATCTGTTGCACACATTGTTGAGTACATCCCATAGTATGTACACTTTGACTTTGATGTTAAACAGTCATCTTGTCTATGGAAGATAGGCAAACTTGAACAATTATGATGGGAACAGAAGTGGTGTGGTTTTTAATTGTGTGTGTGTGTGTGTGTGTGTGTGTGTGTGAGAGAGAGAGAGAGAGAGAGAGAGAGAGAGAGAGAGAGACTTTTCTTCTTTTTTTGTGGTACTTGGGATGGGCCCTGTACACACTAGGCAAACACTACCATTGAGCTCTCTCCCATCCATTAGAAATGGCTTTAAAAACAGTGTTTTCTTTGACGTTATACTGACTTTTGAACTGATAAATTTTCATTAATTTTGCTGTTCCCAAAACTCAAAGAATGTACAAACTGTAAACTTACCATTTACAATCAGAGTAGCAGTGAGGTTTTTAAACAGTTTTGACTGTTTTATGCCCAGCAAGATTGTATAATCTCCTGCGTCCTCTATAGTTACATCTTTGATAATTAACGAATAGCCACGAACTGAATAGCGAGCAGATTTCTGTGTTGCAGGTGACCCATCTTTTAACCTGTAGTTAAGAGCATGACAGGTAAGTCACTTTACCTGCCTCCCAACATATGCTTACAGCACTGGCATTTCAGTTTGTGACTCAAATTGATCTGTTTCAAGCCTTTGCACATCAACATTGATTTGAAAAAGTTTAGGCACTAACTGTTCAGTAAAGGTAGGTGTGGGTTTTAGACTTGGTAACATTTCATATTTATGAACAAAGAAGAAGTAAACCAAGAGGAAGAAAAGTGGTGACTTAATGTGCCCACAGGGGTGTTGGTGGTCTCTGCGACTTAATTATCAGCCAGACCTACAGGTCTGTGTCCATCAAACTGCTTACGAAGAGTTTTCCATAAGATTCCACGAACAGTACAAGAACCCTTGTAAGTCGGTCAGCTAGACTTGATAAAAATAAAAGTAGATACTTCTACTGTGGGCTTATGTGGAGTTCTTAGGAATTATATAAATGGTCACATCAGTTGTCCCTTTCATAGGGAAGCTATAGTAAAAAAAAAAGATAATCTCCCTGAGGAAGAACAGTCAGGGCGCAAAAAAAAAGGTATAAACCTACAAGAATTAAAAAAACATCTTAAATATTGATTCAGCACCTGATGTCCTCTGTTTGCAGTAAGTATGCATCAGGAGGCCTGGCCACTTGGTCTGGCTCTGCCCCAACTTCATGCTGCTATGTGTGTCACTAACCAGCCTGAGCTGCAGTGTCCTCAAGTCTTCTAGAAGTTCTCAAAGATCCCTTTGATTTAATTTTAAACATGATTCTATGATTTCATTTTAAACATGCAGTTCTTTCAACAGGCCTTTCATTTGTTAGGAGTGTATTGTGTAAAAAGGTGGAAATGCTTCCTCAAAAAAAAAAAGTTTTATTTATTTTTATTTTATGTGTATGAGTGTTTTGCCTACATGTATGTAAGTGAACCGTGTGATGCCTAGTGCCCAACAGAGGCCAGAAGAGGGCATCAGATCCCTTGGAACTGGAGTTAAGGTGGTTGTTAGCTGCCATGGCACCTCATGCCATGTAGGTAGAAGGAACCAAACCCAGGTCCTCTGCAAGAACAGCCAGTGCTCTCAACTACTGAGTCACCTCTCCAGCCCTAAAAATGTTTCTTTTTTTCTTTTTGGTCTTTTTGAGACAGGGTCTCCCTGTAGCCCCAGCTGTCCTGGAACTTACTATGTAGATCAGGCTGGCCTTGAACTCACAGAGATCCGCCTGCCTCTGCCTCCCAAGTGCTGGGATTAAAGGCATGTGCCACCACACCTGGCCCTAAAAATGGTTCTTAAGCCTACAGACCTGTGGACAAAGTCTCTGCTCCAAAGCAGTTAAAATGACTATGCTACAGTCTATGATTACATATATTCCTTTAGTATTACTTCAAATTATTCCCTATTAACAAGACAGCACTTCAAAAGTGAGTATTTTGTTTTATTTTGTCTCTTGCTACTTAGTTACTGAAGAAATCAGCACGAACAGCTAAAGGTGTGCTCAGACTAAAAAGAACGAATGCACCTCCTGGCATTAAATTACTATGAAATGTTCTATTAAATTCCCTTTTTAAAACCGTATCCTATTTTATGTATAGCAATACAATAATAATTTTCTCTTAATCTTTTTAGAAACTATGAAATAAAAATATTCCTTTCTTCCACTACAGTGGCATGGAGACCTGGTATAAACTTTAGATTTTCTCTTTAATTTCCTGTTAAGTATTTGAGGAAAGCTGCTTAGACAAAACCTGCAACCACAGATGGTGCTGAATGCCGGCAGATTTTGGTGAGGAGACTTCAAAATGGCAGTCCTCCTGCATTGCATGGATTGATTGTATTCCTAATTGGCTGTGAGCATACAGCATATCATTTATTTAAAATGTAGTGACTTAAGCCAAACATAATGACATTATAAAGCAATTTAACAAAATGGCTGCAGGCTGCAGGTTATAACAGATGGCATTGTTTTACATAGGTGGTGCACTGGTTTGATTTTTTTTTCTCTTTTTTCTTTTTGAGAAAGGGTCTCGCCTGGAGCCCCAACTGGCCTGGAACTCACTCTGTAGACCATATTGGCTTTGATCTCCTGCCTCTGCCTCCCCAGTGCTGGATTGAAGGCATGTGCCACCTCACCTGGCTCAAAGTGTGGTTTTTAAAAAGAAAAAAACAAAACAAAACAAAAAACAAAAAAACGGGTAAGGAGCTTCTGAATATGCAAACTTCAAGCCAAAGGAAACTTAATTAGTTCAAGTAGGTCCACTGGTCCACTCCTGAAAATGAGTAAATCCAGTCTTTATTAATGTTTGTTGAATTTTAAAACAAGGCTGGGACTTTCAAGCCAGCTGCATATAAAAGAATTATTTTCAGCATCCTCATTACAAGGGCCCACTTCTTCAAGGTTAATAGAGCATGTTATACATTCAAGATGCCTCTGAATTATTGCCCAACACATTCATTCAGAGTGTTGATGTCATAGGAAGGTTTCAGGATTTGGAAATTTAGTCTGGGTGAGGGACCGCTAAACTGAATGGACCACTCAGCTCTCTCTCAACTCTTGAAGTTGTATGGTACTCCAGTATTTCACCCTGGAGTACTGCTTCCTTTCCCCTCCAGCGTTCCCCAACTCCACCACCCAGAAACTAGCACAGCCCTCAGGCCTTTGGTGCCGCTTCAGGCAACTTCTCTTGGTATCTCTACAGGAATGTGAGCCACTGAGATTGTGCATCTTCCTACTCACAAAATGAAGCTTAACTGTCATGGGGAATGATTGTGGTCCTACCATACAACTTCTGGCGAGGGGAAGGCCTTCACTTTCATGGACAGCCGGTAGGACCGCTTTCCTGCTATGGTTTCGTGCACCTGCTGTTTCTGATGTTTCACAGTGATGAATCCTTTTTCTTTGAAAGTAGAATGATAAATACATTAGGAAAGAATGCATTATATAAACAAAACCTCACTAAGGAGTGATCAACACATGATAAGCACAGCTAATCATGATGGAACCCGTCATTAAGTCCACTACTGATCAATGGATAAAATCCTTCAAAGGCACTTCAACTGGTGAGATATCTTCAGATCAACTACCAGTAAGTACTAGCAACATAAAACAGTGGCCAGGCAACACAGTATCTATCTGTCACAGTGGCAAAGAAGGGGACCTGGCCAATATGAGTTAGATGGAGAAAATTATTCTGGTCCCCTAAAATAATTAGGCATTAATCAAGCTGAGAAAGAGAACAGAAAATGAAATGCTTTTGATAGAACTGTTCCATAGGTGCTGCTCCTCACATGTTCCCTTTTCATAATGGACAGAAAGTTTGTAACAGTTTTCTTTTCTTTTTTTAAAATATTTTATTTATTATTTTTATTTTATGTGTATGAGTGTATTGCCTGCATGTATGTGAGTGCACCCGTGTCATGCAATGCAGTGGAGATCAGAAGAGGGCTTCGGATTCCCCTGGAACTGGAGTTAAGGCGGTTCGTAGCTGCCATATGGGTGCTGGGAATTGAACCCATGTCCTCTGCAAGAGCAGTCAGTGCTCTTAACCACTGAGCCATCTCTCCAGCCCCAACAGTTTTCTTTATAGAATTTACATGTTAGAATTCAAATATCTAATTGAACAGTATCAGGATTCCTTGATAGTATAAGCAGGGATAAAACAGTATTAATTTGAAATAATCACACTATATTTTTATTTATCTACTTCATGGTAGTATCTGGGAAATTTTCATCTGATAAGGCAAAATGGATCATCATTTTCCATTTTGTTTACATGGGACACTGAACGAGGGCATTCATACAGACCTTACAACCTGAGTAATCAACCATAGTGAACTTCTAAAGAAAAGACTCAGTCCCAATCCAAAGTACTAAATTGGAAGAGTATCAAATGTGCTTCATTTGCCCTTTGGCAGAGGGTGAAGGGGCTCACAAGAAAGCACTGTTCCTTCATGTCTCATAACTCCCAGTCAAAGAATACCTAACCCCACAATGCTTGGAAGACAGAACTGGAACTGAACCACTGCTTACCATATATGTGCACTGAGGTGTTGGAAGATCTGAATGATGGCCCACTCTTCACATGACAAGTGTAGAGCCCTTTGTCTCGGCTCTGCACGTTGTTAATGGTGAGAATGCTGTAGAACACGTTGGTGTGGGAATTTCTCTGGCTAATCCGCTGCCTTACAGATGCTCGCTTAGCTGCCTGCAAAGAAAATGTGCAGTTAAGTGTAGAAGTAATAATTGTTCTTGCTTAAAGTTCGAGTGTTTTGGCATTCTTGGAATCATTATTTTGACAGCTGCCTTCTTTTTTAGGTTAAAAGGTATATCCAAAGCACCACGGACAAAATGTTTAGAATGTCTTACACCTCTGACTAGATGTGCTCCAAATGTGAAGCAAGAAGTCTTTAGTTAGCACTTAATTTCTTCACATGGAACTTCACATATATCATGTCAATTGCTTTTCACAAGCACCTGGGGAAACTGGCAGGGTTTTGCTTTACTCCAGTGAGAAAACTTAAGTGACAGAGACACTGGCTGTAGGGGCCAGGAGCGCAGGTCTTTTGGGTATGAATTTAGTGATTTCTTCCCAGCATGCTTTCTCTTCTCTAAATGTACCTCTCACAGACACAGGCAATAGTTACTTTCAGTATCAGGCTCAGTGTTGCTATTTCTCTAAATAAACCATTGTTTAAGTATCTTCAGCTACTTCTGGGAATGAAAAGTCAAGTCTTTGCGTCTTCTACTCCTCATTTTCCTCTTTTACTTTTTGAGCAGTGCTTGTCAGATTCTGCCAAATTCTGGTAAATGAATTGGAATGTGAACAGACAGGGGGAATTTCAGCAAACATCTCTAGAGTGCTGTCCTAGGCTTATCTCAGGGATGACCATATTCAATGGCCTGATCACTGTTCTGAGAAGAAGTCACAATTGTGTTGCCATCTCCTTTAACTGTTCATCCTATATCACATACCATGTCCTTTCCTTCCCTTAGTCTTTCCCTGTGCGGTGAGGGTGGGTCATGGAAAAAAGACTTGGAAGTTGTCCAGACTGAGCTGAGGGTCTTGAACCCTGTTCCTTCTGCCAAGCTTAATCAACTTTCATCTACCTGCCCTTTTATTCCCTGTTGGCACAGACATGTGTTTAGACCACCTTCATCATTCTCAACAGTAACAGAAGAGAAAATTGCCAATCATTGGTGTCAAAAGTCAGGGAAGTCATCCCCAACATAACTAAACAGACCCAGGAGCATTTCCGCCGCACCACCTGTAGGCATGACTTCTGCTTATGGCAACTCTTCTTCCCAAGTGTATTATTGGCACCACTTCTGCCTTGGAAAACAACTCACACACTGCTCCAGAACTGCTTCGCCCAGTATTGCAGAACCCAGCTACATGTGGCTATGTGATAAAACTAATCACAATGACGATTTCCTCATTGGAGGGAGCCACATGTCAAGTGCTCATTACTAGTAGCTGCTTTATAATACCGTGCAGGCATAGAGTACTTCCATCACAGAAAATCCCCCTGGACAGTGCCATTTTAGAAGACTGATGGCACTCGGTAGATACAGGGTCAATCCTCTTAATAACAACAACACAGACAGGATAAAGGTCTCTTCCTTCTTGGCATTTATTGAGAATATTTCATTTCTATCAGAACCTTGAAAATACTGCTTCATGTTATGGTATTAGAAAATAGTTAATGACCGTAAGTCCCTACAGGGAACTTATTAGTCTTAATTATTCTATTTCCTAAACAAAAACAGTGAAAATAATAGGTTGGGAGTTGAAACATTAATCTTTCATATATTATTTAATCACAAATTAATTTTTATTGGCAGTCTGAATGACATAACAAATGATTGTACTTGGGATATGCCACATAAATCATACTGGAACACAAGAAATGAGGGCTGGCCTACTGCCAAAATTTTCTTCACAGTTTATCATAGCTTTCTCAGCTATACATTTCAATAACTAATCGGTGCTTTCACGGGTGTTGCATCTGAATAAGGGAACCAGCCCAATTTTAATTCTTCTCACTTTTCTGAAGAACAAAATTGCTCCTTTGACAGTGGAGTATTGGGTGGCTGAGTTGAAATATCTTTACAAAACACACTGTAATCAGGTGCCTGCCTGTCTGCCAGTACCTTCTATGAATTCCCTGACAAAGATAAGCTCCTGAAAAGTTGTTATTACAAAAGATAGTCCCTGCCTGGCATTTGGTGATAAATTTCCCTCTCATCTCTAAATCCTAATGCATCATTTCCAAGGACTAAACAGTCCCTTTTGCCTTCCGGAGTCATCAATGGAAAAAGCAGCCTTTACACTTCAAAATAAACCCCCAGACATCAAAAGCCAGGATCTGCACAGAGCACATTCATGGAATGTCAGGCCAGGGAGGCACCACTCAAACTAGAAGCTTCCGTGTCCAGTCACACTGCCCTGGAAGCAGAATTTTCTGATTTTTCCCACCTCAAAAACCCAATGGAGTTTCACTTGCTAAAAGCAAAGAGTACCCTGCAGAAGTAGACAAGCGGCCACTCACCTTACCAGGATAATCCCAGTTCATCTGCACCCTCGTGTTCAGGGCAGTGGTGACGGTGCAGTTGAGGACAAGAGTGCGACCACGGAACAACCTCACAGGGTTTGGAGAGCTTATTTGGACATCTAGGATTGTGTTGGCTGCAAGCACAAGAGAAAAATAATCAAGACCTTGGCTGGCAGACGGAGCACAGAGCAGCTGCCTCACATTCAGGCCTTTAGAGCAGCACTTACCTTGCCGATGAGTCAAGTAATTCGTCTGGTACACGTGCCCATTGACTGTTGCTTCACAGCTCAGCAGCCCTATTTCTTTGTATGTTGCATTTGATATTATAAAGCCCTTCCTACTGTCCCAAATTATCCTTTCTCCATCAGGGATCACAGTATCAAATGGAAACTGAAAAGGAAGAAACATATTTTAACATCGTGCCATGCCAAGTCTGCTCCTCCAGTCATTAGTGAATGGAGGAACATTTCCTCTAAAATGAAAATAGGACCAGTCAAAACTCCAGTTTTCTGTGATTATTTAGTTTTCTTTGCATAGAGGCAAAATATATTTATACTGTGATAAGTTATGGTGATTTTGGTGACTTATAACCAGCCTTGGCCACAAGCTATACCCATCTATGACAGACAGAGCTGTCAGACTTGGGGTGGGACTTGTCACAGCAGAGTGACCTGGTGCTCAATAGAGGGAAACAATCGGCACTTTTCCCACTGGAGCTGCAGGATTATCCTCATGTGTCAACAGCTAGAACTTTCAGTAAGCTTCAATTTTATGCTCACATTTTGCATGGCTTACCAAAAAGGTGGCTGTCTAAACAAGCCCAGCAGAAACCTCATCTCTCCTACCATGGTACTCAGAATTGCCATCTGCTGTGCCACCAGGCATCGGTTCTGCTTCCAGAAGGGAAACCAGAAGCTACTGTGTCTGAGCAACTCTGGTTTTCCTCTTAACAAACTAAATCGTTCAAGGAGGCAAAGAGGAGTGGAAACACTGAATGGGAAGTCATGGCTTCAGCTCTATGGCCCAGTGTGGCCAGGAGTCCTCAGCACCCTGGGAACCTCAATATTTTCTTGAGCAGTTGAGTGCAACTCCTCAGTGTTTCCAGCTGACACCCAGTGGTTTTATACTTTCTGGTGACAGGACACAGATGTGATGGAGGCCAAAGCCTGTCCTTGATGGATAATATTAAGGGCTTAAGTCAGCCTAGCAACACAGCAGAGTAAAAGCAAGGAAAGCAGTTGGGGACACCTCTGCATACTTGAGAGCTCAGGGCCAACAGGTAACTCTGTGGATCACAACGGAAACTTTCCAGCTTCCCCACTCCCCACCACCAAATGCTTGTTGGATACCTGCTGGGTGGACTGCAGTAGGGGCTGCCTTGGGGGCTTGTCTCCATGCTCTAAGCTTCCCTACGGGGAAGTTTTTAAACAGCTCTTAGTATTGATACACTCCTGACTCTTGCTGTGGATGAATTTGCTGAAATTTCACATTTTAGTTTTGTTTTTTGCATTTTACCTTAAATCTCTTTCATTTTCCACACATACAACTTATACTATGAAGAGAGGTCTGGTGGATGGATTTCTTTTTCCCCTTTGCCCTAAGAGCTAAGCTTGGGAAGCACACAGGAAATAAGCCTTTGTCATGAGGACCTGCACCCTCAGACCAAAGGCTGGCTTCTTCTGTGTGAACTAGAGTCCTGCTGTCAACCCCAGCTTCAGCAGTGGATGCCCCACCCAGCCACCAGCTTATCTGCAAGAACTATATGACTGGCTTACTCACTTTTTCAGGCGTTGGGATTTGTGACAATATATCAAAACTGTATTTGATTTTAGTTCTTTCATTATTCATATAGATTTATGCTTGAGACATTATCATTTTACTCTATTTAAATACATGTTGAATGCAACTTCTAGCAGTCTTACTTAGCAGGAAAAGGATGTTACAGATAATAAGTCTACTGAGAAGCCCAAATGTCCGTAGAAAGTTATTCCAGAGACACAACAATGATTTAAACGTCTTCACATTCATTTGCAGTTAAAACACTGTGGGAGTACTGTTGCTCAGTTTTACCTTTTTCAGAGTGACCGTGATGTTGGGTGAGGTGACCCGGCAGGGAATGACAAGCTCCCTTCCTTCCGTCATATACACAACCTTAGGTATGTCATTGTACATCTCTATGAAAGGTCTACCTGCATCTGAGTGGGGAAAAACAAACAAAAAAAGTATATAAGTAATTGAAATATAAGCATGTAGACACTGTAGTGGCGGGGGCAGGGAGCGGGTTAGTTGGGACACTGCTGTAGTCGCCTGGGCCCCTATTCTTCCGGTAATTCACGCATTCACATGCTTTGTCTGTCAATCTGGTCTTCTATGTTTCTGTCCAGAAAAGAGAACACTGCTCCAACAAAACCCAGTTTCTTATTCAGTTCTTGGCCTTCAGGTGGCTTCCCTATCACCCTAATAATATGCAATTGAGATACAGGGACTACCAGGGGCAAGTGCTTCAGAAGTGTGAAGAGAGAGAGAAAGGAGACTACTATTCTGCATAGATATCTTAACTATGCTAAGTGCGTCAGGAAGTGCCCTCCAGAGCCTTTGTGGGAAAGCACAGGTGCAGTGAAGAAAACTTCTGAGGAAAGTTTAGGATGAGAGGGGAGCAGCAGGCCAGAGGGAATTATCATTTGAATGGCAGAGGCACCACTTTAAGGCTTTCTAGACCTTGCCTGGTAGACTAGGAATGAATGAGCGTGAGGCCGGAAGTGCCTGCATTTCATATGCAGTTGGGTCTGTTTCTTCCTCATGCAAGGCTTAACCATCTGAATGAGCACGTGCCTGCAAAGGGTCTGGAATAGACTTTACATAATTGCCAAAATATCTCCTTTGAAAATGTGGCTTTGCCATCTCAGAGGAA
Organism: Nannospalax galili; assembly: GCF_000622305.1. NCBI lineage: Eukaryota > Metazoa > Chordata > Mammalia > Rodentia > Spalacidae > Nannospalax > Nannospalax galili. The sequence goes on along the minus strand of NW_008360317.1, from coordinate 7,383,006 downwards.
AGGAGGATGCTAACCGCCCAGTTCAACTTCCCTGTAATTTCTCCCAGCAACCAGAATGGGTATCAGATTGTTCTAGAAACATTTTCACTGTTCACCCTTCCCATGTCTTCAGGAATCCGCTGACATCCTTAGCATGATCTCCTCAGGAGAGTTTGTGTTCTCTTTGGCACCAGCCTTAAGGGGCCAGAAGTCCTCTTTGAACTCTCATTGTCTGGATCAGAAAGAGCCAAGGAAGCCCCAGATCTGCTAGCTCCTCTCTCAAACCTGGATGCTGATACAGAATGAATTGTGGAGAAACAAGAGCAGTAGGCAGTGGTTGCCTGATACCTACAGTCAGTGACTACACTGACTGTTATGGGAGGGATTCTATGTCTTACCATCACCACCAGAAAAGATATGATGAAGTCCTAAGCCCTCTGTACTTATGAATGGGGCCTGGTTTGGAAAGAGGACCATTGCAGATATAATTGTTTAAGCTAGGAGAGTGGGCCCTTAATCTAATGCAACTGACATCCTAATAAAAAGACTGCTATATGGGGACAAAAGCAGTCACACTGTGACAACTGTAAACCACGGAATGCTGGGAAAGCAGAACAAGTAGTGGTAAGAGCGGAGGAAGGATTCCCAATTGATATCACAGGGGCTGGGCCTGAGAACACCTTAATTCCAGACTTGCAATGGCAGAGGGGAAAAAAACTAGAACCAAGCATTGTGGTACACATCTGTAATCCCAGTGTGTGGGATGAGGAGGCAGGAAGATCAGGGAATTTAAGGCCAGCCTCAGCTACATAGCCAGATACCTTGTCTTAAAAAGAAGAAGAAGTAAAAGGAGAAGGAAGAGGAAGAAAAGGAGGAAGAGGAGGAGGAAGAACAGAAAGAGGAGAGAGAGGGAAGGAGGGAGGAGGAAGGAAGGAAAGAAGGAAGAATGGAGGGAAGGAGAGACAAAGGGAAGGAGGAAGTCAGTTATCTCTGGGTGGAAATTATTTTCTTATTTACCTTCTGTATTTGTTGTTTTTCCCAGAATGATCATGTGTCACTTAATACTATTTTTAATCACTAAAGTTAAAATTCAAATTATGATGCATCACCCATTTTAACCTAAGAAAAACTATATTTTGCATTGATTTACTTTCATTTTGTGTTCTATAATATGGGGCACTGACTCCCAATTAATAAAGCTGAGTGTTTATGAGGAAATTCTCAGTGGATACAGAACGTGTGCAAAGAGGAAAAGTTAACTATATGTCGACAAGGATAGCTTATCAGAGTGAAATCCTCCTGTAGCTATAGCTACTGAGGTTGGCTTTTATCAGGGACCGTGGGGATCTGGCCATTCCTTTCCTTCCTCCTATAAGTCTATATTTTTGTCTCTTTTGTGAGTCCCAAGGTAAGCACAAACACCAGGAAATGGTTTAATTAATTTAACTGAACTGTAAATCCTTCATATTTCATTTACTGTCTTCTCAATCATTTCTAACAAAAGATACCAGCATAAAAGTTTTCTGCAGGAAATAGTAAACGTTGGTGTAATCATCTCTAATGAAATGCCAATTTCAAATGGAAATAGAAAAGGCTAATGTAACATGCATCTGAGTTTTTTCTTCCCTTTTGTTTCTTTGGATCCCCCAAACACTTAACTTTTACCACAGCCATTGTTCTCTACAGGCCAATTTCAACATCAGCAGTGGGCCCACTACAGTTCTATTCAAAGATACTAGAACTTCAATAATTTGTGTCCACTTAAACACAGCAGAAAACACATAATTCGCATGACAGTCAAGAGTAGCATAAATCCACTGTCTCTGCAGATGACCTTATGCCTGTAGGCACACAACGCACCCGGCACATGCACACACATACCGATACTCTCTGGGCTTATTAATAGTGTATTTCCTCTGCAGCCAGCTTCAAGGAAGGGCTGAGAATGAACTTGCCTGACATAATACAAACATTTTCTGTTTTGTAGGACCATGGATACAGGAGAGGTCACAGTTCCATTAATATCGCCAGTAAAACCACTTACTACTCCCATAAGACACATTTATCTTTGTGACAAAATTAAAAATGACCCCAAAGCCCAGCCAACACTGAAGGGTGGTTTCCTGAGATCAAATTGGCTGGTTGTTGAAAGAGTGAGGAAGAGCTAGCTGTTCCAAAGACTGCTGGTGTATGGGCCACTCACACACAGTCACCAGGGTCTCATGACAACATACCACTAGGTGACCGTTATGCTGGTCTCACCTCTCTGAACTCTTAGAGTTCAAACCAGTGGCAGAAACCTGGCAGACAATGAGGTAGTCCCACCCAGTGGGGCTGTCTGGGCTGTCACCCTTCAGTACAAGTGTGTTTGGACACAGGCAAAGATCAAACAGGGACCCTTGCTCAGAATGGAATTACGTCTATTTTTAATGGGTGTTTTTTCCTTTTGAGATCTGTAATCATGTTGGTACATTAAGACACACAATGCAGACAATGCCATTAGCATTGACTCCAGGTCTGACTCGCACTATCTGGGAGTTCTGTGGAGTTTACAGCGAGTGAATGATACCCCAGAATTAAAAAAGCTTTTTTGACTTGAAAGGGATTTCAAAAGCAAACATATTGTTTTCTAGCACACATACATTTCAGAGATGCTTATAAATTTTTTCCTGATTTTCTTCCCCTGAATTTTTATTTTCCACCAGGACCTGGTCATGAGGACTCCTAGGTTTTATAAAGGAGGATGCAGTGTCCACTGGTTGAAGAAGTCAAAAGGATGGAAGCTCAAAAAGACTTCTCCATCCAGGTTTCCACATCTGAGTTTCCACATCATTCGGGTCTTCATGTTGTGGGTTGTAGATAATATTCAAGGATGGTTTACTGATGGTGAAATATATTTTTTGAAATATAAGCAAGAAAAAGAAAAGAGGCAAATTCTTACACTTTCTATCAAAGTGTTTGCCAGTTCAAAACAGCTTTTGAGCAATCATAAGAAAGCTGGAGTGCCTGTAACATCAGACAAAATAGACTTTTTAAAAAGATTATTTTTATTTGTGTGTGTGTGTGTGGTGTGTGTGTGTGTATGTGTGCCACATATGTGCAAGTGCCACAGAAGCCAGAAAAGGGTGCTGGATCATTGGATCTCCTGAGGTTGGAGTTACAGATGATTGTTACAGGTGAGTCTTCTGACATGGGTGCTGGAAGTCAAGCTCTTCCAGTCCTTTGAGAGAGCAAGAAGCTCTCTTAACTGCTGAACCGTCTTTGCAGCCCCCAAATAGACTTTAAAACAATAAATGTAAGTAGCAATAAAGAGGAACATTTAATAATAGTAAGAATGTATCTATCAGGAAGACATAAGTACAAACAATTATAGACATGTGTGCACCTAACAGCAGAACAGCAAAACACAAGAAGCAAAACTTGACAGAATTGGAGGAAGAAATAGAGCAAACAACCATAGATAAAGATTTCAGCATCCTACTTGCAATGATGGACAGACCAAAAACAAAGAAAACATTTGAACAACACTGCTAACCAACTCTCCCTAACGCATCTACAGAACACTCTACTCGTCCAAGCAGAACACACATTTTTCTGAAGTGCACACAGAAGATTTCAAAGATAGAACATATGTTAGGCCATAAAACAAACCTCAACAAATTTAAAAGAACAGAAATAATGCAGAGTATGTTATTTCACTATAGTGGATCAAAATTAGAAATCAGTAACAGAAATTTGGGAAACTAAAAAAAAAACAAAAAACCTAGAAATGAAATGGAAATGGCATCTCCTTGAATAACAAGTTGGTGAAAGAACACAAAGCAAAAATTAGAAAATGTTTTGAAACAAAGGAACATGAAAGCAGATGCAGTGAAACTTTGGGGTGGAGCCAAAGAGCCGTGGGAAGGAGAGTGACAGCTACACATTTCTGCACCGGAGAGTAGTTCCAAACCTATAACCCAAACTCCCACCTTCAGCCACTGGGAAAAGAGCAGCAAGCTGGAGCTGAAGCAAGGATAAGGGAGGATCTGTAATGGAAGCAGAAACTAACAAAAGAGACGGAAAAGCAGCAGAGAAACCCAATAGCCCACATTGACTGATTCTTAAAAGATATACACGAGCGACAAGCCAAGGGAAAACAGACTCAAACTACTAGATCAGCAGTGAGACTGTGACATCAGCACCAACATCACCAAAGGGAAAGGACACCATCAAATAGCAGTAACTAGATCACAGATGAAATGGACAGATTCCCAGAAAGATACTAACTACTAGAACGTGCAAGAAACAGAGGGCCCAAAAGACCTACAAAAAGAGACAGAATCAGTAATTACAAAACAAAACAAGCCTGTCCAAAGGAAAAGCCAAGGTCCAGATGACAAATGAATTCTACAAAACTTACAAATCCTTTATAAGCTTTTATAAAAAACAGAGGAGCAAAGAAAAGTTCTGAATTCATTCTGTGAGGCCAGTGTTATTATGATGCCCAACTGACAACTTCACAGGAAAACTACGGAATGAATATGGATGTAAAACCCAAACAAACTTCAACAGAACAGTAGCCAGTCAAAGCCTACATGTAAGAAGCATTATGAACACCGAATCTTACATGCATGTGCTCCAGGAAGGCAAACAACAGGAGAAAAGACTGATAAACTGCTGCCCTACACCAAAATTGGAAACTTGTGCTTCAAAGAAGACTATCCAGAAAGTGAAAGGAGAACCCAAAGAAGGAGTGAAAATACTTAGAAATCAAACGTCTGCTAAGGTGTTTGTATCTATACTCTGCAAAATATACTTACATTTCCCAAACACATTTTAAATAGTTACATGATATTTATATATTTAGAATACATAAAACTTACAAATATTATATAACATACAAAACATCTGTCACATAACTATATAAAGTAATAATAAATTCTAGACCTTTTACAACTCAATAATAAAGACAAATAACTCAAGTTAACAATGCAAAAGGGCAGGGCTGGAGAGATGGCTCAGAGCTTAAGAGCACGTGCTGCCCTTCCAGGGGACTGGAGTCCAGTTCTCAGCACCCACATCAAGCAGCCCACAACCCAACTTTAACTCCAGCTCCAGAGGATCCAAAGTCCTCTTCTGACCTCTACAAGAACCAGCACACATATCCGCATACAGACATAGCCATATAAATAAAAATGATTATAAAAATCAATCTTAAAAGGGATTTGCACAGCTATCTCTGCACAGATGATATACAAAGTTCAAGTACATGAAAAGATGTTCAACGTCACTAGCCATCTATAGCCATCTACAGTATGCAAAATATACTTACATTTCCCAAATACATTTTAAATAGTTAAATGATACTTATATATTTAGAATACATAAAACATAAATATTATATAAAATACACAAAACATTTGTCACACAATTATGTAAAGTAATAATAAATTCAAGAAATTCAATTGAAATCCTAATCAAGTAATTCAAGTAATAATAAATTCAATAAATTCAACTGAAATCACAAGATGCCACTTCACACACAATAACATGTTGGCAAGGCTGTGGAAAGACTGCAACCCTCATCCACTGATGATAGGAATGTAAAATGATACAGCCACATGAGAAAATGAGCAGTCACTTCTTTAAAAGGTTAAACACAGAACTGCCTTATGACCCAGCAATTCTACTCCCTGTAGGTATACACTCAAGACAATGATAATTTACATCCATGCAAAGATTTATAAACAATGTATATTGAAGTATTTTTCAAAATAGCCAGAAAGCAGGAAATTCAAATACCTATCCGCTAATAAACGGACAGTTGGGGTGCGGTGTATCTACATGGTGGAGCCCCCATTCATTTAGCTGGAGAAAGAAATGAAGAGTCCATACAAGATGCAAACTGGATGGCCCCAGTAACATCAGGCTAAGCAAAAGAAGCCAGCTACTTCTACTGTATTCATATGAAATGTCCAGAAGAGGGGCTGGAGAAATAGCTCAGTGGTTAAGAGCACTGACTGCTCTTGCAGAAGATCTAGGTTCGATTCCCAGCACCCACATGGCGGCTATGAACTGTCCTTAAGTCCAGTTTCAAGGGACTCTGACACTCTCTTCTGCCCTCCGCGGCACTGAACGACATGGATGCACCAGAAGAGGCAAATTTGTAGAGACAGAAAATAGATCACTGGTTGCTTAGAGCTGGAGAGTTATGCCTAGGAGGTATGGAGTGATAGATACAGGGTCCCAGGTTTCCTATTGAGATAAATGTTCTGAAACTTGAATAGGACTCAGCATGTACAGCAGAGTGCATAGGGTTTTGTTGGGGGGATGGGGGAAGGCATGGATTGGGGAGGAGGTCTGGATTTGAGTGGGAAATGTATGAAATTTTAAAAGCTCAACAAAAAAAATGTTCTGAAACTGTGTGATGGTTGTAGATATCTGTTGATATGCTGAAGCCCACTGAATTTTAAATGTGTAAACTGTATAGTATGTGGATTATATCACAGTATACCTTATCTTGAAAGAAAATAGAGTTTTGGAAGTTCTTAGAAATAGCAGCCCAGTGTTTTCTGAGCTGGAATGATTCCTGCTCACCCAAAAGTCCTTTGCAGCCTTTCTCTCCAACTCCAATTCACATCCTCCCTGGGTCACTCACAAAAAAATGGGATACTGCCCTGTGCCAAAGTCATCATGGCTATAAATGTACCCTTCAGTCTCCCAGGTTAGTGAGGCATTTAGTGAAACCATTCTGTCTTCATTTGGATGGAAGAGGCTTGCCTGCTGTGTGGTACAGTTCCAATATGCATGCCAGTGGCTCCTAGCCAATTATCCTGGTTACCCAGGGGATCTTGAACACCTTGGCTATAAGTACCAGCTGAAAACCTAACAACTGTCACCACTACTGGTGGATCAGCATCCAGGTTCAAAAGGGATGAAAAAAATGTCACTGAGGCCAGCCTAGTGTCTTAGTTGCTTTTCTTGTTGCTATGACAAACAGAAACAACTTAAGGGAAGAAGGATTCACAGTGGGCAGACATGGTGGCTAGAGTGGGTCAGTCCATGGCTGTGGGAGCTTATAGTCACAGCTTCTCACTTGGTATCGACCATAAGCAGAGACCCGGGGGTGGGGCTGGGCCATAATCCTCAAGGCTTGTTCCCACTGGCCTATATCCACCAGCTAGGCCTCATGTCCTAAAGGTTCTACAATCTCCCCAAACAACACCACGAGCTAGAGACCAGGTATTCAAACACATGAGCCTATGGGAGACATTTCACATTCAAACCATAACTTAGCAATACCATTTGCCAGTTTCTGCCACAGAGATAGACACTGCTGCCTTATACAAAACATTTCTGTTAGAGCAAGGGAGTACATCTTTCTGAAAAAGCTCTTTTCTTACCATCTGCCTTTCTTCAGAACAAAAGTGTGGTTGGGACTTGTCTTTTAACATCTTATCGCTTCACTTACAACAGTACACTGAATAGCAGCAGAAGAGAAAGGAGCCAGAGTTAGACAGGAAGAGACTGGGCAACGGCTCAGCTTCACCCTCCTCTCGCTCTTCGAGCAGCAGGGGTCCTGGACACTCAGTCATCCCAACCCACTGTCCAGCAGTGGCTGGACACACAACACATGGTCGAAGATGTTTATGGAAAAGACATCAGGTGAGGCAGTTCACAAGGGTGTATGACATGTTAAGCACGGTGCACATGTGCAGTTTGAGGCTCATGGTCCTTAGCAGCTCAACTACACAGGAGAACTGGCACAACACACCTTACATACACTGGATGGCTCAATCTGGTTCCAGGGGACAAGTATTAAATTCTGCCCAGAAGGGAGGTAGAGACATCTATTTTTTAAAATATTTTATTTATTATTTTTATTTTGTGTACAAGTGTATTGCCTGTATATATGTGAGTGCACCCATGTCGTGCAATGCTGCGGAGGTCAGAAGAGGGTTTCGGATTCCTCTGGAACTGGAGTTAAGGACGGTCTGTAGCCGCCATGTGGGTGCTGAGAATTGAACCCGGGTCCTCTGCAAGAGCAGTCAGTGCTCTTAACCACTGAGCCATCTCTCCAGCCCCGAGACTTCTATTTTTTAAATATACAGCTACAATCTAAGTAAATTTGTGGAAGGTATCAGTGAGCATGGAATGATTGACAGATTACTATCAGGGAGGTCAGGCCTTCTGTCTGCCTGGGTACTCACACAAGACAGGTTGGCTAAAAGAGAAAGAGGAAGCAGAGAAGAGGAAAGGAAGGGAAAGGAAACAGAAATGAAGGAGAAAGCAAAGGAAAAGAAGCCGGGAGGGACAGCTGTAACTTCTGCAAGATTTGAGGCACTGCTGGTTTTACTTTTCCTGTTGTGCCTCAGATTCATGAAACTGTAACTTTTCAAGGATGCTTAAGATACCTCAGTGCTGCCTCTCTTGTTATAGACCAGGGAACAAAAACCCCGGGAAGGAGAGACCTCTCACAAGCATAGGGGATAGCAGAGTCCAAACTGAATTCAGGTTTCTGTCTGTCTCTACACCAAAATCTGGCCCTGACACATCTGTGCCACCCAGAGAAAACCATTGCACTTTTCAGTTACCCGCATCCAGTGGGAGAAACAATGGTCCAGAGACAGAGATAACATGGACCCTCCTGACAGACACAGTAAGGTGTAAAAACAGATTGGTGGCTTATGTTTTGAAGTAAGCTCTGGTTACTGGACCATTTCTTAGGGCTTTCTGCTATCAGGTAGGGGGCTCTGTGGGAGACAGTGATAAACACCACGGAAGCAATAGCCAAAACAGTGCCAGCCTGTTTTATGAAGATGGAGGGGGTTAATTCCTCTCAAGTACAGGAGTGTTTGGTCACAGTCTTTTCCAGGTGGGATGCTTGGCCCTCCAGAGAGCAGCCTCAATGTGTACCATCTTACAGTCACATATGGATGAGTTGGGGATCAGGCTCTGCGCAGGTATAGCATGGCTGATCTACTGAAGGGGATCTAGCTGGGGATCGCCTCCTTGTCCAGAACTCAGGGCAGGCTACCTATCTCGTGCTCAGTCTTGCATTTACTTGAAAAGTTCATGTAGGTGCAGCTACTATCTCTCTGAGGCCAGGCATGGAAGGCAGATGAGTGGAGGAACTGGTCCTGAGACAGCGGGCATGGTGCTGTGCCTGAAAAGGGCAGCTCTTGCTCAGAGTAGCCGACTGTTGCCAGGTAAGAATATGGGCCAGTATGGCTGAAGTTTCCAACTTTTAAAGTAAGTAGAAAATCAGATTTTTTTTTAACTCCTCCAATTATTAAGTATTGGCAGCCAAAAATGCTGCGCCTGTCCATCTGGCCTGAATCTGGCCTGCAGTTTCCAGCTTGCTGCCCTGCATTGAACACAAAGATCTGAGGAAGTTGGGATGGAAGCTGAGGCAAAGATGTGTTGGGAAGGCCAGTGGCTTCACAGGAAACCAGATGGGCCCAAAGCTTAATTTGACATGAAATTCAACACATGAAGTATATTTAGAAACTATAAGTAACTGACTTTGATATATTAGAACAGACAGAATAGGGGCTGGAGAGATGTCTCAACAGTTAAGAGCATTGACTGCTCTTGCAGAGGACCCTGGTTCGATTCCTAGCACCCACATGGCGGCTACAAACCATCCTTAACTCCAGGTCCAGGGGAATCCAAAGCCCTCTTCTAACCTCCACAGCATTGCACGACACGGGTACACTCACACACATGCAGGCAGTATCACTCATACACATAAAATAAAAATAAATAAAATATATTTTTTAAAAAGAATAGACAATAGAATTTACAATAGAATTTATCTTGTTGTCTAAGGAGACGGCAACAAATGATAGCAGAACATACCAGAGAAATCTTAGCACTAGAAAGGTTCTGAGTGCCATGTCATCAAACCCCACCACGTGAGCATCTGCCCTGTCCTGAATGCCTGCACAAGTGGGAAACTCCATCTCCCAAGACAGTTCACACCAGTGTGAGAGAGCTCTCGATGTCGGAAAGCATTTCCTCATATCAAGATGAAATCTGCTGTCTTGACTTCATTCATTCTCAATTGTCCTGCCATCTAGGGTTAGAAAGATGAAGCTTAATCTCTTTTTCATGCAAGAAAGGGAGGGTCAACACTCAGGTCCGTGTTTTTCTTGTTTTCCACCTGACCCGCTACTTCTTCCAACATTTCAGTTCCTTCAATTGTTCCTTGCAATGAAAATAATAAAATCATCAAATTACTGGCTGCCTATAACCCTAGGAGGCAAGTGCCGCTGTATAGATGATGAAAGTGAAACCACAGGCATTAAAGAACATGCTTTAGAAAACCTGCTTTCAGTGTTCCCCTTGCAGTGTGCTATAAACAGTAAGATGGTCACCACCTTTATTCTAGATGTCATGTATTTATTAATACAGCCTAAGATTGGATTCATTCTCTTGATGAATGTGGACTCAGTTAAAAGCCTAAGTCCTTCCCAGATGGCTGTCTAAACGACAGCTTCCCCCAACAAAGTAGTAGAACAGTTAGTGGGCTTTGCAAGCCAAACCTTTTATATCTATTCCCATCAATTATCATGTTTCTAATTCCAAGCCAATGCACTAGTCTGTTGGAAATTTTGGACCATGAGTCAAATAGATCAATGGAACAGAACAGAGAAACCAGAAATAGATCCATGTAAATACAGTCAAAGGAACCAAGGCAGTTCACCTGGGTAACTACTGTCTGGAACTCCACTAGCGGGGGATCCAACACCCTCTTCTTGTACTCACACAAACATATACATAAAATAAAAACAAAAAACGAGTGTAGACATGGATCTTATACTTCACAAAAATTAACTCTAAGTGGATCGATCACATGTTTAAATGTAAAATGAAGATTATAGGAGTCCTAGAATATAAATATAGGGGAAAACCTAGTCATACCTTAGGCATGACTTTTTATTCACTATTAGATTTGAATTTATTTGCCATTTCAGTAGTTGGGTGGACAAATAAACAATGGTACTTCTAGGCAATGGAATATTATTTAGTGCTAAAGGAACAAGGGGGCTGGAGAGTTAGCTCAGTTGGTAGAGTGCTGCCTGGCACACAGGAAGGCCTGGGTTTGAACCCCAGCACCACATAAAGCAGGCATTGCCGGTACATATCTGTAATCCTAGGTCATCATCACATAGCAAATTTGAGGCCTGCCTGGGATTCATGAGATCCTGCCTCAAAAAAGAAAAAAAGATGGAGGGAGGGAGGGAGCCAGCCTAATCTACATGATGGTCAGGGCTACACTGTGATAACCTGTCTGAGAGGGAGGGGAGGGAGGAGGGAAGGAAAGGAAGGAAGGGAAGGCAGGTGATAATCAAACCATAAGAAAACATGGAGGCATTTTACAAAACGAAGAAGCCATTCTAAAAAGGTTACTGTATGATACAATGACATGAATTCTGGAAACAGGAAAGCTATGGTCATAGTAAAAAAAATGATGAGCAATTACCCAGGATTGGAGGAAGGGCTGACTGAGCAGAGCACAGAGGGTTTTTAGAGATTCATGCCATCATGTACTGATCTAAATTCATGAATGGACAACATCAAGACGAGCCCTAAGCCAGGCATGGTAGCATAGGCCTGTGCTTGAAGTTTTCATGAGGCAGACAGGAGAGTCACCATAAGTTTAAGGGCAGCCAGATCGACATAGTTAGTTCCAAGCCAGCCTGGGCTGCATAGTAAGATCCCGTCACCCTAATGTAAACTGGTAAACTGCACTTTCAGGAATTATAATGTGTAACTGTAGACTCAATAGCTGTATCACTCTGATGGGGGCTTTAATATTGGGGGAGCATCCATGTGGGGGACAAAAGATACGTGGAAATCTACCCTTTCCTCTCACCTTTGCTGTGAACCTGAAGGTAAGCTATGAGAAAAGTCTTCAAAAAAAAAATCACACAAATATGAATATATGTATAATATCTCTATCCATCTAAAACAAGATAGTGATACTTCAGAGGATTGCTATTAGTTAACATATGCAAGTGCAGAGATTAAGATATCCTTAATAAGAGTCATTATTCTTTCAAGCATTCTGTCCAAAGTTGAAGACCTAGTGAATGTCATAGCAGAGGTTTGAGACCAGTATGAAGTCCAGGTCTTGCTGTTTCAACTCTAGCTTATTAACAGTATTTGATGGAGAAAGGAAGAAGAGTTTACTACTTTAGTAAACCACAGATATTGCATAGCACAGTTAGTCACACAGCTCAGTGTAGCTCAGAACAAAATGTATCAGATGAGGATGACAGGGTATCATCACTATACAGGCTCTAAGGACTGACACAGATCACTGCCCCCTCATCTCTAAACAGGGCAGGCGTTTCATTAGCAGTGCTAAAGTTATGAAATGTCAGAAACCTAAAGTCTTTTTGGCGCAAGAGAATTTCTTCCAAAAGTCCCTTGCTCTTTTTCCTTAAAGGGTTATTTGATGGAGCTACTTTTAATTCTTAAAATTGTAAAGTTTCAACCCACTGTTTTTCACATTTCTTGACTATAGGGGAAAAATGAGAACATATGGCCAATTTTATTGCTCTTGGATTTCAGTGCCATACTGAGATTTCATAACCCAGTCATCAACTTTTCAAAGTCTTAGGTTGTGTCCAAGTGGCTCATTCAAGACTATGTTCATTTTGATTATTTTGAGTATTCATGTAGCTCTACTAAACGCCTGGTGATACATAATTACGCTGTTGCTAGCAAGGTTTAGCAATTTGGTCTAGGGCCGATGTGCCAGGTTTCTCTAATGTGGAGTCTT
>NW_008360317.1:7350383-7370229 GCF_000622305.1 Nannospalax galili | reverse complement strand
GTCTTTTTGAGACAGGGTCTCCCTGTAGCCCCAGCTGGCCTGAAACTCACTTATGTAGACCAGGCTGGCCTTGAACTCACTGAGATCTGCCTGCCTCTGCCTCCCGCCTCCCAAGTGCTGGGACCACAGGTGTGTGCCACCATGCCCAACTAGGAATTGTTCATTCTGAGTGACAGCTTGAACCTTTGACAGTGTAAAGGATGATAGCTAGAGGAACATTCTAGGTAACCACAAGTCTGGGGCAAGGGGTAAGGAAAGAAGATACAAACTGTCTGCCTTTCAACAACAGTAACACGAGTGGCTTCCGGCTTCCATCTATCCCAGTCCCATGTAAGCATTTCCACACTCTAAGCAGGGTCCCCTGGGGTTTAAAGACAAAAATATTTCTTGAAGAGAAATGTGAAAAAAACAGGGCTTAAAGGAATCAAGAATGTCTTCCATCAAATTTTTATGTAGCTGAAAGGACACTGAGAGTTAAGTTACTCTTTTCTCAACTGTGGCCATGTGGTCCTAATCAGCTGTATCCTAGTGACGGATAGAATGGGTAATCTCCTTTGTGCTTCAGTCCTAGAGGGAGTGCATGACCAGGCTGTAGAGTTTCCCAAGGAAAAACCTGTGATTCTATACCATGTCCATGCTTATTTTAAATCCTAGAAATATTTCTCTTCTTTCCTAATTTCATCAAATTGAAAACAAATCTAGCAAAACTTGACATTGGTTTTTTGATAAAACCACATGTAGACAAGCAAGAAAATTCCTTGGACCTCTACAGAAGACCATTTGAGATAGAATTCTATAAAACCTTCAGATTGCTGCCACTTTAGGAAGCCTACCTAGGCTCCAGATGTTTGTGTGAGCTTATGAGAATAAAGTTGACCAACCTGTCTGCATCTGCTGTTGCTGGTGATGCTGGGCTTGGACTTTATGGCAGAAACCTGAGACAATCCCTAGGACAAAACTTGGAAACAGATCCCTACTGGAAGAAGATCTGTACTTGAAGAAACAACAGGGGTCAGGAAATAAGTGGAAATACACTGAAATACACCAGAGGCACTGACAACCTGTTCAGCCTTGGATGCTCTCTGACTATCACGACTTCTGTGTCAGAACATCAACTTGGGATAAAGGCTCACATTCTCCAGGTAAAAAGTGAGGCAATCTCTAGACCTCCTCTTGCCACTGATGCTCCTGCTTACTGGATTGGCCTCACTTATTGGACTCCCATACTAGCTGGGTAAATTGAATAGCAGACACCAGCTGTTCTGTCACCCTGCCAGGTGGTGCTGGCTGAGTAACTATGATGTAGATTGAATTGTGTGAGGGCTGGGCAGGTAATGCTAGACTGGAGCACACATGCTCTATACTGCATTAATTGGCATAATTCCTAAGGACAAATAGAGGGGTCCTCCTCATTCCTCAGAGATCTACTTCTGAACTGTAGTCTTTTAATTCTTTTAAAAAAGCTATGCTTTTTAAAAAGACACACAAATGTGTATTATGGTCCTAGAAAGCAACCACTGAATTTCAGAGTTATAAGATTTTATAGCTGTCTTTTGGACCTTGTACAGAACAAATCACAGGCTCTTTGACATAGCAGGTGTGCTATCAACATCTTTAAACAGATTCCCACCCATTGAAACTCAGGGCCAGAGTCTGTGAGATGGCTCAGTGGGTAAAAGCACTCGCCATGCAAGCCTGATGACTTGAGTCTAATCTCAGGAACCCACAGTATCCCCATGGAGGGAGAGAATCTACTTACAACCTCCATACAGTCATCATGGCACACACATGCCTGTACTCATACACACATCATATACACATACTACCAATAAAATAAAATAAAAACCTCAGGACCAAAATCCCTGCTGAAAAGGCCACTTCAGGCATAAGAGAGCAGCATGTAGCAGCACTGTGCCCACATCAACTGAGGGACAGGAGCTATTTCTACTACCAAGTTTTCTCCAGACCTTGCTTCAGGAGTGGTATGCAGTCAACTATGTTGCTTATAATTTCGCATTGCTTTTCTATACAAAAAGCAGAGAGAAGAGCCCTGGCTGTGCACTTTTAAACTTGCTATTCCAAGTCCTACAAAAAGAAATGTTTCACATCAGAGCCATTAGCACATGCATACACAGACACATTTATGAGGGTATAGTGTCTGTGAACACGTGTCTATAATTAAAACAGAAACAGTCCTGCTGAACAGTTTGCAGCCTATTTGCAACATACTTGGATTATTTTCCACATTATTCGGTTGCTTTGTTTTTAATGCTGAAACCCACTAACCTGATTTCACAGCCTACTAAAAATTCTCCATTTTGCAATAGAATTGTGTCTCTTCCCACATTATATGAAGTGGGCACAGTGGTAAGACAGCATGTACAAGCTGTATCAACGAAGAGGTGATACCGGTTTTATGTACACTATCAGATGCTCCATCCACATCAGAGCTCAGCTAGTGACCATGCCTGGTAAGCAACAAGCATACCACAATGTCTAAACACTGCTTTGTTCATAATTCATGTACCAGATTTGTAGTAAGTAGGAAGTTATACATGTCTTAGTCGTTTTTAAATCCCCTGAGACTATACATATGCCTTTCAAAATACATCTTCATGGAGTTTCTCATCATTCTATGTAATTAAAATGAAATACTAACATATCTACAGATGCTTATCAGGGGTAGAAAGTCTCCAAACAAAAGATACTTTCAGAAGTAAATATTCAACAAGAAATAAGTGCAGGCCACTTAGTGTGTAGTGAAAATGATTGGAGTTTCATTAATCCTCTGAGTCAGAAACAAGTTCCAAGCCTAAGGACTAAAATACACCTATAATGGAAATGTTCAATAGAAAGGGAAGCAGGAGGCTGGAGAGATCGTTCAGTGGTTAAGAGTGCTTACTGCTCTTTCAGAGGATCTGAGTTCAGTTCCCAGCACCCACATCATGTGGTTCACAACCACCTGCTGCAGAAGAACTGACACACTCTTCTGGCCTCTTTGAACACTTGCATACACGTGCACACACACATACACATAAATTAAAAGAATAATTTTAATGGAAGCAGAAGACCAAAGTTTCTCAGGAGAGAATTAAAGTAATAAAACCAGAAATACATAAAATATTAGACCACAGGGGAAAGTTATCATTATTTAGTGGATGATCTTTAAGATCAACTTTAAGAAGGTGTAAGTATAAGACTGATAATGATCTACAGAAAAAGACAACAAAATGGCTGTTATTTCTCATAGTAGGACAGTTACAACATGTAGTAAATGCTTTCTAAGTATGCTGTTTAAGCTAATCAACAAGCAAATAAGATTTAGGATGTTTCTCTCTGGCTAGCAACATTGATTTATATACCTTTTAGTGTTAATACAGTGTAAAAATAACCAATATCACAAATCCCAACAATGCTTCCAATGACTCCATATAGTATCCACAAACCTCTGATAATACTTATGAAACAACATATTTCACAATCCTTCCTTCTCTTAGACCAGTCTTTCAAACAGCCAATTTCCTAATGTCTAACAAGTTGTGCACTGGAACATACAACTTTATGCAAGCAAACATAATAAATCCATGACACAGTGGCTATTACTTCCCCATCCATCCCCAAAACAGACATCAATGATCAGTCCTGGCACTCTTTCCTACTAAACCCATAATTTATCTTCAATATCACTTTTAACATAGTATTTGTCCTAGTTTGTTCTTCATTGCTGTGACAAAATATTCTGACCACTACCAACTTGGGGAGGAAAGGGTTTATTTAGCTTACATATCCCCAATCACTGTTCATCCGGTAGGAACTCAGGGCAGGAACCTGGAGGCAGGAGCTGGAGCATGGGCCATGGAGGATCACTGCTTACTGACCGCCCCTGCTCAGCCTACTTTCTTATGCAACACAGGCCCACCTGCTCAGGGGTGGCACCACCCACAGTGAGCTGGGCCCTCCCGCATCACTCATCAAGAAGATGCCCCTTAGACATGGCCACAGGCCAGTCCAATAGAGGCAGTTCCCCAACTGAGGCTCCCTCAACCCAGGTGTGTCAAGTTGACACTAAAGCTATCCAGCACAGTATTCCATTTAACAAATGCTGAATTCTTGCTATGTGTCAGCTACCATACTGAGACAACTCCTTGTGGATAAAAGCAATCAAGGCACATCTGGGCTTACCCTCCACCTCCTGATGTTTATACTAACAATTATTTGACATCCTAAGTAATGGCTTTTGCCAAATCTCCTTTGCTGTGTAGTTGAAATGGAAATAATTCTAAGTACCTAGATTTCTCTTCTGTCACAAAAGGGAATTGGCGTGGACAGTACACACCTGAACTTCTGGCTCCGTGAACTCTTAATAGCTATCGAATAGTGGAGGAGTTAAAGGGGGAAATAGCTGAACATTGCTTTTTTAGAGAAAAAGAAGCAGTCTTCCTTTTTTCATTTCAGTGTCTGTTTGCAAGTCTGACGCTCATAAACCCAGAAGAGAAAGGGTGGTGAGAGTTTTTAGTGTAAATGTTTTTTCTCCTACTTCCTCAAAGAGACAGAGGAAGCCTCGAGGACCTACTGTAAAGCATTTTCTTTGCTCAGAAGTCAGAAGGAACAAATATCATACAGAACTAGAAAAAGAAAACCGAAGACTTAGAATGCCCCTCCAGCAGGAATGGCATCTTCTTTCCCCCTGACCTGTACAGCTGCCTCTCGAGAAGTTTCTGTCTACTGTGCACTTTCTCTACCCACCCCATTTCCCGCCTGCCACTGTCTCTTCCCTCCTGTAGCAGAGGGTGGACTTGCCATGCAGTTCCCTGGCTGCAGTCTGCTCGTTTAAGCAGGCTATGGCAGACCCATGATGGCAAACTCTAGGATGTCCAGTTCCTTCAGTTAGCTAACCACAGAAGAACACAAAACATGGGGGAACAAATCTGAGGAACCAACATAAAAGTGGTACAGTCAAATCTAAGCTGACAGCCAGACATGGTGGCTCATGCCTATGATCACAGCTTCTTGAGAGGCCGAGGATTGCAATTTTAAGAACTGCCTGGGCGACATAGTGAGTTCAAGGCCAGACAGACAACTTAGTGAGGGTCAGCCTCAGAAATAAAAAAGGGCTGCAGGGAGACCCTGTCTCAGAAAGACCGAAAAAAAAAAAAAAAGGCTGGGGATATAGGTCAATGGAAGAGTGCTTGCCTAGCACGCATAAGGTCCTGGGTTCAATCTCAGTACTAGAAAAAAGTCCAGCAGAGTATCTGGAAAGAGGAGGCTGTCGGCATTGCAGAGCTGAGGACTGTCTCCTTAGACTAGTCTCAAATCTAGGTGTTTTACTTGTTCTGCTCTGGTAACTTTGTCTACTTGCTTCATTTAGAAGATTAAAACGGAATCTAATGGAAAGACCCTATTTAACTTACCATGAAACAGACTCATAATGGGTATTTTTATGAAGGCTCATGGTTGGTTGCTTTGTTTTTAAACTTCAGCTTATGACTACTAATTCCATGCTGTGTTCTCTAGATTCCCCTCAATGAGTTTCGAGAACTGACTGGAACTGAACAAGGAGGAACACAATGCATTATAAAAAATTCTTTCTCAGAGGTCCATTTCCACTCTCAGTGTACACTTTTGGAAGATTTTGCATTCCTTTCCCTTGAATATTGCTTAATTTGTTCAGTCTCTAAGACTGAAAAAACATTACCACAAAATTATGACCAAAAACATTTATTTCCATCTTTTGCCTCTCTCACTATACAGTGGTATGCACCAGCTCTTATATCTTTATATACGTATATGCTTACTTAATGTACATGAAATAGTGTACCATAGTCAACGGAACTGAAAATGAAGAGCTTGAGAGACAGTGGCAACATTGCATCTATTAAGTTAGAATTTAGCAGAAAAAGCAGAGAGAGAGAGAGAGAGAGAGAGAGAGAGAGAGAGAGATAGAGAGAGAGACTGTGTTTCTGGGTGTTAAACCCAGGGCTTTAAACATGTTAAGCATGTATTCTACCACTGGGGTATATTTATTACCCGTCCAGCAAAAAAAATTATAATTTTAACATTAAGAGAAAGTAATTGTATTAAAGATCACCATTTTGTACCTTACTTTTAGTTTCTCAATAATTAATGGATGGAATTAGGGGCCTATCACTTTGTCTAACTATGATCTGACACTGTTCTAGTGTTTGTAGGTACAGTCATGAACTAAGCAGGCAAGAGTCTCTTCCACAAGAAGCATATAACTCAACCATCTTGAAAATTCTGGTTGTGAATGACCCCCAAAATGTGTTAACATATATTCTGCAGGTTTCTGCAACTAGGGTGGTGTAGGGGTTTGAATGAAAAAAGTCCCAAATAGGCTGAGGTATTTGAATATTGGGTCTCCTGTTGGTGGTGCTGTTTGGGAAGGCCATGGAACTTATAAAATGTGGTGTCTTGCTGGAGGAAGTGTGTCCCTGGGGGTGGGCTTTGAGAGTCTATAAGCCTCACCTACTTCCAGTCCTCTCTGTGTGTGGTTGGAAATGTGATCTCTCAGCTTCCTGTTCCAGCAGCCTGCTGCCATGCCTCCCCCACCATTACAGATTCTACCTCTGTAACTGTAAGCCAAAATAAACTCTTTCATAAGTACCTTTGGTCATGGTGTTTTTATCACAGCAACAAAAAGTAACTATTACAGGTGCTCTCCAGTACCCATTTCTTCCATACTTACCACAATCTTCCACTGGATCACAACAGCTCTTTGACCCAAACCAGAGCAAAGAGGAAACAGGAAAAAACTCTTACCACTAATAAATATATAGATGGAAGATTCTGTTTTCTTCTTCTTTGAAGTAGATTTAGATAGGTATCTGCAGGTGTAGAGGCCAGTGTGGTTTGCCTGCACCATGTTCAAGGTCAAAGTGCTGCAGAATTGTCTGTCATTTCTCCCACAGGTAGATTTAGTGATGCTCAGTCTTTTGCTCTCCTTACTCACTGTTGTAGGCAAAGACCATGAGTGGGCTGTTTCCCCTCTGCAATCACACATAAGAAAGCAAAGCACAGTCAGGGCTGAGCTCGGCTCAGCGCCAGGTCGGCAGCATTCATTTGATTATGAAATGCTTTTCTGAGGTCTCCTCTAAGGGTCTAGTCATCTGCTTCTTTATGAAAAAGCAATGTATTTAAAAAAGCATTAGAATAATACTCTGAATAGAGATGCAAAAAAGTCTGGGTATTTCCCCTAGGGTTAGAAATGCTTTTCCCTCCTTGGGACATACCCTCTGTGTGATTCAAAAGGCCACTGAGGTCCTACCTGGTCTACTCTGAGAGGTGACCTTTCTATTCTGCTGGGAATGAATGAATTTACCTTGGGAAAAGCAAGGAGGTTATTACACCCATGCCAACACAGTCACTTACCTGCACTTAAGAAACAGAGTCTGGCCTGCTTGCATGACGTGCTGGGTGCCTTTTAAACTCAGTTCAGGACCTTTTAACTTTGAACCTGAACTACATCCTAGAAAACAAAAAATTTTAAATGTGTTATTTGCAAAAGGTTTACCATCTTTTCTTGAAGTTATCTTTTCAAAAAGATGATTTTTTTCTTTAATTTAGCCACACATGCAAAAAAGTTACTTTAGATCAAAGTCCACCCCCCCCCCCCTTTTTTTTGAGACAGGGTCTCATTAAGTAGCTGAGTAAAGCTGGTCTTGAATTCCGGGCAATCCTCTTGTCTCATCCTCCCAAACGCTGAGATTACAGGCGTGAGCCACCATGCCTAGCTGCGGATTCTAGATGTAACTCATTTATTAGTTGAGCAATATTTCAATCCAGTTATTTATTGTTTTTTCTGAACTAGTTTCCTCATTTTGAAAACTAATTTTAGAATCAAAGTCAGTTTTAGAAGCTACTTGGTTTGTCTTACGTAACTTAGGAGTTCCTTCTACATTGCTATAATAAAAAGAATTATTTATTCTTACATGACATTTGGCAAGCATGTTTAAAGAGATTGCTGTGAAGCAATGAAATAAGGAATATGAAAGTGCTTTACACTCTGTATATCCTTAGACAATGCAATCATGACACCCATCATAGGGACTATGTGAGCTTGAGAAGTCACCTCTCTCTCTCCAACTCTCAGTCCTCTCTGTGAGACTGAGATTGGATGCCACTGGATCTCTGACTCCTATGTCGACTCTCCAAGTCAGATGATTCTTTGAGTTGAGGTCCTACATAGGTTGAACTTCCCTGGAAGCTGTCATTGAATAGTATCAAGAAGAATCTCTGTTAGAGCCTCCTTCTTCCCCTCACCCCTGCCTTGTTTCCCCTGTTCTTCCTCCTTCCTCTTCCTGGCTGCTGCAGTGCCAGGTAAGTGGGCCAGGAACAGTGATCCCTAGGAGAGGATAGGGGTTGAAGGAGAAGGAGTCTTGGTAATTCATGTACTGGTCATCAATCTCTGTGGATATTTTTACTTGAAAATGGGTTTCCACAGAAGGGAGAAGACACGAAACGTAGAGTCCTCTAGATCCTCATGTCAGGTCAGGTCACAGATGAGTGAGATGAGGTCTTTGTGTCAAATCCCATGGTCACACCCACCTATGCTGGCTGGTGTTTCTCCTGGGTGCTACTATCTCAAAGAAAATCAGACTCCTAAAGACCCGCACAGCAACTGCAGCACCCTTTTCCACTTTCCATCGCGAGGCCTTGGCACTGCTGATTTGCTGTTCCTTAACATCTGTAGTCTACCTCCAGACAGGGGGTCAAGGCTATGCTGTATGAGGGGATAGCTTACTGCTTACCACGTGAAAGATGCCCCCTGGCCCAAGTTCCATCAGGTGATATGTTGTTTGGTATTTAATTTCAAAGGAAGATATTAAATGAACATTATATATTCTAGATATAGCTGATGATACAAATTAATATTTTAGAGGGTATCTTCAATTGACAACAGGTTGTGGTATCAAATCATTAATATATGAAATGTCTAAATAAAAACTACTTTAAATTAAATTAAAATTGTATCAGAGCCAGTGGTTCTATCATAAAAAGATTTAAAGATTGATCTGATTTAAAGAATTTTTATCCCTTGTCATCAAAGCCAACTACAGTCAACCTATTCAAGTAGGTAGACAAATTGTGTACTTCATTTCTCTTTTGGAGTTTCCTGAGGCAGCAGGTAGCTCAAAGTCAGTGAACCATGGGAACATCAGGTTTTCCTAAAGCACAGCCAGTGGTTGGTAACACCTACCCTAAAAAGAAATTTCCAGGCAAGAATAGTTGCCCTTCTTGTGTCATGGAACTTTGTGGATTTAACTGAGCAATTGTCCCTATGCTGGGAAAGATCCAGCAAAGCTTCCTGCGGAAAATTCTGGCATCACTTGTAGTTATCTGTGGTCTAGGTGGAGATGGTAAGTTTCCCTAGAGGAGAGGCCAGGGGGAAGAAACCTCCACTTTCACAACATGAGGTATCCCAGCTGTATGAAATTTTATTTAACAGTGACTTAGAATAACCATTTTTCAACTGTTGTCAGAGAATCTGTAGCTTCAAAGCCAATACCGCGCCTCACTGAAACTTACGGTTGTGAAGGTCCCTTAAGGGGCATGCTCTCTAACTCAGCTTTGTCCTAACTCAGACACAACCTGACGAATGGTTAGAGACACTGAGGGAAAACAGAGTTATTGAAAAGTTTAGGGGGGAAACGCAAAGAAAAAAATTTTACTATATAGTTTTCATAACTAACTTTGATGAAATTTGCATTTACAATGAAGAAGCTAGATAAAATAATTAAAAAGGGAAAAGAGAAACATAAGGAAACTGTACTTCTGAGTTATTGGTCACCTTGATACTATCCTTCAGTTAATAGGAAATTAGGATCTCATAAGGATCAGCAGGAACCAGATGTGATAGTGCATGGCTATAATCCCAGCATTTATTTGGGAGGCTGAGGCTGGAGGATCATGAGTTCAAGGCCAGTCTGGGCTACACATTGAGACCCTGTCTCAAAAAGCAAACAAGGGGCTAGAGAGATAGCCAGGGGTTAAGAGCACTGGAGGTTCTTGCAGAGGACCTGGGTTCAATTCCCAGCACCCACATGGTGGCTAACAATTGTCCATAATTCTGGTTCCAGGGGACCTGACGCCATCTTCTGACCTCCGTGGGCATTATACAACACTTGCATACATACAGGCAACACACTCATACACATACAATAATAAATGAAATATTTTTTTTAAAAAGCAAATGAAAAGCCATATTTTATCATGAAAACTAGTAAAGAAAAAAATTTTCTCTCAATACTTGTAAAAAATATTATTAGGTCTTAAAACATTTCTTTAAGGCAGTTTAATCACCATATGTCTATGAGTAATGAAGTTCCAGTTAACATGTTTTGAGCATCTACTGCTCATCAGACACTCTCCATCTCCTTAGTGATACATCTGAAGGCATAAATATGCACGTATCTGTAAGCAGACACAACATTGCACCACAGCTGCTCAGGGGCTCCCTCAGTAGCACAGAGCTGGGCTACCCATTTAGATAATAAATCCACAGGATGTTCCATTTTCAAGGGTGGAGTGCTCTTGCTAATGATGATTCTCCATTGTAAAGCTGGGGTGGTGTCAAAACTTTGCACAGTTCCCACAGCAGCCTTAACATCTGATTTAAAGAATGATTTTTATTCCTTGTCATCAAAGCCAACTACAGTATAATCATGAGAAACAAAGAAATCTTTTTGCATCAAAAATTGTTATTTACCATAATAACAAGTCCAATTCAGACCTTGGAAAAATAGGCTTCACCGTACGGGTCTTTGTTAGAAAAACTATTAAAGTCAAGCAGTGTAGTTAACAGCATTAAAATCTAGCCAGTTAATTTGTTCTTATTTTAACACTAACTTTATATTGATCTTTTCTGAATATTTTCATTGTTTTTCTGTCCTACATCTCTCTCCCCGGTGACAAATATCAAATATCCTCCATTCCCCGCTTTCCTTTCTTCATGTAAAATGGAATGCTTTTTTGACTTCAATAGAAAGAGTAAATTCCAAGCAACGTATGACAAATCCAAGCCCAAATGAAGTCTCCTTCAAAAGCTATTTAAGGCTACATGATGGATTTAAAAGAGCAAACTCCCACAGAGGCCATGAAGAACCAGACAGCTTTGCTGTCACTTAAGATTCAAAAAGATTCTTGGAGCTGGAAAGATGGCTCAGCAGTTAAGAGCACTGGCTGCTCTTGCAAATAACCTGGGTTCCCAGTTTCCTGCACCCACACAGCAGCTACCAAAAGTCTTTAATTCCGGGAATTCAACACCTTCTTCTGGCCTCCACAGGCACTGCATACATGTGGTGTATTTACATGCAGGCAAAACACCCATACATGTAAAATAAAAATAATCTTTTAAAAAAATAGCCAGGCGTGGTGGTGCACACCTGTAGTCCCAGCACCTGGGAGGCAGAGGCAGGCAGATCTCTGTGAGTTCAAAGCCAGCCTGGTCTACATAGTGAATTCCAGGACAGCTGGGGCTACAGGGAGACCCTTTCTCAAAGTAGATGTACTTAAAGTGTCTTTAGAAAACTTCTCAGTTTGTTGATCTAAAGAAAAAGTATTCTTGCTTGTTGAATACAACTTGAAGACAAGTCCCCTAGCTTCTCTTTCAAATCCCTATTATGTTAAAATTAGAAGATTATTCTCTTTAAGGAAGGAATTTCAGTCAATATATCCCATTTTGGTCAACAATGGACAGTGTCTATCATAGTGGATACATAAACCTGATGACATCATGTCTAGTTTACTTTGTACATATATTCTGAGGAGTTTACACAATAGGGAATTTGCCTAAAATACATTTCTTGAACGTATCCTTGTCATTAGGCAATTTTCAACTGTGTATATCATGAAGCACCGGTCTGCCCATTTCTGATGTAGATTTATTTATGCCCCACCCCCTCTGTTCCTAACTAGGTCAGTGTAAGTCACTCTAAGCGGAGTCATCTGTGAACAGCAGAGGCGAGACTGATTTGTACAACTTCATCCACCTCTGACCTCTGTGACATCTTACTCTGAGGTCCCAGCCATTGACAACAATGTACAAATTAGAAATCACATGTTTAAGATACAGTTAATAAATAAAAAGGCAGATAGTTCAACTTAGAAAACTGGCAAAGGCTCTGAAGAGACATTTTCCCAAAGAAGACCTGAAAGGAAGAAGGATGCTATTAATCTTCAGGAAAATGGAAATCAAAAGCACAGGGAGAAACCACATTAACCTCCCCCATCACCTAAATCATAACAAGGGGCAGTAAAAGTGTAGCCACATGAGCAGGTAGAGAAATTAGAACCTTTAGACAGCATCGGGAGGATTTTAAAACAGTGTAGCCAGTTTGGAAAACAGCACAGTAGCCCCTCAGAAGGCCAAATACAGAGTCAATCATAGGTTAAACATATTTTCCACCAATTATATTCCTTAGTACCTGACCAAGAGAACTGAAAACACATATCTACATAAAAACTCAGATACTAATGTCCACAGCAGTATTATAAACAAGAACCCCAAAGTGGAACCAACCCAAATGTCCATCAACTAGTTGGTGAATAAACAAAATATCAATACAACAGAATACTGTTTGGCAATAAAAAGAAATGAAGTGCTGACACATGGGACAACACAGATGAACCCTGGAAACATACTGGGGCACACACAGAAAGGGTTATGCCAGGCTGCAGTGAGACAGTGGCTACAAGAAAAAGACTTCGGGAGAAAACAAAGCTGCCATTACCTTCATCTCAGCTGAGCTCCTAGAATTGTAACAATGCAAATAAATGTCTCTTACTTAAAAAACAAAAACATGGGGTCAGTGAAATGGTTCAGTGGGTAAGGGTGCTTATAGCCAAGTCTGACAATCCAAGTTCCATCCCCAGAGTCCACATGGGAGAGGGAGAGAACTTTCTGTGAGTTGTCCTCTGGTCACCATTATGTGGCCTACGGTGTTCCCCCTCCCAGTAAATAAATATAAAATTATTTTTTAAGCAAAAAAAAATTTTTTTAAAGTAAAGGAAGCTGGATGTGGTGGCACATGCCTTTAATCCCAGCACTTGGGAGGCAGAGGCAGAGAGATCTCTGTGAATTCAAGGCCAGCCTGGTCCGCATAGTGAGTTCTAGGTCAGCTGGGGCTACAGAGAGACCCTGTCTCAAAAAGACCAATAGATAGATAGATAGATAGATAGATAGATAGATAGATAGATAGATAGATAGATAGATAAATAAATAAATAAATAGTAAAGGAAGTCATAAAAGGGTACACACTAAGTGCATTTATATAAAATGCTCCAAATACAAGTCCGTAGAGATAAAAAGTAGAAGCCAGGCGTGATGGTACACACCTGCTAGCCCAGCACACCAGAGGCTGAAGGATCATGAGTTTGAAGTCAGCCTGGGCTACATAGTGAACTCCAGACCAACTTGGCTATACATAGCAGATCTCGTCTCAACCTCTCCTGGTTCATGAACTTAGTTAAATAGACATAAAAAGATGAGTGGTTGCCAGGGGTGGATGGATGGGGAATGATGATGGGTAAGAAATTTCTTGAGGGTGATGGAAATATTTTAGATAGTGGTCCTGATCGTAAAACTCTGACTATAGTAAAAGCTACTGAATTAAACACTTCAGTATTCTGATTTTGAGTGTCATAGTCTAATCTACAGAAGTGACTTTCATCTCAATAAAGGTTCTATTAAAAAACAAACCACCGGGCATGGTGGTGCATGCCTTTAGTCCCAGCACTTGGGAGGCAGAGGCAGGCGGATCTCTGTGAGTTCAAGGCCAGCCTGGTCTACACAGTGAGTTCCAGGACAGCTACTACAGGTCTTTTGGTCTCAAAAAGACCAGAAAAAAAAACAAAAACAAAAACAAAAAAACAAAAAAACGAAAAACCCAAACAAACAAACAAACAAAAACCCATAAATCAACAATTTGTAATTCAAGTGATCACAGACTTACACTGATCACCTGAATACTGAGCTGTTTTGGACTTTGTTGGTGCATGACTCCATCCATGTGAGGGTTTTTTGTTTTTGTTGTTGTTGCTGTTGTTTGTGCATATGTGTATGGTATGCGAATGTGGTAGTGCGGTGTATACATGTAGAGGCCGGGGTCATTACTGTCTGGTGTCTTCCTCAGTTTTTCTCCATCTTAGTTTTTGAGACAGAGTCTCTCACTGACCCTGGAAGGCACCAGTTTAGCTAGGCTGGCCAGCAAGCTCCAGGGGTCTACCTTTCACTGACTCTCCAGCCATGGGATTATAGGTATAGTGAGGGTCCAGCTTTTGACATGGGTGCTGGAGATCTGAGCTCAGATCCTTAACACTTATGTAGCAAGTACTTTGCTGACTGAGACATATCCCTGCTCTCCATGTGAAATTTTAAACTTGTTTTTCACTTTAAATTTCTAGAAGGCTGATTTTAGAAAAACAATTTATCTTTCACGTAGTAACATCACTATTTATATAGAAATTTCATACACACATACAAAAGAAAAAAAACTTCACTGTCAACTCTTACAACCCTTCAAACTCAATTTAGTGTTAATTTTTAATAATTTCTAATTGCATATTTTAACTATTTAAATTGGAATTTTTTTTTTTTTTAACAGAGTCACTGACAGTTCCCTTGGTGGACAGAGATCTCTTAAGAAATCTACTAATGTTTCTTTTTGTATTAAAATGACTGATTTCTAATTATTTGTTTTAAATTCAAAGCTTTGTATATTAGATTTATTTCAAATGTGAAACATCTGTTTTTCATTTCGCATACGATGTTTTCAATAGTACATAATCCTACATGATAAATGGCTTCTTTATCTAAATATAATTCACATATCATGTTTCTAAAATTTGAATCTAAGACTATGAGCCATTTCCCAAGGTTATAAGAGGTTAATTAAACACAATTCATAATAGAAGAAGATTTCCTCCTCAAGATGTGGCTTATTAAAAGCTCACGTCCCATAGACTGAATCTCAAAGACCCTTTGTTGGTGTGGCAAAGGTGGGCGAGAGGTGAAGAACACAGCTGGGGGTTTCTAGCTGCTACCAGGATTTTCCTTTGAGTTGCTAATTCTACAGAGTTCTGTTTTTTTTTTTTTAACTTAACCCATGTGGCATGCCTCTACTCAGGTATTTACAGGTGGTTTAAGTGAACACTATAACTGAAAAATACACTGATTGTAATTACTGCTTTAATTGAAGCAACTGTGCTGGACCGTTCCCTCTCACATCCAGGACCATGAAGGAAGCCAACATGTTTTCCTGCCAACAGACTACACAGAAGATATGAAAACCGGGGGATTTATACGGCAGAAGAATACATGAAGTTCAACTTTTATCCCAAAATTAATTTTTATAAGATTGAGTTTTTTTTCCTTCCAAACAACTAGTCTTATCTATTTACTTTTGGGGCAAGGCAAGGATCAAAGCCAGGGCCTCATGCATGTTAAGCACATGTTCTATCACTTGACCAAAACCCAGGCCCTACCTTTTTAAGTGTCTTAAATCAAGGAAAAAGTTAAAGAAAGGTGCACATATGAACACACACAGCCTGTATGCTTGCTCACAGATCTCTCTGTTTAAACTTCAGATTTGTTCTTGTTGGGGCAAGGAGGTAGAAAGAGGACTGGGAAAGGTTTTCTGGGCACTTTTATTGTATTCTTCATTCAATTTAGTGGAAGGGAAAATTCCAAAACTGAATTGCATTTAAGACTATGAGGAAGCTGAGACACACTGCTGATTAATCTCTTAAGGAGATGAGGTTATTTGTGACTTTTAGATGGGCAAGTTCAAAACATAGAATGTTTTCATTAGGATAATTAGGCTACTGGTCTTCAGATTCAAGAAAGGGACGTGAATGTTTACAGAGCTGCTATCCAGAAATAAGATACTTAATAGATACTTGTAGAAAGTTTTTAAAAATTTATTATTTTATGTGTATGAGTGTATTGCCTGTATGTATGTAAGTGCACCCATGTCGTGCAATGCTCAGAGGTCAAAAGAGGGCATTATGGACCGTTTTTAGCCTCCATGTGAATGCTGGGAATTGAACCCAGGTCCTCTGCAAGAGTAGTCAGTGCTCTTATCTGCTGAGCCATCTCTCCAGCCCCATAGAAAGTTTTTAAACCCAGCCACTGGCTATTACCTTTAAGTCTTGATAGTATATTCAACTCATTCTTTTAACCACTAAACCCATGGAGAGAATTCACTAGTTTCTGGCTTTAGAGTTTTTACTATTCTAGGTAATCCTCAAATCATTAGATTCAAAATATGAAATTTTTACCATTAGTGTCTTAATAGAAACTTAAAATAGCCATTCATATGTTATTTGTGTCTTGAATCCAGGAGCCATAAATTGTTGCTAGTGTGATGACTGAACAGGTAAAAGCCTTTGCTTCCACAAACCTGGCAACCTGAGGTCAATCCCTGGAACCCACCGTGGAAGAACTGAGTCCTGAAAGTTGTCCCTGATCTTCAAATATGCACTGTACTCATATGTACTCATAGGCAGGCACGTGCGCCCGCCCGCACGCACACACACACACACACACACACACAAAATAATAATAATAATAATAATAATAATAAATAAAAATAAATTAATATTTAAATAAGTTCTTGATGCAAACAGTTATCCTCAGCACTCCTTCAGAGGTACGCTCATGTCAAACAAGTCCCACAGTTAGTCATAACATTAAGTTTTAAATTTGTTTCTTCTAGTTTGTTTGGAAGTTGTCGTACAACTTATGCATGTATATATACACACATACATTTGAGTTTGTGTGCAGAGTTGGGGTAGAACCCAGGGTCTTATGCTGGACAAGTACTCTACTGCTGAATTATACTGTTGTGCCCATAATTCATATTTTAATTGTCAACCAGTAAAATCTATTTGGGGGCTTTGTAGGTCACAGCACAAGGGCATCACTAAAGTGGCGAAGTCTAAAATGATCTGACCTGGTATAGTCTCATTCCATCCATCTGTGGGTTATTGAACTTATTAATTTTCCCTGCATCTTTATAAAAGTTATTTACAAGAACATCTGTGTGTTTTAAATGCTCTCCAGGAGAAAAATCCTCTGGCCACATTGCATTCCTGCCACTGATGGTTTTGAGTGGGGCATGTCTTCAGTGGCCCTCTTGAAGCTTTCTTACTTGACACCAGTTTCGCTGAGGGTCATGGGTTAACAGGACACCTTCATCCATCATTAGGCCTGTCACCAGCTACCATCAGGAGCCTACCCTTCCAGTGACCTATAACCATGCACGGCTTCTTTTCATGTGACATGCGAGTTAATTAGGTTGGCAGGAGAAAAAAAAATTCTTTCTGACCAAGGGGTTACCTTTCCCCCAAATGCTCTCCTCCCACACTACTCTTCTTTTATTGAATGAGAACCACCTCCACAGAGTTGCCTAACAACATGTCATTTTATCTTACCACTCTATGCCATGAGCTCCCTGGAGCAAGGGTCAAGATCTGGTGTAGCAGGACATGAAATGTGGCTCGTATTGTGGGAGAAGTCTGGTTATGGAAAAGGGCCATGATCAGAACATGAACAGGTGCTCTTTAGCCCCCAAAATGCAAGGTAGGTTCTGCCTTGGATTCATCTCTGTTTTCTCTATCAAAAGCAGGAAGCTTGCTCCTTGAAAGGGCATTCTCTGACAGCTTATGATCTTTGCCAGTGTCATCATTCAGAGCACTGCAGGGAAACCTGGAACCTGATGTCACATCTTACAGAATGGATCATAATCCCTGGTAAGTGTTATGCCATTGTTCAAGCTGAAAGTCACAAGTTATTTCAGACAAGAATACATGCATTTTTTTCATATAAATAGCACCTGGAAAAAACACAGTAACTGTTTGCTTAGTAAAAGTGCAATTTCAGAGCCGGGCATGGTGGCACATGCCTGTAGTCCCAGCACTTGGGAGGCAGAGGCAGGCGGATGAGTTCAAGGCCAACCTGGTCTACACAGTGAGTTCCAGGACAACTGGGGCTACAGGGAGACCCTGCTTCAAAAAAAGACCAAAAAAAAAAAAGAGCAATTTCAACAGACATGCAATGTACACAAAATTAAGTGTAGAATACTTTTGTCAACTGATGCATCCTTCATCAGTGACTGTGATTAGAATCACAGTCCAGGATCAGTAACAGAATGTTATAGCGGAAAGAGCATCTGGATAGAACTGAATTCTTAGGTATGGTAGTAATAGTAAGAAGATGCTTGACCTAGGTATTGGAAGACTAGTGTTAAATTATTTAGAATTTTGAGTTTCAGTTCTGCTGAAGGCATCCTCCACATTCACTGTAAATTAGCAGTTATTAATCTGGAAGCAGAGGACAGTCTGTACATCATCCAAAATTCAAAATGGAAAGTTACTTTATTCTACAAACTCTAACCGTGGTTATAGTTTGGTCTCTGAAAGATTTTACCCAGCACTCTACTTCCATTACTGTTCAATACCAAAGTCTCAGGCAATGAAGTTGTCTATCACAGGGAATTGAGTTTTGAAAGCTGCAGCAGCATAGAGTCTAAGACTCATCAAACACTATTTTTTCCTTTGTATGTGTGTATGCTGTGTGTATGTATGCATCTTTGCATGTATGTGGGTATGTGTACACGTGGGTGCACGTGCATGTGGAGGCCCAAGGTTGATGTCCAGAGTCATCCTTGATCACTCTTTACTGAGGCAGATGCTCTCAATCAAACCTAGAGCTCACCCGAATGGCTAGCTAGCCAGCTTGCTGAGGGGATTCTGCTGCTTCTGCCTTCCAAGGCTGGAACTGCAGGTAGGTCACCACACCCACCTGGCATTTTTCGGCAAACCCTGGTCCTCATGCTTATGTGACAAGTGCTTTCTGTGCCTTCTCCCCATCCATGATGGAAGAGTCACTCACTGTTCCCCAAACCTGGGGACTATTAATATTGGCTTCAATTCTCAGACCTCTTCATTCCCACACCTTCATTATCCTATATAAAACTTTATTTCTAGAAACTAGCCCTTTAGGCATTATTAAGATATATCTGAGGATAAGCAACAATTTCTGCTACCAGCCATCAGCCTAACAAGCTTTGATATGACCTGTGAATGGGCTCATTCTGGAAGACAAGACACATAAAGCAGCAAGAACTTCCACATGACTAGTGGGAGGGCTCCTTTGCTAGGAGAAAAGGTCCCCAGCACTGATGTTGTCCCATGGTGGGAGTTATCTCATCACCCAGCCTGAGAATGATGAACAACTCTCACTCACAATCCCAAGAATCTGGAACTCTTGACCTCATTATCTCTTCTAGTCTCATCTAATACTAGACAACCCTAGCTTCTCTGTACTGCCTTCTCTATACCACCCCATTCTTTCATCCCCTTACCCTGTTGGTTTTGCCAGTCTCTAACCACAACTGTAGTTCCTGCAGTGAATATTTTATTTGTGTGTGCGTGTATGTGTAGGTGCATATGGATGAACACTCATATAGGTGCATGTAGACTACGCGCACATGTGCACATGGATGTGGAGGCAGATGTCAACCCTGAGTGCTATTGCTTAGGAGCCACCCACCTTGTTTTTTGAGACAGGTCACTCATTTGCCTGGTACTGACTGAGCCTTCTCATTTACTTTTTGAAATAGAGTCTCCCTATGTAGCTCAGGCTAGCCTAGAACTCTCTTTGTCACCTAGCTAGACTCAAACACTCAGGCTTCCGGCATCCATTGCCTGAGTGCTGAGACTACAAGTGAACACCACCACACCCACAATATATTTGAGCATATACTGAGAAAGCGATACATTGATAAACAAAATTGCTTTCTTTTTAAAATTTTATAAAAATGTTATT